>NC_079519.1:7600628-8200628 GCF_000801105.2 Raphanus sativus
TTGGGAGAATTACCATTGTGACTCAAAACTTGAGTCAAACCCAAAAGAGTACCCCAACTTGGGTCAAAGGCAAAAGTAACTTAAAAGGCTATTGAAATTACAACTATCTCCTTGTGAACAAACAAAAAAACGGATTTTTTTTTACGTTTTCTACCCCTCGCAAGTCGTCTGTAAACAGACGACTTGAAAATAAGTCGTCCAGACGACTTTAAGTTAAGTCGTCTGGACAGTTATTCTTAAACATAATTTAAAAATTTTGTAAAAAATATTTTGATAAGTGAAAATTGGAATTATGTAATTAACATATGTCTTAAGAGATATAAATTAATATATAACAAATTTCAATTGTTTTCAGCCCAGATGAGTGAAAGTAGGAGTCATGATATTCTCTTTAGTTTATGTTTCAATCAACATATGTGTAGTATTGTATGTGTTCTTAGGGTTAGATTTTGGAAAGCATTAAAACCGTTTTTGAAAATTTTTTAAATTACCTAGGCGTGTTCGTTTCTGTGTATAGTAAACACTATTGAAGTATAATTTGATTTTATAACGTGGTTAGTAAGTTAATTTAGTCATTTTAGTTTAGGGGTTCATTTTAGGGTATTGGACGACTTAATATTTAGTCTTCTGTTCCCAGACGACTAAATATTAGGTCGTCTGATGTACATTATCAGCCAGAATAAGTCGTCTAAACCGGACCAAACCTAAAGTTTACCAATGTACTTTTAAAGCTAACCGGATTATTTACCCAATATATAAGGTGATTTTTTTTTTTTTTTTTTCATTTTCCGCGAACAGAAACCCTAACAGTTCTCTTCTCACCGGCGATATCAAAGGCGATTCGAATTCCCACTATTTCCGAACAAACCATCGTTCTCAACGTCGGCTATCTATCTCACTTCATTCTCACCGTTGTCGCCGCAGCTTCTTCTAACCCTAGCGCCGCCGATTCCTCTAACCCTAGCGCCCCCGCTTCCACTATTTCCGAACAAACCGTCGCCCTCGCCACCGTGCTCACCAACGTTCTCACCGCCGCTTACTCTAAAACACTAGCTAGCACCGCCGTTTCTTCTAAACCCTAGCGCCGCCGCTTCTTTTAAACCCTAGCGCCGCCGCTTCTTCTCTGTAAACCGTAGCGCCGTTTCTCTGTAAACCCTAACGCCGGTAAGTCATCAAACTCGTGGAAAAGATGAACATAAAACGTTGTCTTCTTTCAATTTACTCATTCTCACCGTTTCACGTTTATTTTTTCAGATCTATAACCACAATGACGAGTACTCGAACTCCTTCTGCGACTAATCAGGTCCGCTTGAAATTTTTCTACTGGAAGACTTGTAAGTAAGTCGTCTGGAAAGTCTTCAACCTGGACGACTTAGTACGTCCATTTGGAAGACTTTCCAGACGACTTAAATATAAGTCGTCAACTAAGTCGTTCAGTTGGACGACTTTCTAGACGACTTATATTTAAGTCGTCTACTAAGTCGTCTGGAGTAACAATTAAGGCGTGATTGATTTAGCTTGTGTTCTGACTTCTATTGTTGTCTTTGATTATTTTGCAGACAAAAAGGATGGATATTCCAGAACTCCCCCGTAGGTTATACACATTAGGGGAAGAGCCAGAACCCCACAATAGCATTTCGTATCATACGGATAACACGAAGTTGCATACTGCTCTTAGGGAAGCTCTCACTGATGCTGAATTTGAAGAGCTCAAGGAGTCGAGATTGGGAGTTTTCATCAAGTTCAAGGAGCAGGGATTTGGTTGGGCTTCAAGGCTGGTTCACCACTTGCTCGGTTTAAAGCTGGACATTAAGAAGAAGTACGAGATGTGGTGTCTCGTTGGGTCCAGAACCTGCGAGGTTTTCACTGTTAGAGTTTGAAAACATCACTGGTCTAAACTGCGACTACATCGAGGACCTTGAGACACCAGAATGTGAAGTTACCCCACAGATGGTTTCTTTCTGGGAGATGATGGGAGTTCATCGGGAAGCTGGGCCAAGTACTGATCAGATAATAGCAGCACTGAAGAGATGCGGGGATTGGTCCAGGAAGATCGCAAGCGACTCGCGTACCTTTCCATCTTCACTGGATTCATTGAAGAAAAAGTTCTCAAGCGCTACACGAGCTACTCTCGCAAGGCTAGTGATGGATTTAGAAAGGTTTGAGAATTATCCATGGGGGAGAGTCGCGTTTAAGGTGCTGATGGACTCTTTGTGGAACAAAGATATTACTGGCTGTTACACCGTGGATGGCTTTATACAAGTTCTTCAGGTCTGGGCGTACGAAGCTATTCCGGGATTGGGTGCTAGTATTGGTCTACCCAGAGCAAACAGTCCGTCTCCACCGATTCTGGCTTACGACGGCAGCAGAGGCCGCAGATTCATGAAAGCTGCTATCTTGAGTCAGGTACCTTTCCATCTTCACTTAATTAAGTCGTCCGGAAGGTCTTCCAGCTGGACGACTTAGTAGACGACTTATTATAAGTCGTCTGGAAGGTCTTCCAGCTGGACGACTTAGTAGACGACTTATTATAAGTCGTCTGGAAGGTCTTCCAGCTGGACGACTTAGTAGACGACTTATTATAAGTCGTCTGGAAGGTCTTCCAGCTGGACGACTTAGTAGACGACTTATTATAAGTCGTCTGGAAGGTCTTCCAGCTGGACGACTTAGTAGACGACTTATTATAAGTCGTCTGGAAGGTCGTCCAGCTGGACGACTTAGTAGACGACTTATAATAAGTCGTCTGGAAGGTCGTCCAGCTGGACGACTTAGTTGACGACTTATAATTAAGTCGTCTATTTAGTATTTTGTTTCAAATATCTAACTCGATTCTTCTTCTATTTACTGCAGACCCGCGTGATCACACTTTGAGAAGGACATTAGTGAAATGTGGCCAAAATGGGACTCTGAGGTTGATGACGTGCCCGCGGAGAACATCATTAAAGTGATGTATGATCGGAGACCGTGGAAGTGGACCATGGATTGCTGGGAAGTCACTGGTACAAAACCCAAGTTTGTGACTCCATCGAAAAGAGCCAAAGAGATGGTTGTGGAGGAGGTGGAGGAAGACAATCAGAGACCTCGGAAGAAAGCTCGTAAAGAGGCTCCTAAAGAGGCTCCTAAAAGAGGCTAGAGAAGAGGCTCCTACAGAGGCTACAGAAGAGGCTACAGAAGAGGCTAGAGAAGAGGCTAGTTGGGTGACCAGAGAGGAGTTAGAAAACATGTTCAAGGACTTAGGTGACATGATGAAAGAGGGTTTAAGAAGTGCATCAGGGAGATTAGGAAGATCTCCGATAGATTGGAAGCTGTGGAGAAGAAGGTTGGTGTCACCAATCAGGCTACCCCTCAAGCCCCAGAAACCGGGTTAGTAAAAAACACCCTACCCCACAAGCCCCAGAAACCGGGGCTAGTAACAAACAGACTACTCCTCAAAAGGATCAGCCTCCACTTCAAACCAATCATCCTACTCCTCCCACCAGACAGCCTGCTCCTCAAAAGGCAAAGCCTACTCCTCAAAAGGCGAAACAGCCTGCTCCTCAAACTAAACAGCCTGCTCCTCAAACTAAACAGCCTGCTCTCAAACGAAACAGCCTGCTCCTCAAACTAAACAGCCTGCTCCTCAGACGAAACAGCCTGCTCCTCAAACGAAAAAGCCTTCTCCACAAAAGAAACAGCCTTCTCCTCTGCCCAAAGAGGTTAATATCAAATCTTTAAGTCGTCTGGTCTTTGTATAGATTTGTAAATATATAAGTCGTCTGGAAGGTTTTCAGCTGGACGACTTACAAATAAGTCGTCTGGAAGGTTTTCCAGCTGGAAAACCTTCCAGACGACTTATTTGTAAGTCGTCCAGCTGGAAAACCTTCCAGAAGACTTACAAATAAGTCGTCTGAACTCCAGCAGTCGTCCAGGGTTAACTTGTTCTCTTTTATTGCAGAGATTGTTGCCGGAGGATACAGCAGATGAGGCGATCTCGGTATATAAGATCTTGCCGGAGGATAAAGCAGATGGTGTCACCTCCAAAGAGATTGTTCCTCTCACTTCCACTGACCAACCGAGCTTCGCTTCCAACGATCAACAACCGAGCTTCGCTTCCACCG
Source organism: Raphanus sativus (assembly GCF_000801105.2). Lineage (NCBI taxonomy): Eukaryota > Viridiplantae > Streptophyta > Magnoliopsida > Brassicales > Brassicaceae > Raphanus > Raphanus sativus. The sequence goes on from NC_079519.1 coordinate 7,604,726, forward strand.
ATCCAGCTTCAGCTTCAGAACCGAGCCTGGTTGTATTGGACCAAACAGCTCCCACTGCTTCTGTGCGTGCAAGGAGTGAACGAACGAAGAAACCTGCTCCCACGCAGATATCTCCTTATACGGCAGAGAGAAGGAAACTCCTTAGAGTGGGAAAGTATAATCCATTTCCCACACTAAACAGACCTAAGATGAAGGAGCTCGCTGATTGGTTGAAAACTGATCCGTAAGTGATTGCTTTACCCATAATAGCTTGATTTAGTCTACCAAAACTGATTGCTTTTTTGTTTGCAGTGATTATTTCACTAAGGAAGAGGACAAACCACGTACATCACCAACTTGGTGGTATCAAAAACTCCGGACATCCAAAGCATGGCTGGAAGACGTAGTAAGTCTTCTGCTTATCTTTAAGTCGTCTGGTAACTTGTCTTTGTATAGATTTGTAAATATATAAGTCGTCTGGAAGGTTTTCCAGCTGGACGACTTATTTGTAAGTCGTCCAGCTGGAAAACCTTCCAGAAGACTTACAAATAAGTCGTCTGGTAACTTGTCTTTGTATAGATTTGTAAATATATAAGTCGTCTGGAAGGTTTTCCAGCTGGACGACTTACAAATAAGTCGTCTGGAAGGTTTTCGAGCTGGAAAACCTTCCAGACGACTTATTTGTAAGTCGTCCAGCTGGAAAACCTTCCAGACGACTTATTTGTAAGTCGTCTGGAAGGTTCTAACTTGTATTATTTTATATGCAGCATATAGATGCTTGGATGAATGTGCTGAGGCAGAGGTATAAGGAGAACCCACAATGTTTCCGGAGCGAGCGAATGTGCTTCCTGGATCACAACTTTACCCAGTCTTGGAGAGAACAGTATCTGGTCTTCAAAACATCGTCGTCTGATCACAATGGTTTAGGAAAAATGCTACCTAGTGGGGCGGCGAGTTTGTATGACGGATCAATGCCTTCATTTTGCCAATCAAACAAGAAGTGGGGGGAGGACATTGATGATATCTATGCGCCACTGAACTTGGACAACAAACATTGGGTGGCTATTTGGATATCGATCCCTAAGAGGCACATAGTCGTCTGGGACAGCATACCTTCAACTACCATACCAGAAAGATGGGATGAGATAATGGAGCCTTTTCTCGAGATGGTCCCTTATCTGATTGTGGAGTGCGGAGACCAGATGCATGGGTTGGAGCGATACACTTATGAGAGACTCCTCAAAGATGTACCCACGGCCAACAATGGTGATTGTGGCGTGTACGCTGCAAAGTACATTGAATGTCATGCTCTTGGGGTCCCCTTTAGCCCTAAAGACTTTGCTAGGTCCAATGCGAAGACTATGAGGGATACTATGGCTTTGGCTATATGGACGGAGCTTGTTGATCAGCATCTGAAAGATAATGAGGATGGTGGTATGTTTGTAGGCATGTATGATTAGATACACAAATCAATTTGTATAGATTTTTTAACTTGTATAGATTTTTTAACTTGTATAGATTTTTTAACTTGTATAGATACACAAATCAATTTGTATATTTGAACTATTTGTATACACAAATCTATTTGTATATTTGAACTATTTGTTTACACAAATCTATTTGTATGTTTGTGGGCATGTATGATTTATTTGATTTTCTAACTTGTATAGATTTCTCTAACTTACAAATAAGTCGTCTGGAAGGTTTTCCAGCTGGACGACTTACAAATAAGTCGTCTGGAAGGTTTTCCAGCTGGACGACTTACAAATAAGTCGTCTGGAAGGTTTTCCAGCTGGACGACTTACAAATAAGTCGTCTGGAAGGTTTTCCAGCTGGACGACTTACAAATAAGGTCGTCTAAAAAAAATAAGGTAGTCTAAAATAAAATACACTGGACGACTTACAAATAAGGTCGTCTAAAAAAAATAAGGTAGTCTAAAAATAAAATACACTGGACGACTTCGTAAAAGGTCGTCTAAAAAAAAATACACTTGAAGGGATAGTAGAAGGTAGTCTAAACACTGGACGACTTAAATACACTGGACGACTTAAATACACTGGACGACTTCGTAAAAGGTCGTCTAAAAAAATACACTTGAAGGGATAGTAGAAGGTAGTCTAATACACTGGACGACTTCGTAGAAGGTAGACGAAACACTGGACGACTTAGAAATTAGTCGTCTGGACGGGTAATCAAGACTGGACGACTTATATTTAGGTCGTCTGGACAACTAGTCAACTGGTTGTGTACATTGTGGTTTCGTATGGCCAGTTTCCTTGCAGTTTGAGCATCTCCGTGCCCTGTGTTTCTTCCTGGGTTTGTGTCCCCTCATCCTAGATAGCTCCAACCAAGATTGCCATCTTGATTTCTTCTGTCTCCCCGGACCACGCTTTACGTTTGGAGGAAAGCATTCTCGTTCCTCAATATGTTGTGACACGATAGGATATATATTCTCTGAGTATCCTGCATACAGATGATTCTTTGAGTAAAGTGGACATACAAGTGTGTCGATATGCACACCAGCATGTGTTCCAGCTGCTATAGCATGAGAGCAAGGTATTTTCTCCACTCCATAGACACCACAACCACACTTTACATGTTCCAAATCAACCGCACAGTCCATTTTGCCACCTTTGACAAAGAAACGCCATCCATCAATTGGTTCGACCGTCATCGTATCCGCTATCTCTGATCGAACAGCAAGCAAGTATTCAACACCCCGGCTATGTACAGTTGGGAGACTCAAAGCATCTTGTCTCCTTTTCCAATACCATTTTCCTAACTTCTGCCTTATGAACTCCAGCAGGAACGGAATCGGAAATCCTCTTGCTCGCTTCAGTGCGGAATTAATAGATTCAGCGATGTTGCTTGTTTTTATGTTGAACCTGTTCCCCTTACAATAAACCCTTGACCATAGCTTGGCGTCGGCCTTCTCCAAATACGTTGCAAGTTCCGGGTTTGCACTCCGTATCTCAGCCATGTACCGGTTAAAATCGTGAACCGTGTGCGCATAAGCAGCCCCTTTCACCAAGTACATGAGATGTTTCCCTTTAAACTTTTTGACAATGTTATCTTGAAGGTGATAATAACATATTCCTCGGGTTGCCCAAGGAAACACCTTCTCACACGCACTTTTAATGGCCGCGTGCCGGTCAGAGACTATCACCAGAGGCTTGTCATGAGATATACAACTAGCCAATTTTGTGAAAAACCATTCCCAAGAAGGTTCATCTTCAGCATCCACGATCCCAAAAGCCAATGGGAATATCTGAAAATTGCCATCTTGTGCGGCTGCAACTAACATAACACCTCCATACTTTCCACTTAGGTGAGTTCCATCCACCACAATGACCCTTCTCTGATACTTAAAACCTTTGATAGAAGCTCCAAAAGAGAGAAATAGATACTTAAATCTTTTCTCAGAATCAAGTTCTATAGCCGTGATAGAATCAGGATTTGCAATGGAGATTTGCTCGAGATATGAAGGCAGACGCGAATACCCTTCTTCTGCTGATCCTCTCACCAATTTCTGTGCATATAACAGTGCTCTGTATGAAGTGGTGTAATCAAGCGTCATGCCAAACATGTTCTTCATTGCATCAGTGATATGCTGTGGAGTTATCCCATCAATGATCCCAACACGATCAATGAAAAGACTACCAACATACTTTGGAGTACAGTGTCTCCGCTGAGCGATTCGGTCTCCAATTGAGCATAAATGTTTTTCCACATACTTTGTTACCCAAAACGTGTTTGACCCATGTTTCACACTCGCTCTGATCTTCCATCCACAACCGCTAACCCGACATATTGCCACAAGGAGAGTTTTTGTTGATTTGTATATTCTGAAAGAAAACCTACCCCTCACTGCTGTCAACCGCAGCTCTGAAAGCAGTGCATCCTTGCTAACAAAACTCTGGTTGACATAGATGCTGGTACAATCCGATTTTCCTCCTTCAATAGCATTTGTCTTAGCATATGTCTTTTCAATTTCTTCAAAACAAATATTATCATCATCTTCCTCGTCCTCATCTAGAACCTTTCCATAAAGACTGTAATCCCCACCATTCTGATCCGTTTCACCAACAATAGTGTTATCAGCATCCTCCTCCCCATTTTCCTCCTCCCCATTTTCCTCCTCCCCATCTTGATTTTCATCTTCAACAGACTCATTATCACCAACATCTTCAAAACATTCATCAGCCTCATCATTATCACCAACATCTTCTTCCCATTCACCAGCTTCATCATTATCACCAACATCTTCTTCCCATTCACCAGCTTCATCATTATCACCAGCTTCTTCTCTTTTCTCTGAAACCGTTTCCACCTTGCTGCGGCTTGATACACAAAGACATACTCTATGCGTTTTGAGTATCTCGAGCAAGTTTCGAACTTGTCTATCACTTGTAACATGAATGGGAGGACTGCTTGGAGTCATCATCATTTCTGCTGGTAATGAGTAGCTAATCTCCACAGTCACTGATCTCATGTCCAGGTTATAATCTTCTTGAGCCATTGCAACAAGTTCAGCATGTGTTGAATCTTCATTCAATAAAAACAATCTTGCTCCTTTGAGATCATCAACCACAAAAATCCCAACGGAAATCTCTCAACAACCATTCTCCATACACTGCATGTAACTTAAAAATCATCTGCAAATATTCAAAATAAAACACATTAGTAAACATAGAGAAAATGAAGAAGTTCAACAAACATTATCGCAGACGACTTAGATTTAAGTCGTCCAGAAGACTTAAAGGTAAGTCGTCTAAAGAGGTCACTTTTGCAATTGAAAATTAAAAGGGACGACTTAATTCTAAGTCGTCCGGCTTTGTTTGTTAAAAAAAAAAATTCAGACGACTTATATATAAGTCGTCTACGAAAAACGGGCTAGTTTTGCATTTGACCGAATCGTGTCAGATCTTTGACTATTTCTGGACGACTTATAAATCAGTCGTCTCTGGAAAGTAAAAATTTCAATATTTTATTCAAACTAGACGACTTACACGTAAGTCGTCCCAGGTTAGTTTTGTAATTGAAAAATAAAACTTGAAATTTAACTTTCTCCAGACGACTTAACTAAAAGTCGTCCAGCTAGACGACTTAATTTAAGGTCGTCCGGGATAAGCAAGGTTTGGACGACTTAATTGGGAAAAATTCTGGACGACTTTGCTTTCCCCGGACGACTTTAAATTAAGTCTTCTGACGGGACGACTTTATATTATGTCGTCTGGTAAAAATTAAATTATGAAGTTTTATTTTTCAACTACAAAACTAACCTAAGACGACTTACACGTAAGTCGTCTAGTTTAATAAAATATTGAAATTTTAACTTTCCGAGAGACGACTGAATTATAAGTCGTCCAGAAATAGTCAAAGATCTGACACGATTCGGTCAAATGCAAAACTAGCCTGTTTCTCGTAGACGACTTATATATAAGTCGTCTGGACTGTTTTTTTTCACCAAACAAAGCTGGACGACTTAGTTTAAGTCGTCCGTTTGACCAGAAGACTCATCAGTAAGTCTTCTACATACAGATGACTTACTTGTAAGTCTTCTACGCGAACAGATTTTGAAAAAAATTCAAATTCGTACCTTCAACTAGGTGAGATGACTTTGTTTGCACACAGGGTCTTCTCCAACCACCCAGAACCTCAAACGAAAGCAACCGTAAGTCAAAACGAAAGAAATATGGCTCCAAACAATTTTGAATCAAAAGCTTCAGTTTTTTGGATGAATATGGAGAGAAAGTGAAAGAAATGTTGTTTTTAGTTCATAACAATTGAAACAGAGAGAGTGTAAAGAGATTTACGTGCATTAAAGGGCATTAAAAGCTCCAAACAGTTCGTACAAGGTTGTTCCCACTATTCATGGCAGTGGCAATATTGTAAATACTTGAAGAAAATGAGGTTGAGACAGTAAAGAAGCCATTTTCGAAAAAAAAAAAAAAAAGGGTTAATGGCATTTTCGTAGATAAAATGCAGATGTGGGGTTAAAAACTCAAAAAAAAAATGAGTCAAAAGAAAAGGTTAGTTTTCTGTTTGAATTCAAGTTTTGAGTCACTTTTGCAATAAGCCCAACATATTTAGCAAAGTTGTTTTAAGTTGTCGAAATTTTAGACTTGGTGACAAAGTATATTATTATCTTAAATTAAACCTACCATATAGAACTTCTTCAAAATTTTGTACCAAGCTTAAAAATTTGGTGGAATCATTAACTTGGTCAAAACGTTTCTCAACTATTCAAACAATATGGTATAAAAACAATTAATTTAATCTTACCAAAAGAGTTTGATACATAAATTGTGTATCAGGAAAATTTGGTTCAAATATTAGGATTTTTACTGTCTTCTAATGATCATAATACCGGCAGTTTACGATTGATCCTATTTCGACTCAATTAAAATTAAAAAGAACATTTAAACGACATTGATTATAGATAATCCGAAATAAATAGTTATTTTCTAATTAAACATATTGTATTGACAAATTTAAGATTTATATATGATTGAATTTTTTTACAATTTTTGTTTGTTTATATAATCATTTATATGTTGGGCTGATACATATGGATATTTTCTTTTACTAACTTGTCAGTAAATAAAATTTAAATATTTTTTGATTTTGAAGTTATACTAATTTTCAAAATATCAGATTTTTACTTTCGTTTTGAAAATATAAGATGGAAAATTAAAATATTAAAAAAGACAATTACAAATTTGAAAACTAAACTAAAATTGTGTCTCTTTGCTATAAAATATTTTTTTCTTTTATTAACAAAACAACTTTGAATAGATGCGTCTCTTTTGCTATTATTTATCAAAGCGTCTCTTTGTTATTAATTAAAAAAAACAACACTTAGAAAATCATTAGTTTCTGTTTTATACCAAAAGCATGCAATACTTAGACCATAATATATAGTAAATTTTTGATTTAAATTTCTGTTTTAGTAATATGGACTAAGATTATATCTTACACATTTTTTTAAAAAAAATATTATGTTGAATCACAATATAAATCAACCTTGAGCCATTTAAAGAAAGTATCATTTAATGAGATTGTTGAGTATTAATTTAATGAGATCGCCGAGTATTAATTTAATGAGATCGTCGAGTATTAAGTTTATCATATCATATACATTTATGTTTGGATTAATATAATATTTCCTAGAAATTGGATTTTGAAGTTACTAATTTTTAATTAATTTTTATGGTGCCACGTAAACAAAATTAACATCATAATTAAGTGACACTTAAGCAAGATTTTTTTAGTTAATACAAACTTAAGGTTACAACTTTTTAAATGTTTCTTCATTAATATATAGAGGATATTCATATTTTTGGTCAAATTAAATAATCATACTTAGTACGCGTACCTTTACTTTAAATGCAAAAATAAATTTTCATATTTTGATTAGGAAAATCTCGCATAAATGTTGCTAACTATGAGTAACTTACTTTGTACAGAATAAGAAACTAAATTATTCTCTTTATTAATATAGTCAAATATATAGAGTAATTAATCACTGCTTATTTCCAATTTTCTTATTGCGTAACGCAAGGATTCATATTTCTTATTTATGGTGTTCGAAACACTGTCATAAATAGGAAAACAGATTTAAATGCGTAACTATAGTCTAAACCAATATTTGAGAGAAGTGAGACCAATGACAAAACCTGTAATATATTTAGTAAGTTAAGGATATTTCTAAATATGGTTTGAAGAGAATTGTGGAACAGACATGTCAACATGATATTGGGGTAAATAAGTATTAACTAAAAGGTTATTTTTTACTTTTCTTCCCTATTAATAAGAAAGGGATGATACATATTTATTAATTTGAATTTGTTCATAAATGTATTCACCTATTAATCAATAAAGGAAAAGTAATTATATGTTAGATTGTTAGTCCAATATTGAATTTATTCGTTTTATATTAAAAAAAGAAAGATATAAACTCGTGAGAATATTTTGAGTAGTAAATGTATTACTATCAATGCTCCACCATATATTCATATATTTCCATAAATTAAAAATCCAATTAATGTTGACAAACTTGTGTGAAGAAGCTTTAAATATATTGTTTTACCAAGTAAGATAAGCTTAATTATACGGTAACCGAAATTCCATATAGAAAAAGAAATACTTTGATATAAATTTCTATATTTCCGACTTTACAATATGCTAGATATATAGTTCCCTACTTATATTAAATTTCATAATCTCTATATATATATTCTCCATATTATTTATATGTGTGACAATTATAATAAATTAAATAAATATGTGGCCAGTCCTCATATTTGTATATGAAATTATGAACACCAAATATAAATCATATAATAAAACATATCTTGTGTGGCTGCTTTCTCTGAGTTGGTCTTCCATGAATGAGACTATTATCAAATTCTTGATTATTAGCTAATAATCAATAAACAACAATTCAAAAAAAAAATCAAGTCTATTCATTTACCGAAATTATACAACTGCTAATCAAAAATATTAAAATAACAAAGAGTAACAAACAGCTGCATATAATATTCTTAAAAGTAAACATAAAAGAAATAAGAAAAGATACTTGTGGCCTAATTTGAAAAAAAAAACTATCGACTTAGAAAGGTAAAGTAAGTCAGTATTTTTTTACCGACTTAGAAAGGTAAAGCTGTGAATTAGAAAGGTAAAGCTCAAATTCGATTCTTAGTCTGAACTCGATTCTTAGTCTCTCGCAGAAAAACCTGTGAATTAGAAAGGTAAAGATAAAAGTAATATATTTAAAAGTAAACATTAAAAAAAATGTGAATTACAAAAACCTGTGAATTGGAAAGATAAAACTCCACTTCGATTCTTAGTCTCTCGCTTGAAAATGCTCTGGTTAAAACCCTGAAAACCATTAGACGGATTGCTATCAGACAAAAAAAAGGAGCAACATGTACACGAATTATAAGGCAATAAAAGTAATAGAAACCTTATATAATCACACCTACATGTACACGACTTATTTTGTTCGGAATGACCTCCACTATCATTATATATATTTTTAGATCTTGTGCACCAAGTTTAAATTTCCGTTAGTATTATGCAATTAATACCCGATATTTTTTTACTCATAATTGCCACTCCTTGAATGACAGCATAATTGTCTATTTTGAAAATGAATAAATGATATAAGGAATGATTGTTTAATCATTATGGACGGATCATAATTGCCAATCATAGTAGTTTCCAAAATCGAAACCAAATTAAAATCGGTCTACAAAGGTTGCTATAAATGTACACACGAAACTAAAGACAATAAATTAGTGGCATTAAATTAATACACGAAATTAAAGGCAGTAAATTAAGGTTGCTATAAACGGATGCATCATTAATTGAATGCGAATAATTCGGTTATGAGACTATATTATATAAGTCGATTATTCACATGTATCACAATGACATTCATATGTAATTATTCTAGTAAATTGAGGGTAAATCTAAAAATGGGCTGAGAATGAATATGGTGCCGCCACGTCAGCATGGCACACATGTAAATAACTTACAAAACAAATGTTACTCTCAAAAATTGCTCATTGATTAATAAGAAGGGGATATATCCAATAGTAATCCGAGTATAGATTTTTGAAAACAATTATTATGAGTAGGATATAATTGCAATCTAAACAAACCTATAAAATGAAGGTTGTCTCCTAAAATGAACCAAAACTATAAAATGAACCACTTACATTTATATTTAAAATATTCATATTTTTCGGACAGACCAAAATCATTATATATGGAAGGATCATAAATTGCCTAATCATTATAGAAAGATCATAAATTGCAAATCATAGTACTCACCAAATCTGACACGAAATTAAAGTCCACCAGCCGAGTTTCCCATATATAAACAAATGAAACAAAACACAATAAATTCAAACATTTAAGTCATACACGCAATTATATGAACGTTGCCATAAACGGATAAATCGGAATTGAATGCTAAATAATTCGATGAATTATATTAATGTTTGACGATGAGAGTATATTATATGACAATGGCAGACTTATGTAATTATTCTAGTGAGTTGAGGACAAATATACAAATCGGCTGAGAATGAATATGGTGCCGACACGTCAGCATGGCATACCCGTAAATAACTTACAAACCAAATGTTACTCTTTAAAAATGCTTCTTGATTAATAAGAAGGGGATTTAGTTGCCGACTTTAGGTCAACAAATTTGAGACCCATCTTCTATTGGGCCTCACGAGACTAATCTTGAAACCTGTGGATGCTAATGCAATATGTGTGGCAGACAACTTTTACACATCAGTACAATCTTTTGACTGAGAAGTGAGAAGAGAAAACAGAAAGGTTAAAAGCTCTGTATTTCAATAAAAAAGGAAAAAAAAAAAGATTCGCAAACATATGTGATATGTATATCGCTCTTAGTCTGTATATGTCAAAGATACACACAACATAGTCTAGTTTTCACTTTTAGAATTGTCTATTTTTAGAAAATAAAAGAATCCAAGTGATCAATTACAACGTGAATTATCATCATCTTCAATAACCTTCTTCACCTCTTCAACCTTCTTCACATCTTCAACTTTCTTCAACCCATTCTTAGGCATTTCGTCTATAATGGTAATAACTGCTTTCTGAACAGTAGGGACAAGTAAGGCCTCTTCTTCTGTAGCCTGAAGAGGCTCCAAAGAATCCACAATGTCCCTCATTAAAGGCCTAGCCTTCGGGTTCCGGTTAAGGCAATGGTAAGCTAACATTGCAGCCTTTTGAACCGACTTAACCGGGTACTCGCAGTTCATTCTCGGGTCTACAATGTTCAACACTTTCTTCTTCTCTTTCAGCAACGGAAGAGCCCAATCTATTAGGTTCTGCTCACGCGTGGGCCGTGACTTGTCTAATGATTTTCTCCCTGTGAGAAGCTCTAACAGAACTACACCAAAACTGTACACGTCACTCCCTGGAGTCAGATGACCTGGCAACCAAGAAAGTCACCAAATATGTCATCAAAAAGATTCAAACTCAAACAATCTATACATTGTAGAAGAAACTTGCCTGTCATGATGTATTCAGGAGCTGCGTAGCCGTAAGTTCCCATTATACGAGTGGAGACGTGTGATTTATCTCCAACAGGACCGTCTTTGGCGAGTCCAAAGTCAGATAACTTGGCGTTATATTCCTGTCACAACACTAATATGAAACCTCCACAATAGTATTTATGTAATACTAGTACTAACCATGTCTAGAAGAATGTTGGAGGTTTTGAAATCACGATAGATGACTGGTTTCTTTGCTTCGTGAAGAAATGCGAGTCCTTTGGCTGCTCCAAATGCAATCTTCATTCTAATTTCCCATGAAAGAGGAAGCAACACTTCTACCACAAGGATACACATACACTCAGAAGAGTTCAAGCAAGAAGACAAAATGAGGGTAAGAGAACACTAAAACTTACTTGAGAAAAGATTGTTCTCCACGCTACCACGAGCCATGTACTCGTAGATAAGCACCCTGTGGTTATCCTCGCAGCAATAACCGATCAGTTTCACTAAGTTCGGATGTGAAAGCTGTCCCAAGAATATCACCTCTGCCTACACAACATCGGAGACCATAGATAAGATTCTTAGTCCATTCTCTCTTAGGGTTGATGATTAGACTTGGGACACAAGCAAAAGACGGAGAGACTACAACTAACCAGCCATTCTCTGTGACCCTGAAAACTATTGTCTCCATCGTGAACTTTAACGGCCACAGGGAGTGGTTTTGGAACTTCTTCTTGGTCACCCAGTTCCTCTTTTATAAAGCCTTTGTAGACACTTCCAAAGCCACCACCACCAAGAACTCTGTCTTGTCTGAAATTACCTGTAATGTTCTTAAGCTCATCGTATGTGAAAGCTATCAGAGGATTCGTAGCTGAGTCACGTCTTAGATCTTCTACTTCTTTTGGATTTGATGGCAGCTTTTGAACTTCTTTAACACGTGTCTCTTCTTCACGTGGACTCTGTTCTTTAGGTGATTCTGTACGAAAACATAAAAAAGATCTAATGTTTTTGATTCTGTGGATATAGTTGAAGATTCTACTTGACAAATATTTGAAACATGTTGTGGAATTGATTGGTTTTGGATGTATTATTTTTCATGGGGTCTAAAATCTCAACAACTTGGAATATGTAATTAAAAATGTCTTCTGAAGGGACCAATCAAGAAGAAAACAAAAGCATATAGACAGAAATGAAACTGAAGGAGACTATAGTAAAAATAAATCCAACAGATTTTAATTGCTTGGTTAAAATTCTAAACAAATTGAGCTAAAAGAAATTAAACTAATTGAACAAAAACATTGACTTTATAAAACCAAGAATACCAGGAAAGGATGATGAATATACAGAGAGCATAATCAAAATAAACAAAGAAAGTAAAAAAGAATACTCTATTAAATAAGTTTGGTATATAACCGACAGATTTTTCATAGTTTGCGAAAGCTTTTTTGGTATAGAGCCATAAGAAAATCTCGTAATTTCAGGAGAAAATATTGAAAAAAAAATCCATAACAGTAGTAAAGAATTTCAAGAAAGCCAAAAACCAAATCAAGAAAGAAGAAGGAGATAGAAACGCAAACCTGACTTAGCGTTTGCAGAAACTTTATGATTAAACGGCTCAAATCTACACAAACAGTTACCCATCACTCCCAAACAACACACACGATAAAAGAGAGAAATTACTATATTTAATGAGAAATGAACTTTATTATCTTTTTGCAAGTTACAGATTTATCATTTATGCCTATAAAGACAACCTAGCTCTCAGTTTCTGTTCTCTCCTCTTCTTGGTTTCTTTATTTCTTTTTTGGAAGAACCAAAAGGTAAAGAGAAGATGCAAAAGGGCGATACTCTAAAGGAAACGTTTCTTCTTAGAGAGAGAGAGAGAGAGAGAGAGAGAGAGAGGGATTCTTCGTGGTAATGATGGGCACAGAGCTATGAGGTGGGAAGAGAAAGAGGTCTTTGGCTATGGCGGAGATGGGCCCTACTTCTCTTTCTCTTTTTTTCCACTGACATTTCAAAACAGAAAGTCAGGAAACGAGAAAAACAGTCCATATCGCTCTGTTTTGTTCTGGTCCGGTTTGATCCGGTCCGCTCACAATTCTCTCTGGTCTGATAATGCAAATTATTCCCTTGATTTATTAGACTAGGGTAAAGTCAGAAATTAATTTCATTGAAAATTTTCGCTATTTGGAAAAAGAAATTGCAACAGATTTCTGATTAAGTGAACCACGAAAAAAAAACAAATCAAAATCAAACGAAGAACCATTAGTTGTCTTATTTATTTGGTGGGATGTTCTCATTTGTTTTAATAGTGCGCATGTATGATGATGCGCATTTTCAGACCACAACTCTATCACTCTCGATCGCTTTCTCTTTGTCTAAGCGTGCGCCTTTGCCTTTTCTCAATTCTTTTTTTTTTTCTGTTATCGATAAATTTTGTGTTCACATTCTTTCTTTTTTGGCGGTGTTCACATTTATTTCATTTTAATCCAATACTATGTTAGTGCATAATTCACAAAGTGACTCAACATTTTATATCGGCTAATTTTTCTACAAAAACGGATCTGCTCATTATACCCAAGTATAGCTGTCACATTAACATATTATCGATGACAAAAGCCTAAATAAGTAATTTGATAATTTGAATATAAAACTAAAGCAGAACTTTTATGCATTAGCTAGGCTTTCCACACAAAAAACATATTTTCATAAAATTGCAATATACACAGCGACATCACTAGCACAAATAAGTAGAAACATGTTATGCTCCTCAAAAAGACAAAAAAAAGACAATTGATAATTCTGTAATGAATATTCATTTTTTTCATGAAGTATGCAACAGTTTGTATTTTCTATACAAAATGTAAATCAGTTATTTGAATTTAATATGCAGCCGTTTAAAATTAACTTTCTTAGTTTATCTTACTTATATATCATAATTTGTTATCTAAATTGATGCTTTATAGAAAGATAATGCATTTATTCTTGTCAGAAAATGCTATCTACAAAGAAAAAATATCCTACCTTGTTGAATAGGAAAGGAGATTACTGACGTGAATAATAAATTAACATCAACTAATATGATTAGATGAAAATATCCCAAAGACACCTTACCTAACATGCTATTATTAGTTTATTACACACACTTATATTTTCTATTCAAATTTACAAACGCACAAGATTAATGTCCCACTAAAAAAAAGTTAACTATATAAGTTTTCCTTTATACATCACCACGCACATTTATCATGATATTTCTTATTTTTTATTAGATTAGTATAGAAAAATGTGGAAAATATTATTCCTCTTTTTGTTGTTTTTCCGCTCTATATGAAAGATGATGATCTGATAAACTTGTTTATATGTTTACTTTATTCCCTAATAAAATATTACTAGATTTTAACCCGCACGTTCGTGCGGATATATTTATATTTTTTAAATATATTTTATATTATTAAAAATATTTTAAATATATAATTTCTATTTTAGTGTTATATATTGTATTACTATATCATATTATTGTTTATATTTCTTATTCAGTATTATTAATATATAATGGTTTTTTAAAAAAAATTTACTTTGTTATTGATTTTTATTACTTACTAATATAAAATAAAATAAAATATGAAATACTCAAATAGAGAACCCCATTCAAATTATGTTGTTTTCTTTAATTTAAACATTTTGCATATAATACATTTTTAAATTTTATTTATTTATATTATAGAAAATAAATATGACTAAAATAATTACATTTACATGTTGTGTTTAAGAAAATATACTTTAACATATCTCATTTTAGTATTTTACGGGATTTATTTATTTTAAATAATATAATCCTATTGTTTTAGTAAACTTTATACATAGTAGTATCTATCATACTATTTTATTAAATTTATTATATAGGATATTTGTTTTGGATGTTATGATATTAAGTTCTATTTTTTTTTTAAATTAAGACGTCAAAACATTAGGTTACTTTAAATTTTTACAACATATATAGTTAGTTTTTTTCAGGTACATTTCAAAAAGTTAATCTTTATTATCCATGATTTTTGTCTTTTGTAAAATTTGAAATATTATCATTTTGAGTTTGAATATTTATTTTCAAAATAATATATTTTTTCGAGACAACTTTGGAAAATTACACAACTATTTGAGTTTGGAATAATACATGAACTTTGAATTTGTTTTGGTACTACATTACTGTATCATTTTATAAAATATTTGAATTTTTGGTGATATTTTTAATTCTTTTATCAACAAATTTTGTTACAATTAAAATAAAACAAAATTTATAATTAAAATTTGATTTTTGTCACTAATATTTTAAATGAATTACTGAAATTTCATATTTTACTAATAACATATTTTTAAATAGTATATGAACTAAAGGTTATTATATACTATTATATTTTTGTATATAAACATTTTTAAGCAATATATTGCTAATAGTTTCAAAATAAATAAAAAGATAATGTATGGCTGTAAATATAAAATTTTAACTTATGTTAATACATTTATTTTAATATAAAAGTATTATATAGTTTTAGAAGTTTAATCCCTTATAATTATGATCAATAATTTATTTAAGTTAAAAAATAAAATAATTTTTTTTTGTTAATTTACCTATTTAATATATTTTTAATATTTAATTCATATAGCACTTCTATTTTTATATAATACGGAATATATCATAGAATCTATAAAAAAGTTAGTATAAAGAATTTTTTATTTTCTTTTTTATAATAAGTTTTAGTTAAATTTACTTATAATAATATTATATTACTAATTTCGAAATATATTAATGTGTTATTTATAAAAAAATATTTAAATTTTAAACTAAGATTTTGTTAGATTCTTTCTCAACAGATTTTATTATAATTAAAAAAATCAAATTTATAGTTGGTTTATTGTTAATATATTTATAGTTGGTTTATTGTTAATACAAATAATCAAATATGTCATATTGACTAATTCTTTAAGTGGTCCTACTATGACTTGTTAATAGTAGATAAAAATAGAACCCTAAATTAATAGATTAGATGTTTATTGGTAATATATGATTATTTTCAAACCATCCCATAAATTTTGAAAGCCTAGAAATTTGTTTATTAAACATTATAAATTTCTTGTTAAACATTGCTTAACGAGCCCTAAACATGTTATACCAAATCACAACTTCATCTCTGAACGGGAGGTCGAAGTTATGATCATACTTTAATTCATATTGATTTTTAAAATACGCATTGAAATGCAAGAAACCAAATGTGTGCGAATGCAACCATGTGTGTGTATGGGTAATAATAACCGGTAGAAAGTTGCTTCAACAAGAGATATAATTGAACACCCACTAGTTTGTTTCTTTGGATCCCATTTAATCTCCTCCAGGTGTTAGGCTTGAATACTGTATGGTTTTTATCTAAATATGTCTGCAATTTCTTGTTTATTTTCTTCCCAACTAACAGAAAGTTTCCCAAATTCTGAGTCACAGAAATAATAAAAGTTCTCTGATTCATGGATGGAAAGTTGCTATAGATCACTCCACACCCATCACACCCATGTGTTCTTCAATCTTTTCTATTTATCTCCATGACTCATGGACCAGAGCAAGAAGTCCCCTAAAGATATTGCTAAACAATTAATGACTTACTCTCTTTTAGTAAAAAGAAACAATTTATTTACATTTGACACACGGAACGCCAGTTAGGACCAAACATCCATATGTGTATCTCAATCACTTATTGAACGCCAGTTAGTGGTTCACAGCTAACTGCTTGCACGAATGTTATTTACTATTAGCTAGAGACTATTAGTATTTAAGTGGCATTATCACTGTTCAAATTAGAATCCGGTAGGATGCAATAACAAAAAAAATTATCTAATTTATAGAATATCAGATTGAATTCTGATAAATTTTGTATATCAAATGTTATTCATATAATTGTACCTTTTTTGTCATCTATAATTGTCCCTGTTAATGCTTTTTCCGTTTTTGCTAAGAATTATACCTTGTTAATTCTAGCGGGAATATACAGTAGAACTTCTATAAATTAATAATCTATAAATTAATAATCTCTATAAATTAATAAATTTTACCGGTCCCAAGTTGGGCCGGTGTTAAATATAACACAATCGATAAAATAATAAGATAATAATATTTTTAAAATTTCTATGTAAATATATAGTCTCCTTAAAATCATAAATTCATATCTATAAGTTAAATATTATATTGTTGGTTTTTATATTCACAATAAAAATTCTTTATTTTTCTTAAACATTTCAATATATTTTGATAACATTTAGTAAAATTATACCGAAAACCACTTAACAATTCTATGAAACATAAAATTATACATAAAATAAGATAATAAAACATTATTGAAGTCAAATTTCTAAAATAATGTACATACGGTAAAATAAAATATTTTCTTTTTTATATAAATAAAAATAGAAAAATAGAAAAAATCTAAATAAGGAAAATTTTGTAAATTAATATCTCTATAAATTAATAAAATTTCAAAGTTCCAACATTATTAATTTATAGAGGTTTTACTGTATAATTAACATTATTGAATGCATATGAAAGAGTACATGTAAAAGTGAAAACATATGATATGGTTTAAAGTAATATAATTTAAAAAAAAATTGTATCATTATTAAAAGGTACTCGGATGTGGTATTTATACCGTTTTTCTGTCGACTTATTTGCACCTTTTTGATGATAAATATGAGACGTATGCTACATTTAAAGATTATTTTCAAAATACCAAAATATTCGAACAAAAACTATATTTTACATAATCAGTTTAATTCAAAATATGTAAACCATATAAATAATTTAAATTTCCTAAACGTAGGCCAACCAGAGTTTTTCTTGTCGGGTAAGAAACAAATAACTTAACTTGTATCTTACGATATATCATATATGTTCTCATATACTAAGGATTAAAAAGATGAAGATTTCCCGTGGATTTTTCATAATACCAGCAAAATAAATCAAGAAATTAAAATTTTAACAAATGTCAATGGCAACCCAAAAATATAACAGAATCATTTGTTGAACCGGTTAGTCGGTGACTCTATTGAGTTTTTTTTTAATGAACATAGATGATTATTACGCTTCAAGATTAAGTTATAATCATATAGAATTAATATTACTACACTAGCATCATCAGTGGTCAATGCTATTCCTGAAAATAGTGAACAAAAGCTAAGAAATTCATAAGATAAAGAAACTAATATTGTTGACTTGAAGTTTCAAACAACTGACGTCAGGTTGACTTGTTGGGTGCATAGAATGTTGGTTTCGTAGCGGCAAACCAACATCGATCAGATAAATCCAAACATCTACTGAAACAATCAAATTAATGGAGATTTTGAAACTGAGAGAAACATCCAAATTTGAAGTCGTTCACCTAAAAAAAGCATTTTTGTTACTTTGTTATGTAAGCAATGAAATTCAAGGAAGGCAGGGGACTAGATAAATGCAATTCAGAATAAGATAAGACAAAAATTGTATGCAAAAAGAGAATGAAAATGCTTTTATCAAGTAACTTCTGACTTTTCAAAATTTTAAAGAATCTTCCTACATAACTGTTGTAAAATATGCTTGTTCAAATAAATATGCATGTCATTTTAGTTAACTCAAATAAAAGGTGTGTTTGCGCTTATACAAGTAATGTTAAGATTGATTAAAATCTCTGTAATTACACTTCGTTTCTATTTACTTGAATCATTGTGGTGTCACAAATTAAAGGGGTGCATTAGTAGTGGTCTAACATGGCTAAGTGGAATGAGGCGGAGAGCAGCAATGCTTGCTTCCTCTGAATTATCCATCTGTTGGTTTGTTTCCACTAAGCAATTTTAGCCGCCAGATTCAAACAACAGTTTATCTAGTTGCAAGAGCCTCACCACCAATATTTATCTAACAATCAGCTTGCTACTAATTATGATTTGGTGCTTAAGCAGCATCAGCACAACAAGCATCAAGCATCAACATTAGCCAACCAGCTGGGCAGCAGACCAAAATGCGTGTCTTAATGCTTTTAAAATATGCATAGTGGCCATCTTCAGCAGTGGTATCACTCAAAAACGATCCTGCAAAAGTGACTGAATGTTCCTTGCTTTACGTGTGTCCAGAGACCCAAACAAACATACGTCCACCAACACTGAGATTATCCTTTTATATAGAACTTCAATAAGAAACCAAAATCATAAATCGTAATATGTAACAAGCCTATAAAGATCAAACGGATATTATCAACTATTCTCCAATATCTGCCAGATAAACCCTTCCAAAAGCAGTAAGAGAAAATGCTAAGTTAGTTGCTCAGTTTTAGGAACCAATCTATAAGGCACTGACCAACAGTCTTTCAGGCTCTTTTAACCTGACCCTGCGCCTCAACCTAATCATATTCTCTACCAAAATAGACACATGGAACTCGAAAGCACAGACGCACTAAAGAGATTGACTTGCCAAAACATTTTGAATACTGCAACTTTTAGTGTTAAAAAGATTAGTACGTAGCAAGAAAGTTTTTTTAAGTGATTCGTTTCAGATACTCAGAAGAAGCTCATAGAATAAGAAAAACGTCTAACCTTTGTGGCATATTCACATTAGCAGATGAATCCAAAATCATGAGTGACGCTGGATTGTTTCAGAGCAGCACATATTGAAGGCATCTCCTTTACATATATTTATATATACCTATCATAAACCATTCAACTTCACAACGAACCAGAGAGTCCGAAAAGGGAATGAGAGACCGATAGGTAATGAATCGTTTTGTCAAAGAGGAAACAGTCAGTAAGTAAACTTAAGCAGGAGGCAACTTCCAAGTGCTTCAGCACAACAAAACATCCAATCAGTTTCATTTAAGAGATTCCACAGTCTCTTTGCATCACATACAAGGTACTGCTGTTTTAAGTAATTGCAGAGGATCAGCAATGGTCAGGTCCATAAGCAACGCATCCTCTGAGTCTCATATGGGAGTTGTCTTCATACTTCCTGTCTGGCAAGAACAGCAGAAAGCTTGCAGCTAACCGAGTATCAATACTGACTATGTTAAAGGGCCTACGCCAAAGTGACTACATTCTTGTATCTAAAAGAACTAAAGTCCAGAATAAAAACTCAGATTGATAACTAATTTTATAAAAGGAACGCAAATCCATGTTCTTTTTTATTTACAAAACAGATTCCTTCTTTTATTCATCCTCCTCATACAAACAAAGTCTATAACAAGAAGAAAAGAATCAATATGCATAGTGTAAAAACGAATATCATCATCATCAACTAAAATCTACATGTGTCTCTCCTTGTTAAGGTGTAGTATCAAAATGAATCAAATTCATACTTCTTCTGACTTCTAATTCGGATTTGACATTTTATCTCTTTAGATCCCTCCCCAATTCAAGAACTTCTTAACTTCATCATAAAAAACCAAGATCGCAGCCGAGCCAGTACTCCTAAACATATTCGAAAGCGCACCACGGTAGAAAGAAGCCAACCCTTCCACCCTATATATCTTCCTCCAGCAATCCAACGTGCTACTGTACATAGGACGCTCAATCCCAGACTGCATCATGATCCTCCTCCTAACCGTATCCAACGGGTAAGAAGCCAAACCAGCAGAAGTAGTCACACCCTGCGCCAAAACCCACCTCTTCCACAACGCCAGCTCCGGCTTCGCATCCTCAGAGAAAACCTCCTTAACCGTATCAAACCCACCAAAGTACAACCCACGGTGAACAATCACACCATGCAAAGAAGCAGGCAACCCTCTGTATATCCCTCTAACACCGTCTTTCCTATGAACCGTCTTCAAGAAATGGTGTATCCCTCTGAACTGACGAGCCTCCTTCTTCCCTACGTCAGCAGCCAAACGCGTATGCGCTATATCAAGAGGATAAACTACAATCAAAGCAGTACATCCAGCCGCAGAGCCAGCGATGAAGTTAGCCAACGCACCGGAGAAGAGATGATTCTCCTGAGAGCTGCTGTTACGGAGAAGCCCTCTGTAGAGGTCCTTGAGGGAGAAGTTGAGAGCTACGGAAGGGTAGTAACGGAGCACGCTGCTCCCGTTGCCTCTCCAGAGGGACAAGACGCCTTCTTCACGGACCGTGCGGTGGATGAAATCGAACATTCCTTTGAACTTCTGTTTCCCCGAGTTGTCGCCGACGATGGCGATGTTGCTCTCTTGGGTCTGGAGGAGGAGCTTGGCTCTCTCGATTGGGGCCACGATGGTGTGGACGACGCCCGCCATCACGGCTCCGGCGAGTAAGTCTCTGTGGAAATGCTTGAAAGTCTGTGGAAGCGACGACGACCTGAGGTTTCTCGATGGAGAAACGGGATCTTCTTGTTCGTCTTCTCTGCTCGATATGCCCATCGAGAAAAAAGTTTCGATCTTTTTTTTTCTTTTACGAGCGGAGTTGATAAAAATCGAAACTTTGGTGAGATTTGGAAGTGGGTAGGTTCCGATTTGGTTCAATCTGGCATTGTATCGGGACACAAGAGCACGGGGGATTCCAAAATTGGAGACTGATTCGGGTCTCTTGCGTGTTGTTCGAACTCGGGATAAAGATAAAAAGGGGAAACGTAACAGTCAAAAGGGGAATAGAATTGCATCAGATAGAATTGAGAGTGGAGGAGATGACATTTTGGATAATGTAATTGGCTAATGGGCTTGGGCTCAACGTCTAACGGCCCAATAGAGAAGACACTTTGGATAATGACATACATCATTCCACTCAAATAGTTACCAGAGAGCAAAGACATCATCACGTTAAATCTTTGTGTCTTTCTTTATTGTTCATCTAATATGTTAATCTGTTTCCTCTCACATCCGTCATAACATTATGTTTCATGTCCTCAAGCTATTTCATGTTTCTAACTTTATATATATATTTCTAACTTTTTGTAATGAGTAATCTTCTCAAAAGAAGAGCAAAAGATGATCTGAACGTATAGTCAAGCTAGCTGTTTTAGCATATATACAGATCTCTATCTGAGAATATAAAGCACAAGTTTAACAGACCAATTAGTTAAGTTTTAAGGAGATAGTTTTGGTCAGCAAAGCAAAGAAAAGATTTAGGAGCTTTATTCGGCAATGATGACGATGATGTTAGAAAAGATTTAGGAGCTTTATTCAGCAATGATGACGACTACGTCCGACCCACGAGTGTTGGGCATTCTACTGGTACAATAGAGATTTAAGACACACAGATGCAACATAACAGCAAAACATAAAGTTGATAAACTTTCCACTTTCCAACACATCTAACTTTCAGACGCTATTAGGTTTTATTGGGACATGCTACTAGTAACATCTTTGTATTTTTAGGACCCAATAAAAGCTTACATGCCTTTGAAGCCCTATGCAAAGAAGCCAATTCCTTGAGTTTCTGAGACCTCTCTACTGAAAGTAAACTCCATGTAGAGATTTTTGCAGTTTTTAACTGTTTCCTGGTTCTTAGGATATAAGCCACCAGTTTCTTCTCTTCCCGTCTTCCATTGTAGCCACTCCATTCAAAAGTATTGAGATGAAACGTCAAACATTCAGGAACGGAACTCAGCTGTCCCCAACGACCTTCAATAGGCTTTATCGTACAACTCACATGTAAGGCCCCGACCGCCCACGGCTAATAGGTCACCCACGCCAGCTCTCTCGATCCGTGGGCCCCATCCTATCCGACGGTCGGTCGTTAATTTTCCAAGGCTCGAAATCACTGTTTACTGACCCTGCAATCACCACCCGACCTTTCCCCGTACTTTGACCTCACTTACACGGTATCGCGAATCACTTCCCGAAAGGTCACCCATCCTTTCACTACTCTAGTCCAAGCACGCTTAACTCTGGAGTTCTAAACGGATGTGTGCAGAAAAGGTAAGTCAACTTTGGTGACATAGTTAGTCAAATCAATTCTCTTAAGCCTTTCCGTATATCACAACTCGGGATGTTACATCACCAGTCCCCAAGGCCGTCCAATAGGCTTTACGGAACAATAGCACTCCTCCGAACACTAACACAAATGATAGTGCATTAGACCATAAAACTATAAATTAAGACGATGAAACTAAACCAAATGCAGCACGGAAAATGTACCTTGTTGAGCTTGAGAACTTGTAGTTTAGGAGAACTTTTGAGAATCCAAGTAAGTAGATCCCACCACTTTGGGCTGCATCCACATAGCTCTAGATGAACAAGCTGACATAATGCAACACGATGCTGAACCTATAGAGAGATACTCAGAAAGGTAAGCGGTCATTCAGTGACAGAGACTTTGAATTACTAGACATGGTTTGATTTTGGTTTACCATTGAATGATTAAATAAACATAGAGAGAGGCGCTTGACTGCTGTAAGAGATCTCATGAGCTTCTCAGGACGTTTGCAAACAAGTTTAACATGTGCCTCCTCCAACTCAGGCATATCCCAACTCACACACGAATGACCGTAGTCAACGATATCTACATAGTTCAAGTACTTCAAAGACGGGGCATTAATGGTAACTCTATCGTTGTAAAACTCATGTTCAGAGTGCTCATCTAATCCATCAAGATCATCATCAAACTGATAAAGTACAGATAATCTCTCCAAGGAAGGCACTTTGACAGCGAATGATTCCACACGCAAGCTATCACTTTTGTCCACAACCAGCTCCTCCAGAACAGGGCAACCCCTTAAAAGGCTGCGCTGTGATTCTTTGTTTTCGTACTTCACACTCAGAAGATGCAATGTTTTCAGAGACGAAAGCGAGACGTCAAGACCATCAGGAACATACACAAGAATCGATTTGTAAAGTTTAAGT
Organism: Raphanus sativus; assembly: GCF_000801105.2. Classification (NCBI taxonomy): domain Eukaryota; kingdom Viridiplantae; phylum Streptophyta; class Magnoliopsida; order Brassicales; family Brassicaceae; genus Raphanus; species Raphanus sativus. Next base: position 7,628,560 of record NC_079519.1, read on the forward strand.
AGATGGTATGTAATGTAGAGGACATAAAATTTAAGTAAAATGATCTTTAACCTCGCATCGTTGGTGATCATCGTGGCAAAGGAACTTGACTAACTCACGCTGATATTATTGTCATTGTTTAAAGTTGAAGAACGAGAAAAGCATTTGATCTTGATTTTGCAGATATGATCATTACGTTTAAGCTTTTAATAGTGAGTGATCATCACTATACAGTATACACACAGTGTTCTTCCTTTTCTTAGTAGTGGCTCTTGGCTTTGCTGTTGTTGTTGTTTTTTTTGTAATCTCCAGGCCACAATTGGTATTGATTTTCTATCAAAGACAATGTACCTTGAAGACCGAACTGTCAGGTTGCAGCTGTGGTAAATACTACTGAAACCTCTTTTCTATGTTCCAACACTGATGAATAAGCAATATTGAGAAGATGAAACATTATGACAGGGATACAGCTGGGCAAGAGAGATTCAGGAGTCTTATTCCCAGCTACATTAGGGACTCTTCTGTTGCTGTTATTGTCTACGATGTTGCAAGTATGCAGTGCCGGTCCTGATTTTTCGGTGGCCTTATACGAAATTAAAAATACTAATTTTAATATCTATAAAAGAAATTAAACAATTTGTGTAAAAAATATTTATTATAATAATTATACATTAATAAAACAAATAAGCAGCTAAAATAATATTTTCTTAAAAGAATCACATATTACATAGTTTAAGTACAGTATAACCTTTTTAAATTAATAATCTATAAATTAATATCTCTATAAATTAATATAATTTCATAGTCAAATTGAGTTTTTGATTCAATTAACATCTCGATAAATTAATAATCTCTATAAATTAATAAAAAATTATAGTTTTGGTGTAATCCCAACATTATTAATTTATAGAGGCTTCACTGTAGTTTATTTATATGAAGTTCTTTTAGTTTTATGTATTTTATAATTTTATTTTTAATTAAATATGTTAAAATAAGTATTTTATAATAATAATTTTGAATAATTATTCGTTAAAATGTTAAATGTAAATAAAATAAAAGGGAAAAGTAATGAAGGGTAAAATAGAAAATAATGTATAAATACATAGAATTCTTTTTGTTATGGCATTTTTCTTAATTTATGCTTCTGCTTTGGTCATGGTCCTAATTTCTATATTTAATATTTGACCAAAGAATTAAGTAAAAAAGCAAATAATGATATTGTACGTTGACAAAAAAAAACTAAAAGAGAAAAGAATCTTTAATAGTCAGCATGGATATACATAAGATATGAAATTAGAAAGAACTGCTAGTTTAATGACTACTAGATCTTGATCTGCGCAACCGCGCGGATGTTTTTTTCGGTTATATATATATTAGAACAAATTAATATATGCATTAAACAACATATTAAATATCATATTGTATTATATTTATATTCAGTTTTGATCCGCTGACTTTTAAAACCAAATTTTCTATTAGCAATATTTTTTACGTTTATTCATTTTAGATAATATATTATTATATATACAAAAAGTGTAAGATATGTTAATTTTATACATGTATTATATAGTTTTCGAATGTTAAGTCGTTATTTTATCATATTATATTTTTAGCATATATGTTTTATATTTATGAAATTGTTTGTACAATTTTATCAATTTAATATAATGTTATCATATTTAGTTCAATATAATATTTTCATTTAAAATGAATTATTATTATTATAAAATAGATAAAATATTTTTTTTATTTTTTCATTTTATAAATGATAACTGAATATATATTAATGCATAATAATAGTTCTTACTAATTACGAAATTAGTTGAAATATTTACATAAACTTTTTGAAATTAAGATATTTTTATAATATTTTTCAACAGATTTGTTATATATATATATATTATTAGTTTTAATAAAATATAAAAATTTAAAGGATGGTCCAAATTATAAAATAAACATTAAAAAATTCATTACTTTTACTTTAATAGATAAGATAGACTATAATTAGAAATTTTAAGAAAATAGTATACAAGTTTTATTTTTATTTTATAATAAATTTTAACTAACATTAATTTATAATAATATTAGACTATTAATCACGAAATTAATCAATGCTTAATTTTATAAAAAATATTTAAAAATTTTGATAAGATTTTGTTAGATTTTTTGTCAACAGATTTTTATAATTAGAAAATAAGACAATTTTATAGGTAAAGTTGTTATATATGTCAATTATTTAAGCTAAGATGTGATATTTTAATGATACCATAATGTTAATTAGAAATAAATGAAACATGATTTTTTAAAGAAAATCCATTTAAAAAAAATCACACATGAAGAGAAGTTGTAACTTCTCTTTTAATATAATAGAAGATGGATATATATGGATGGGTGATTGACAAAAACAGGATATATACGGATGGGTCTATAAATAAATTACTATACACATGTTGATCAAAATACAATTTCATAGATAACAAATATCTAAGTGTGATAATACATTTTGACTATGAAATTGTAATTAGTAATACTTGAGTAAGCATAGATACCATCTCATGCATAGATTCCCTATAAATAGTTGCACACATAGATACATGTAAACACAAGTAAAAGTTGGTCATAAGATTAACTAGAGAGAAAAAAAAGTAAAAGTTGGTCATAAGATTAATTATAAAACGATGTCTCAACTGCGAAATGGCTCTTCACAATGCTTATGGACATGTACTCTTCTCATAGTGTTATTGTCAATGCCGATGACTCATGGGGCTAATTATGGAGAAGCTCTCACGAACACTCTTTTGTACTTCGAAGCTCAACGCTCTGGAAAATTGCCGTCGGACCAAAGAGTTAACTGGAGAGGAGATTCTGCACTTACAGACGGTTCTGATGTCGATGTAATTTAAACCCTTCTCACTTCTTTTTTTTGGTTATCAGCATGAGAATTATGTTATTTAGTACCTGCCTAAACCTCTTTTATTATCTGTATGTGGAGCTATTAAACATGGTATATATAATCTGATCTTAAAATTAAACATAATTATTTTTTAAAAGTATAAATTACGGCTATAATATATCTAGCGTTAATATTGACAAGTAAAACATGTCATGTGCTAATTGTAAAAAAAACAGGTTAATCTCACTGGAGGGTACTATGATGCTGGAGACAACATGAAGTTTGGATTGCCAATGGCGTTCACGACGACAATGCTAGCATGGAGCAGTATAGAGATGGAATCGGAGCTTAAGGCTCATAACGAGTCCCAAAACGTCATTGCAGCTATCAAATGGGCCACTGACTATCTCATCAACGCCCACCCTGTGCCCAATGTTCTTTACGGACAAGTGGGAGACGGGATCGCTGACCATGCCTGCTGGATGAGACCAGAGGATATGACAACTCCGCGTCCTTCTTACCGTATTTATGAGCAGCAACCAGGTGCTGACCTAGCAGGCGAGACAGCTGCAGCTATGGCTGCAGCGTCAATAGCCTTTGGCTCATATGATAAAGACTATTCCGCAGAACTTCTTCGTCACGCATCTGAACTATTTGAATTCGCCAAGGCTCACCCCGGCGTCTACCAAAGCTCCATACCTTACGTAAGTCCCTTCTACAATAGCAGCGGATACGAAGATGAGTTATTATGGGCCGCGGCTTGGCTCCACCGCGCCACTAATGACCAGATTTATCTCGACTATTTAAATGAATTTGAGGGTACCGGAGGTCCAAGGACTGTTTTTGCATGGGATGATAAATTCGTGGGTGCACAAGTATTGATGGCCAGGGTAGGTTTCTATGTTTATTTTCATTAACTTGTGTGACAAGAAACAAACAAAACTTTTTTTTTGTTGCTGCAAATGCAGCTTGCATTGGTAGGGGATGGTCCGGATAGCAACTATAATTTGGATGAGAATAAGTTGGATGAGTACAAGAGTATGGCTGAGGTTTTCATTTGCAACTGTGCTCAAATGGGCTCCGATAACGTTAAGAAGACTCCGGGAGGTTTGCTTTGGTTCTTGCCGTGGAACAACCTCCAATACACCACCACCGCTTCCTTCGTCCTCTCTGCTTATTCTAAGTACCTTACAACCGCCAACACACCAATCAACTGTCCCAGTGGATCTCTTCAAGCTTCTGAGCTTCTTAACCTCGCCCGTGCTCAGGTAGCTAAAACGTGTATACTGTATAGTACCGATGTTTCAACTTGACTAGTGCCTAACAATTTACACATGATATATTGGTTTATATATAGGTAGATTACATACTTGGTTCAAACCCGAACAACATGAGCTACATGGTTGGATTCGGAACCAACTATCCAAAGAAACCACGCCATAGAGGAGCCTCTATAGTGTCAATCAAAAAGAACACCACCGCTGTGTCGTGCGGTGAAGGGTACGCCACTTGGTATAACAATTCTGCACCAAACCCTAACGTACTAACCGGGGCACTCGTGGGAGGACCCGACGAGAACGATGCTTATGAAGATGAGAGGACTAATTTCCACAATGAGCCTGTGATGGTCACTGTTCCTCCATTTGTTGGTGTTTTGGCCGCCGTTGCTTGATCTTCCTCTATTTTGGTACGTCTCACAGTGAAAGTCATAGGTTGTGATCATTAGCATAGTTTTAATGTGGAAAATGTAACTTGGCTTGATAATAATAAAATAATTTTAAAATATTTCGAAATGTGCTTTCAAGAGATTAGTAGTATTTGTCGGAATCCCATGTGCCATGTGTCATTAACAACATTTACATTCTAACCGGCACGTTGTCTCTATAACCCGAACAAGAGCTATTGTAAATGCGTGTCGTTTGTTTCAAAAGAAAGAGAGAACGAGTGCAGGTTTAAATGCTACTGTCTTTTCGTAGTTTAGGCCTTTAATGAGTTAGACCTCGAGATATGTTAAACCGGAGAATCAAAAATGGCTGAACCAAAAGAGGCGCGAAGGTGTTGAGCTTAAGCGGGAGAACCCTAGCGACGAAAATGTTCCATCTCTCTGGCTTTACGATTTGATTGCTGTCGCGAGCTCTGATTCCATCATATAGGGCGAGGCTCATCCCTGCGAAGGATACAAATCTCCATCACCATCTTCGCTTCGCTTTGATTTGATTTGAATTTGATATTTGTGATCTTAATCGAATCCTAGTGATGGAAGAAAGTGAAGGAGGAGGAGGAGCTGAAGCAGTGATAAATCTGGGACGTAATGTAGAGGACGTAACATTTAAGTAGAATGATCTTTAACCTCGCATCGTTGGTGATCATCGTAGCAAAGGAACTTGACTAACTTACGCTGATATTGTTGTCATTGTTTAAAGTTGAAGAACGAGAAAAGCATTTGATCTTGATTTTGCAGATATGATCATTACGTTTAAGCTTTTAATAGTGAGTGATCATCATTATACAGTATACACACAGTGTTCTTTCTTTTCTCAGTAGTGGCTCTTGGCTATTGCTGTTGTTGTTTTTTTTTGTAATCTCCAGGCCACAATTGGTATTGATTTTCTATCAAAGACAATGTACCTTGAAGACCGAACTGTGAGGCTGCAGCTGTGGTAAGTACTACTGAAACCTCTTTTCTATGTTCCAACACTGATGAATAAGCAATACTGAGAAGATGAAACATTATGACATGGATACAACTAGGCAAGAGAGATTCAGGAGTCTTATTCTCAACTACATTAGGGACTCTTCTGTTGCTGTTATTGTCTATGATGTTGCAAGTATACAGTGCCGGTCCTGAGTTTTCGTATATTAATAAAACAAATTAGCAGCTAAAATAATATTTTCTTAATATTGTGAAGAGAAGATCTCTGTTACCTTTATATTGAAACCTGCTTTGGCACTAGTTTCGATAAACATAACATCTCAGTAGTGGACAAAACACCAATGTTGAATTTTAGGGTTTTAAGAACCGGAGACTTATGCAATACCAGAAACATGTCGACGTACTGACAAAATGTCTTTGGTTATCAAACCAATTCAGAGTTTACAATATTGTCTTTGGTTTACATGGTATCAGAGCAATAAAAGTTCTGTAACCTAGTCTTTGTCGATCGATCTTGTTCTCGGTGAGAACGATAGTCTTCAGTCATGGTCGACACAGACTCATCTTTCGCAAGTAAAGATACAACGACGAGCAAGTCTCAAGTTGAGCAGGGCGTCGGTAATGTACCTCACGGTATTCCTTGTTTGCGTCCGACAATCCGGGAGCAGTGATAACATCGGTGATGTTCACGGGTGAGAACTATAATGAATGGTCCACAAGCTCGTTAATGCTTTTAGGGCTAAGAGAAAGTTAGGGTTTATTGATGGCTCAATAACTAAACCCTCCATTGATGATCCTCAGTTCGAGCTATGGTCGTCCGTCAACTCAATGATCATTGGCTGGATTCGTTCTTCCATAGAAGCTCGCGTTCGTTCTACAGTCACGTTCATATCCGACTCTCACAAGTTGTGGGAGAATTTGAAGAAACGTTTCTCGGTGGGAAATAAGGTTCGAATTCATCATCTTAAGGAGCAACTCGCATCGTGCAAGCAAGACAGACAAATAGTGATGGAATACTTCGGACGTCTAGCCAAGATGTGGGAAGAACTCGATACTACAAACCTCTTCCACCTTGCAGTTGCAGTGCTGCTGCGATTTATGAGAAAGAGAGAGAAGAAGCAAAGGTGCATCAGTTCGTCATGGGCTTAGATGAAGCTCGGTTTGGAATCGTCTGTCAAGGGATTATAGCTGCAGACTTGACTGTTGATCTTGGAGAGGTGTACGCAAGAGTAGTCAGAGAAGAACAGCGCCTCGCCTCAACTATAAAACGAGAAGCACAACACAGTGCCGTAGATTTCGTCGCCAAGAAGGAACAAGCTGAGACAAACAACTGTGGACGTCGTGTAGTCACTTGTTTTCATTGTGGGCGACGGGGTCATGAAAAATCCAACTGCTGGCAGCTCGTGGGTTTTCCAGACTGGTGTGAGGAGACACCACCAACACGTAGCGAAACTAGAGGAGGACGAGGAGGCCGTGGTCGTGGCGCTTCTAATTCTGATCGTAACAGGAGTACTACGGCTCGAGCCAACACCGCTCACGCAACCTCCTCAAACTCTTCGATCTTTTCAGCTTTCACCGAGGAACAATGGAGGGCTCTTACTCAGATAGTGAATGAGAAATCAAAATCGTCTGATAAGTTGACTGGTAAGAAATATGGTGATCTTATATTAGATACAAGAGCATCTCACCACATGACAGGAGAGCTCTCGTTTCTCGAAAACATATTCAGCATTCCGCCATGTCCAGTTGGATTCGCCGATGGAAACAAAACATATGCTACTCATACCGGCGTGTTTCATCTTTCTAAAAGAATCGTTCTGTCCAATGTTTTGTTTGTGCCAAACTTGAACTGTTCGCTGATATCAGTGTAGAAATTACTTCGCCAAACCAACTGCTTTGCGCTTCTGACGGATGCTTTGTGTGTGTTTATAGGATCGTTTCACGAGGAGCTGATTGGAGCAGGTGAAGAGAGAGATGGGGTTTACTATTTTAAAGATGTTATGGCTGCAAGGGTTCAAGTTTCTGATAAGGCTGCTAGTTCAGTTGATCGGTTTCTTTGGCACCAGAGGCTTGGACATCCTTCGTTTTCAGTGTTATCTTATTTACCTATTGTTTTAGATTCCAATAAAATGGCTGCTTCAAGTCCTTGTGATACTTGTTTTGAAGCTAAGCAGACTAGAGAAGTTTTCTATGAAAGTTTGAATAAAACCAAAGAATGTTTTGAACTTATTCATTGCGATGTTTGGGGTCCCTATCGCACTCGCACATCTTCTGGAGCTGTCTATTTCCTTACTATAGTTGATGATTTTTCAAGAGCTGTCTGGACCTATCTACTCCTCGAAAAGTCTGAGGTTCATACGGTCTTACCAAATTTCTGCAAAATGGCCGCAAAACAGTTTTCTCAGGAGGTTAAAATTGTTCGTAGTGACAATGGAACTGAGTTTACATGCTTAGCAAGATTCTTTTGTGAGAATGGCATTGTTCACCAAACATCATGTGTTGCCACTCCTCAACAAAACAGAAGAGTTGAAAGAAAGCATCGTCATATCCTTAATGTAGCTCGCGCCTTACTGTTTCAAAGCAGCTTACCTGTGAAATTTTGGGGAGAGGTGATCATGACGGCTACAGATCTGATCAATCGTACACCGTCTGCTGTTCTGAACCACCGGTCTCCTTATGAGTTGCTGTATAAAGAGAAAACGAGCTACTCACAACTTCGAGTATTTGGGAGTCTTTGCTTTGTTCATCATCGTTCTAGAGACAAAGATAAATTTGGAAAAAGAAGTAGGCGTTGCATCTTTGTTGGTTATCCCTATGCTCAAAAGGGACGGAAAATTTTTGATCTTGACAAAGAAGAATTCTTAATCTCCAGAGTTGTCATTTTCCAAGAAACAGAGTTTCCATTGTCTTCTAAAGTCTCTGCACCTGCCATTGCTGAAACTCCGGTTGCAGTTACAGATGATCATGATTGGGATTTTGCTAATTTACCAATGTTCGACGACAGGGGGAGTTCGTCGGAGATACAAGAATCATCTCCTCTCTCGCCCTCAGATACTTCACCACCAGAGGCTACAGAGCCGCCATCAACGTTGTCCCCTATTCACGACGACACTGGTGCTTCTGATGTGGTCGCGCCGGCTTTATCTCATGTTCCTATTACATCGTCACAGTCACAGTCTGATGGTCAGCAAGTTGTTGAGAATCTGGGTAGAGGAGAAAGACTTCGAGTACCTTCAGTCAAGCTCAAAGATTATGTTACCTACAACGCTACACGTCTTGAAAACCCATCTCTATCACACGCCTGTTCCGCATCAACGTCTGAAACTTTCCTAGGTAATTCACTTTATCCATTAACTGATTATATCTCTGACCAGCATTTTTCACAGTCGCACCAGGCATATCTCGCTGCGGGTTACAGAATACACTGCACCTCGTTCCTATGCTCAAGCTGCCAAAGATGATATTTGGCGTGGTGCTATGAAACACGAAGTCGTAGCTCATGAAGAGAGTGGTACTTGGGACATCACATCTCTTCCGTTAGATAAGAAAGCCATTGGTTGTCAATGGGTTTATAAATATAAATTCAACGCCGACGGCACTATGGAACGACCTAAAGCACGTTTAGTAGCTAATGCTAATAGTCAAGTAGAAGGTGATGACTTCGAAGAGACCTTCGCTCCTATTGTCAAGATGGGTACCATTAGAAGTTTACTTAGTCTTGTTGCTGCGAAGGGATGGGAGCTTCATCAGATGGACGTTCATAATGCGTTCCCCCATGGGGATCTTAATGAGGAAGTTTATATGAAGTTACCACCTGGTTTTACTCACTCTGATCCTTCGAAGGTTTGTCGCCTTCGCAAATCTTTGTATGGGCTTCGTCAAGCTCCTCATTGTTGGTTCGAGAAGCTAATCGTTGCGTTAACGGAGTATGGTTTTGTTCAGTCCTATTCTGATTACTCTCTGTTCACCTACACGAAGGGGCTCAAGGAAGTTCGAGTCCTCATCTATATCGATGATCTTGTCCTTGCAAGTAATGATCACGACCTACTTACCAGGTTTAAAGCATATTTGGGCAAGTGTTTTCGTATGAAAGATCTCGGCAAACTCAAATACTTTCTAGGTATTAAAATTGCTAGGTCAGAAGAAGGTATCTTTGCGTCTCAAAGGAAGTATTCTCTCGACATTATCGCAGATTGCGGTCTCTTTGGTTGTAAACCAGTATCAGTTCCGGTGGAACAGTATCATCAGCTACACACGGAGGATACACCTTTGCTTTCTGACCCAAAGAAATATCGTCGTCTGGTCGGTCGCTTAATCTACTTGTCCATCACACGACCTGAACTCTGCTACACCATTCATCTTTTGTCGCAGTTTATGTAGCAACCTCGTGAAGCTCATTGGACAGCTGCCTTGCGAGTGGTGCCTTACCTCAAAGGTTGTCCTGGACAGGGTATATTGTTTCGTGCAGACAGTAATCTCGAGCTTTCAATCTATGTTGATGCCGACTGGAGTTCGTGTCCGGAGAGTCGTCGTTCCTTAAGTGCTTATCTCATTCTTATACAGCCATAGATATTGCTAAGCTCTACTTGGATCAGGTCTTTCGTCTTCACGGCATGCCTAAAGATATCACAAGTGATAGGGACCCGACATTCCTTAGTGAAGTTTGGCGTGAACTGTTTCGAGTTCACGGTGTTGACCTTAATTTTTCAAACGCGTATCTCCCCAGACGGACGGTCAGACAGAAGTTACAAACAAAATTCTTGAGACATACTTCCGTTGTATGACTTCTGATTCGCCCCATTCATGGAGTTCATGGTTACCTTTGGCTGAATGCTGGTATAACACCACGTTTCATTCTACAATACGTAGCAGTCCTTATGAGATCATTTATGGGCAACCTCCCCCAGTACACATGCCTCATCTTCCGGGCGAAAGCACATCACTTTCTGTTGATCGATCACTACAGAAATGAGAGGCCGTCATCGATCTTATAAAGTTTCATCTTCTTTTGAGACATACCTCCGTTGTATGACTTATGATTCGCCTTATTCATGGAGTTCTAGGATGAAGCAGTATGAATTCGCCGTTTTTGCTAAGTAGAGCTTAGCAAGATTCCTAGAAGAAGAAGAACTGATTAAATTACCTTCTGAAAGTTGATTTCGATGACGGCGAGTGGGGAAGAACCAGACGAAACCACCGTAAGTTTTCCGCCCAAATATATTTTCTCGAAGAAAAACTAGAGTGATTAATACTCCTCGTGAATGTGATATTACACGTGGAAGATAAAACCAATTTGTAACTTTCAAAAATCAAAAGCAAAAAACCGGGATAAACCGGGTCGGGCTGCGTTATGTTTGTCGTCGGGTTAGGTCTCTGATTTGGTTGCCTACACATCAAAGAAGCGACAACGTTTCGAATAAACTCTTGAGAGAGAAGAGAGCGAGAATGATAGAGGAAGGTCCACCAGCTCCGAAGGTTCTCCGTATGGTCTACTTCGTCGGCGCCGGATGTAAGTTTCTTAATCAGCTTTGTGTTTTTGATCTCTGAGTAAATTCAACATTTTGACAAGAGAGAGAGAGCGATCGATTTGGCAGTTTTATGTACATTCGCGATCAACAAATGGCTTGAGATGGAGAAAAAATCAAATCTGAAACAGCAGCAGCTGGAGAAGAAGAATCAACAAGGAGATGGAGCTTTGTTTCCTTCAGATTCGGTTCACAAAGCTATGAAATAAGATCATCTTCATCTGTATTATTGATTTTGATCCAGATGCAAAAGATATCGCAACTCTTTAAGTACTATTATACTATCTTTGACCTCAAAGTTTGCATTATCTCTCGATTTTTTTGTTTGCGTTTCCATAAAAGATCCGCAGTTGTGAGATTTGGACACAATGGTTTGCTTGCTGCTTGTGCACACAGTACAAAAGATTGTTGCTTGTCTTGATTTTGATTTCTCTATCTACTTTTTATCCTTGAAAAACATGGAAAAGGATTTGTACTCTCTATAACTAGGTGGGGTTTAAGACTTGTTTAGTCATATTTTGCTAAATTAACCCTTTTTCAAATGTGCTTGTGCTTGAACTTTCTCTGTATTTAAAGATCTTCTCTAGTCATAGTAAATCACTATAGATGATATAAGATTTTGACAGGCTGTTAATGAAGGTGAATTTGATGAATGCTTCAAGTAGAGAAATTACTATTACAGATGTATTTGTATGTATGAGCAGGCTACTAAAATGAAGCGAAAAAGGTGTAAAGATCTCGTCTTGTGGGATGAGATTTCAATTTGTTTCTTTCTTTCTTTCAAATGACCTTTTAGAAACTGGGTGGGACTCGTTAGTTAGTCGATGGACACCTCAAAGTAGTACCTCCGTCTATTGTCAAGAACCTACAATCGAAATAAGATGGTGAACAGAGGTTAGATATGAGTCTCGTGATTTTGGAATTTGAAAAGATAATATGGTTTGTTATATGTTTATCATACGGGTTAGGCATGGACCATGGTAACGATGGTCGTAACTCATAAGCACTGAACCAATTCTACGGTAAGTGGTAAGTCATACATCAATAACTCGGTGAGGTATAAAACGTAATATTAAAGTCTTACCTGAGCCCACCTCCTTACGTTCGACCTTTCACGTCGTTTTGTGGTTCGCGGGTTAGACACGTGTGGTGTCCCTCCCAGTGGTGGCCCACCATGTCTCACTTGCCGACCTGCCTTGGCAAATAGTAACCTTTTGTAATACATTTGTGTACCACAAGTTTTATCCCTCAAGTTCAACTCACCGGCATTATTTAAGCACACACACACACAGAAAGAAACACAACGAAAATAAAAACATGGCCGGAAAATTAATGACTTTGCAAGTTTTCCACCTGCTATGCATATGTTTAGTCGTCTTCTTTGTATTCTCTGTGAATGTTGCCAGTGACGAGGATTACCAGAGAGCGGTGCCTACGGAAGATAAAACGACTACGGTTTGGTTCTCTAGGATCAAACAGTCTGGTAATGATTACTGGGCGAAACTCAAAGAGAGTTTAGGTCGTGGTCACGCCCGCTTTTTTCCTCCAAACATAGAGTAATATACTCTGATAATCCATCATATAATAATATACTCCATTTCTAAAACAAAAAATAAATAATATACTCCATTTGTTTCTTGTTTTATGATGTTTAACTATATACATACTTTTTCCAAAATATCAGTAAAAACGTAATTTAAAATTAACTGATTTTAATTAAATATGAAAATAATGATAAAATAATTGGTTACATGATAAATTTAATTTAATTATATATACGAAAACATTTTGTATTTTTCTTAAACTTAAAAAAAATGTTTTCGTATTTTGAAACAATGATAATTCTTTAAAGAGGGAGTAGATCTCAGCTTAGACATACGTGGTTTCGGGTCCAAGTGGCTTCTCTTTTTTTTAACGCTCGTTCTTTTCTTTCCATTTATGTAGTTTTAGAGGAAAGGATGATGCATCAATGGGAGCCGGAGGAAAGATGAAAGAGGCGGTCACAAGGAGCTTCGAGCATAGTAAAGATACGGTGGAGGAAGTTGCCAGATCAGCAGCGGAGGTGGCGTGTGATGCGGCAGAAGCGGTTAAAGAAAAGGTGAAGAGGAGCTTTTCCAGCAGCGAGACGACGCAGCAGCACTCGTATGGTAATGATGAGCTCTAAATACGTCGTGTCATTCTAGCTCATGTGCTTGTTTGATTTCTTCGTCGACCCGGGTGTTTTTTCCTCTAAATAGTATATACACAACAACCACGTCACATGGGGGATTTGAGATATGTTATATTCAAATAGGTATAGAGTTATGGTTCTGGCCTCAACCATGGACTCACAAATATCTTTCTTTTCTTTTTCTTTTCACCAAAATATCTATCTGTGACCCAACACATCCATCTATACATAAAGTGTGGAAATCATTATAAAAATGAGAATTACGAAGACCATTGATCGATGTTATTTTTCAATTATCTTGAGATGCAAAACAGCTATACAAATTATATAAACTTAATATAATTATCCTTTTATAATTCGTAGAAAAAAAAGATTACGATATCAAGGGGAAAATGCTCTTCTTATCCTTTTATCCATAAACCAAACCAGAACTCGTGTCTTAGCTTTCAATTACAGCTTCGATACAGAAAGTCAGAAGTTGTTGCTGCCATTCTAAATTCGTCTCTGATTCCTTGACATAAGCCTAAACCTCCAAAACGGCCATTGTCCCCAAGTTCAACTGCAAGCAGTCACACAAGACCGTCTAAAACGATCAAAGGTAAAGATTTCATTATATACCTAATCTTAAGTGATGTTTTTCCTCAAATGCTCCTATGCCTGAATGCTGTAACCTTTCAGATCACTCTTCTTATTTTCAGAATCCACGAAGAACAACAGTAAACAAACATAACAAATGATTTTACAATGAAGCCTATGCTTTATAAACTTTTGGTAACTCCAGTCTCAAAATTTTGGATGTAAAGTTGTCTGTTAAGAATTTTTTTTATTTTGGTTCCGTGAAAACGTGCCATCTATTAGTTTTACATTTGCTTTGTTCTTTACCAGGATTTTAGAGAAAATTTAGCTGGTAACTGTATAAAAATTAAAGTCACTGTTACTCAATTTCGCTAATACAACACTGGGAAAAACTAATAAAGAACAAAATCAAAACGATCAGCTTTTTATTCCTGTATATATTATATATACATACATTGTCCTTAGCTTTCTTACACTGAAATTTATCTCCTGAAAATTAAAATCTCCATCAAAAGCTTAATAAAACTTAAAGACAATGAAACAATTGAAGTAAAGAAACCAAATGTCGCAGGGCAGAGTAAATTTACCTGGTTGAGCTTGAGAACTTGTAGTTTAGGAGAACTTTTGAGAATATCCAAGTAAGTAGATCCCACCACTTTGGGCTGCATCCACATAGCTCTAGGTGAACTAGCTGATAGAATCCAATACGATGCTGAACCATTGAATGATTAAACAAACATAGAGAGGCGCTTGACTGCTGTAAGAGATCTCCTGAGCTTCTCAGGACTATTGCAAACAAGTTTAACATGTGCCTCCTCCAACTCAGGCATATCCTCACTCAGACACAAATGGCCATAGTCAACGATATCTACATATCTACATAGTTCAAGTACTTCAAAGACGGGACATTAATGGTAACTTTATCATTGTAAGAAGCTTGTTCTACTTTTTTGATCTCCAGTTATTTTGAAATTAACATTTTAACACTCAGCTATCTCTTGAGCAAATTTATTTCTGAAATCATAGTTGATTGAGAAAAATCTGAATTAAAAAGTTACATTAGTTACCAAACAAAAACATGAATTACAATTTTTAAAAAATCGGTTTGGCTTTCATAAACCCAAAAATCCATAAAATCACTGCTATCTGAACTAAGAAAGAACAAGCGAATATTGTTGTTAAAGAAATGAATCATGTTTTCCATTTTCATTGTCGAAAGTTTTATATTCCCACTGGTATTTTCTTCTTCTCACCGAAAATCGTCTGAACTCGACGAACATCTCTCCTATTCATGATTTTAAGAATTTCTGAGTTTTAAGGAAACCAAACTGATCTCGTTTCTAATTTCAATTCTTTTTATAAGTAACGTTTGACTTTTTAATGTATCGTTTGTGTTGTCATCAATAAATTTTAGAATTAAATCTGTGCAAGAGATAGTTAGATATTAAAAATGCTAATTTCAAATAGTTGGAGATTTAAAAATCTATTTTCCTTTTGTAATGATGTTTCTTTTGCTTTTCTGTTGGACCTTGTGTTTGTATCTGGGTTTGTTTAATAAAATACAGATGATAAAAGAAAAAAAAGACTCAAAAACTAATTTATTTACAAAGGTTTGGCCAAAAAACTTTATATAACTAAACCAAGTCTTGTTAATAAACAAAAGAGAAAGCTCTGGTCTGGTTTCTGGATTAGGGTTTCAACATTGACGGTGTGGCCTCTGGGATCAGTAAGAGATACTTATACTTGATTTATTTCCTCGAATTTTCTCGTTCCCTAGTTCAAAAAAAAAAGAAGAAGGAAGAAAGCGTATAAGAGGAGGATTGTTTTAATAACAATGGGAAATATCAGTGAGTTTCCTGAAGATTTACTCCTAATGATATTGTCATTCGTTCCAACAAAAGATATTGTGGCGACGAGTCTTGTCTCAAAAAGTTGGAGATGTCTCTGGACAAAGGTGTCTAGACTCACGTACGAGGCTCCGTATTTCTCTGATAAGTATACTGGTTTCGCACGATTTTTAAAAGAGTCCCTGCTTTCACATCAGCCTCATGCTCTTGAAACCCTGTACATAAACAAAAGACGATGTTCATTGCGCATAGATATTAGACCGTGGATTAGAACCGATGTTCTATGCAACCTACGCGAGCTCGAGGTTGATAGTGGTGTTGGATATATCAGATTGCCTTCTTTCTTGTTTACCTGCAAAAAACTTGTTGTCTTGAAACTCAAAGGCAGGATCGTAGTGAAACTTCCTTCGACGGTGTGTCTCCCATCCCTCAAAACTCTGCACTTGTTGCACTTGACGCTTCTCAAGACCGAATCCATTCATAAGATTTTATCAAATTGCCCTCTACTATATGACCTCAGACTGGAACATGATGTTATGTCAAATTTGCATATCGCAATGCCTTCGTTACAGAGATTGACCATCGTAACAGGAAGTATCTTTGGACCCTCGTCTAATAAACTGGATCGTTATTTTAGCCATTTAGAGAAAATAAGCACACCTTCTTTGAAGTACTTAAACATTCAAGCTTGGGTGTCTAGTGTCTATGTGAGCGTTAGACTCAAATCTCCATCGAACTTCGAGGTAAGCTTTCTCGTTCTGTATTGGTGTTGGGAATCATCACACTAATGTGAAATCTCGTTTTGTTTGTTTTATTCTAGGATACAAGCATCTACAGTCGGATTGTACAGTTGGAGCTGAGTATTCGCAGTAGCGTATTTGAAGAACTGCTTATATATTTGCTCAAAAGTTCTATGAACTTATTGGTTCTCAAGATTAGCAATGTAAATTTGCTTTAATATATTTTTCCTTTCAAACTTGATTATCTTATAATATTATACATACACTGACATTATTTTTATTCTGGTCTTAGAAACTCACACTCCGGAATCGCTGGAACTGGAAGCCGCCTAGTTCTGTACCTACATGTTTGCTTTCGACTCTTCAGACTCTAGAGTGGAGAGGATACACAGGAACATGCGCAGAAAAGGAGGTGTTGAGTTATCTCCTGAAGCATGCACTATGTTTGAAAACCGCAAAAATCATCACTGAATCATGTGGCTTGTTCAAGAAGATGAAGAAGGACTTGCTTTCTATGCCAAGAGGTTCTACAACTTGCCGGATTGTGTTGAAGCAATGAATTAATGAAGTTGTATGCTTGATAGAAATTTAGTCTTACTGTTTCTAATGTTTTGCTTAAGATCTCACTAATTTTTATTCTCGTATTTGGTATTCTTACCGAAGGACTTCCAAGCTTTTTTTTGTCGTCTATCTTCTTCCAGGCTCCAGCTACTCTATTTGACCATTGAGAAAAGTCAAAAACTTCGCTTTCTTGGGTTACAACTTACAAGTATCAGTTTCAATTGCCATTTGTTTTCCTTCTTGCTAAATGGTAACAATGCGACCAAAAATTAAGATTTTTATTTCTTAAGATTGTTATTACCAAAAATATTTCAATATTTATATATACTATATATATATTACAAACTATAATCTATATCATAGCCATGATTTTTTTTTGTAAAACTTGCACAAAGGAGTGCTAAAAGGGTAAATTAGAAACTCACTATTTTAGCTAAATTTATTCATAGTTATCTAACTAACTAACTAACTAACAAATTAGCTGACACTTGGCTAATTTACTATGAAACATTGAAATTTATTAGTTTTTCTCTGATTTGTTTCATTTCTTTTTTTAGACTAAAAGCTTTCAAATTTAAATAACATAAAACAAAACGTTTACAAGATAAGGCGGTAAAACCCTATAACGAATTGCATGAGCACATCCTGATAGTTAAAATTTCATACCTATGAAACTACTTATGTAGAAATTAGCAAAACTACCTCGCGCACACAAAATTTGAAGGCCAATAATTTAGCACGTAATGCTAGAAATCAGACGTCTTTTGTTGTGCACGTGCATGCAAAGCTACCAGTTTGGTTTACAAAATCCGTTTGAGTCTGTAAAAGTCGATGACAAAAAAAAATAATGTTTAGAACATTTTCAATTTATTGCTATTTTCACCTCTATATACTATAATAGAGGAAATGTGCTCTATCACATCTCTATTTTTTACTCTAAAATAACCATTGTTATTTTTTCTTCTACATATAAAAGTAAAAATAACATTCCTCTATTATGGAATCATACTTTTATTTTTAAAATAATCCTTTAACTTTTAATCTTTTATATTTATAACCAAAACAAAGATATTTAAGAAAAAATACAATTTTTTTATAAAAGTAGAATTACACTTTTTATTACATTATAGTCTTCTAAAGAAATTTTAGTTTAAACAAATTCATAATTTATGAAAATCTTGTAAAAGTTAGCAGTAAATAAGGTTAGTTAACAACTTTCATAAATAAAAGATACTTCTTGTAAAACTAAAATATAATCTTTTGAAAATATTCTTTTATAGATGTGAAAGATTGAGGAATACATTAGAAAGAAACATATCTCTCTTTTAGAATTACTCTATTTTGGAGTAGAAAGAATACATTGGAAATGGTCAAGCAATATTTTTAGATGCAACATCTGAATGCAACTGTTAACAGTGAAATCAAATAATGTTTAGATGCAGCACCTGATTACAACGTTTAGCTACAAAAACGACCAAGTTGATTTAATGTCTAGGAAATTAGGAGTAGATGAACCTAGTTCTAAATTCATTTGATTTCACAAAAGGTAAGGAAGACTATTAGAAGAATTCAATCAAACTGAATACAAACAGTTTGACCAAAATATTAAGTTGACAACTACTAAACGACGTTATAAATCTATTGAAGAGTCATCATTAATACTTTTTTACATATATATTGCTGTGTGTATATATATGATGAAAGTATAATTGAAAAGACTCATCTCCTACCTTTTGCTAATTCGAGCATTTTCCAGTGTTTTATTCAGTGTCTCTCTTTCTTTTTCCTTTTTGTTTCTCTGGTTTTGTTTGTTATTTTTATTACTTTTGGAGAGATATGGTCTTGCTGTTCACCTCTGAGAGATATGGACAGGATTAGTAGGTTGCCTGATGAACTGCTAGTGAAGGTGTTGACATTTCTTCCAACAAAAGAAGCTGTGTCCACTAGCACTTTATCAAAACGATGGGAGCATCTCTGGATGTGGTTGCCAAAACTTGAGTATGATGATCAACATTACTCAGAGTCTGAACGCAAGAGGCTACGGTGTTTCATTGTCAGAAGTCTACCTCTACATTAAAGCCCATGTTATTGAAAGCTTGCGTCTCAAGTTAAGCAATTCACATTCTTTTAAACCTCAAGTTATCAAATGGATCGTTGCAACTGCGGTTTGTAGGAACGTATGTGAGACGAATATCTCTTATTCTTCTTATCCGGAGAAGTTAAACATATTGCCGAGTAACTTGTATACCTGCAAATCACTTGTGATTTTGAAACTCGGTGATTGGATTCTCTTGGATGTTCCTCCTATTGTTTGTCTCCCCTTTCTGAAGACTTTGCAACTTCAACAAGTAGCCTACTCCAATGAAGAATCTCTTCAACGACTTCTATCTAGTTGCCCTGTTCTTGAAGAATTAAAACTGGACATATGGGAGGATGACAATACAAGAAAGTTAACTATTATTGTCCCATCGTTGCTGAGTTTATCACTCTATATACCCTTTGATTATGGTATTGATGGGCTGGTGATAAAAACTCCTTCCAAAGTATTTCAAACTTAGGGTTCATAGTAGTAACAATCACTACTGCTTGGTCGAGTATATGCCTAACCTGATCCAGGTATATATAGATGTTGAGTTCCCTAATATCAAGAGTCTTATTGAATCAATCACATCTGTCAAGTATCTTGAAATATGTTCAGAGGTAAATATGTTTTCATTTATCAACTCATTTAAAGATCTCCTCTGTTTATAATTTTCATATTATGTGCAGGTTCTGTATGAAGAAGGAATTGTATTCAGCCAGCTTGAGCATTTGAAACTATGTCGATGCAAAGATTGTACATCGGATCTACTTGTCCGGCTTCTCAAAGATTCTCCTAACTTGCGAGTACTAGACCTTTATGAAATGATCGTAAGTGTCTTTATTAACGTTTTATTGTTTTTCTTTTTTTGTCATGATACACATTATTATGGTTTCAATATATTTTTTTGTGCTTGATCTCAGGATCATTACTATTGTGGCACTATCCCGTGGAATCCACCAACTACTGTTCCGGCATGCATGTTGTCGAGTCTACAAATTTTTACCTGGTCGGCATACTCTGGAGTACTGGGAGAGAGAGATCTTGCGATTTACATGTTGAAAAATGCTAGTCACTTAAAGACTGCAACAATCTGGTCTGAAGAATGTGATATTCCGGAACATGAGATGTTAAAGGAGTTGGCATTTTCTTCCAGAGCTTCAACAACATGCGAATTCATGTTTGATTGAGGATACTTCTCGCACTCGTATGTTTTGTTTTTCAACATTGCATCTAAAAAGAACACATCTACTTTTTCACAAAAAAAAGAACACATACTAATTTCAAAAAAAAAAAGACCACTTATACTTTTTCAATCTGTTGTCCAATAAAAACACAATATGTTGTCTCAGTTTAAGTTATTTGATAAGTTGTAATATTTCAAGCTTCCTTGCCCTCTTTCCCTCGCCTTTCACTCTCTCTGTTTTGCTGTTTGTTAGCTGTTAGATTTTTGTCATCTTGATGCTTGTAACCTTTCCTGTTGTTTCCTTCTTCACGTCACCGGAATTGTAGCTCCGATCCTTTGGAGATGAAAATTAATATATCTTTATTGTTAAAAAAATTATATAGGAAAATAAAGCTATTATATTGGTTTTTGTAAATTAGCATTTACTACTTTGAGGGTTATTGGCTGGATTATAACAAGTGACTTTAACTTTAATTTTCATCTACAATCATAAAAAAAAAAATTTTTGCTAAAATATTTACAATCATACAATCATAAAAGTTACCAATCATGTTTTATCTATTTTTTAAATATAAAATAAGTTTTATAAAGATTTCTTTTGTAAGCTCTACAGAAAAGATATTTTGTAGAAATATCTTTCCATTTTGCATTTGCACCCTAACCAATCACCCTTTTTATATAGTCTATAAATAAATGATTAATGAAGAAAAATCAATGATGAATCATTGTATAGACTTTCCATAATTTTTATATTTAGATACAATAAAAGAGTACTAGATTTTTATCCGCGTTTTCTAAGCGCGGATTTTTTCGATTAAATAAAAATATTTGATATCAATTAGTGCTTTAATTTTATGTATATTATTAAGTTACAAAGATTCATTATATCGAAGAAGAAAATGTTTATTTTTGTTTAAGATTATTTAACTGATTTATTAGTATATTTAATATTTTATATGTATACTCTTATGTAACAATGTCATTTTTATATTTTGTGCATTTTAAAAGAGTTACATTTGTTGAGTCAGCGAGGCATAATATTTAATAATTAGCAGGTTTTGGGTAATTTGATAATATATATTTGTAGGATTTTTAACAGTTTTTGCAATGCTTTTGTATCCGACTCATATCTGCGGTCGAATCGATAAATCTGGTGATCTGTATATAATCTGATTTCGATTTAGTTAAACTGTAATATTTAAAAATCAGATAAAACTCGGTAAAAATCCAAAAACCCGCTATTAACCCGCGGTCCGACAATAGTTGATCCGATAAAATAGAGTTTAAATTTACTGAAGGCAAGAACTATGAAAATATTAAATTCTATCTACTGGTTATATTTATACTGAGTCATATGTTTTTCCTTTTGAGTCGAGTAACTAAAGAAACAGATCTATTTTGATTACAATATAGTAAATATAGTAATACTGATTAATTAGATGGAACAAATATAGTTATACTAATTAATTTTCTAAGTATTGATTAAATTATTGTTGGAGAAATATATTGTAATATATTGTTAGTCTAAATTTAATGCAAGACCAAAATATTAGTAATTTATTTAACAAAGGTGTAGTAGATAAACTTCATAAGTAACCAAAGCTTTAACACTATTGGACATTATTTGACAAATGATTCTCTCATATGTCATCATCACAATAATTTAGAAAGAAAAAAAAGATGAGATGGCATACTAACAATGATGACATGGTTTAGAGCTGATTTTGACATAAATATTTACATTTAATATTGATTTATATTATTGATAAGTTTTCTAAAATATGGTAATAATTCATAAATCATCATTACTATAATAATAAATAATATAACAATAAACATAAAAATATAATATATTTTAAAATTTTGGAAATATCATTTAATTTTATAATTATATAATTTTATGACTATAACCATTCTTCAAAATTTTATGCAGTTTATAAAAACCGTAATTTCTAATCTTAATACCATTATTTCCTTTTCAATATGTAATTTTTTAAAAAAATATTATTATTTTTATGTTTTGATAGTTATATACCTATCAAAAATTTCTATTAATTTTATAGAATTTTTATTTAATATATTTTAACCAAAAGAAATAGATAAAAATCTTTTCAAGATTATAAATTTGATATAAACATATATACAAGATAATTTTCTCAAATAGACAAATATAACATGATCAAATGATAAAAATATTTCATTAAAGAGGTAAATATACAAGTATACCCCTAGACTTAGAGATTAGAATTAAAGGTTTAGTTGTGGGAATGGTGTATAAAATTATAACAACAAAGAAAATTACAACTAAAATTTTAAAATATTTTTTAAAAATAGTTTCAACAAGAATTTTTGAATTTCAAAAACAAATTGAAAAAATTTTAAAACCGAATTTTGAAAGCGAAATGTCAAATTTGAAAAGATATTATTTGAAACTATAAAAAAAGTTTTTTAAATTGTTTTTTTTAATTTTATTTATGTATCTATGGTATAAGGGTGTTTTTTTGGTATTGTGTATATTTACCTCTTTAATGAAACATTTTATGTATATCAATTAAAAATGATTTATACCATATATACCCTAGATAATAATCTTGAAATACATTTTATGTAAATACACGATTTATATCACCCATTATAATCTAAAAAACACCCTTGTACCATATATGCCCTAGATTATAAATGTTTCGTTTTATACACCACTCCCAAAAATCTTTCCTTAACTTTAAACCCTAAATATACATGTATATTTACATATTTTATGAAACATTTTGGTCATTTTGATCCGGTTATATTTGTGAAAAAACAAATTTAGAGCTATCTAGGGTATTTCTCTATATGTTATTAACTATATTTTTTAAGAAAAAATATTTTATCTTAATTTTATATGAAATTAAATTAAAATTTAAAATGAACAAAATTTTATTTTTAAATATAAATTAGATTTTAAATTTTACTTTATTTTCGCACATGGTGCATGAAAACACCTAGTTTATAAACAAAATATAAGATCAACTCTAGTGTTTAATTTGTGTTTGGTTACACGATTATGGAATGAAAGTATGATTTATGGTTTTTTTTGACAAGCCGTTTTTATTGATTGTCGGACGAGTTACAAGAGTTCTTGGTAGGGGTGGGCATTCGGATATCTGTTCGGGTTAGGATTGGGTATTTCGGTATAGGGGTATAGAACCCGTTCGGGTATTTCTGAACTTCAAGTCGGGTGCGGCTATTTCTAATTCGACTTCGGTTATTTCGGGTCGGGGTTCGGATATTGAGATTTTGAAAGAAAAAAATATTTTTTTCATTTTTAAGTTTAGTATGTTTAATAATATAGATTTCACTTAACTGTTTTTTTTTTCTTTTTTTAATAGATTGAATGATTAATATATTTGGAGATAACATTTCAAAAATAAATAAACTTTAATTTGGCTATTGTTTTTAAATTTTGAATATAACTTTTATTAAACATAAAACAAAAAAAAAACTTGATATGCATTTTATGTGAATGTCAAATCATTTTTTCCGTAATCATATGTATATTATATATGATTTTAAAGCATGTGTAACATCAATATATATATTTTAAATAAAATGAGAGATGTAAACTAGATATATAAAGATAAATATACATATGTT
Source organism: Raphanus sativus (assembly GCF_000801105.2). Classification (NCBI taxonomy): domain Eukaryota; kingdom Viridiplantae; phylum Streptophyta; class Magnoliopsida; order Brassicales; family Brassicaceae; genus Raphanus; species Raphanus sativus. The sequence continues at coordinate 7,652,406 of NC_079519.1, forward strand.
CGGTTATTTTCGGATATCCATTTGGATTCGGATATTATTCGTTTGGGTTCGGATATCCAATCTTTCTTAAATTAATACACGTTCCGGTATTTTGCTATTTGGATTTGAATTTCGGTTCGAATTCAGATAGGGTTCGGGTATCGGGTAAAATATATATTGTTGTCAGTGAGTTGTAAAAACGGGAAGAAAAGGTAAATGTTTTGGTCGGAAACAATGACCGATATGAATAAACACTGATCTAGCCGTCAGTGTTGTGTGCTTGATTTCGGATGCCGCTCTCTTCTCTCTTCATCCTCTCTTTATACTCGTTTCCCTATAGCGTATCTCGGTCGTGACTTTATTCGGTTTGGGCCGAAATGGCTCGGACTGAGATGTCATGGGCCAAGGTATCTCATTTTTCTAGTTTGGTCCGAAAATCAATATTTATTGGGTCTTGTCTACAAGGGAGTGTAACTCTCCTCAACATCTCGTCTCTGGATTAGGGTTTCCAACATTGATCGTGTGGCCTGGCCTCTGGGATCAGTGTGGATTACTTAAACTTGATTACGACACATAACTCCCAAAAGGTTAGATTTTGCTCTTCTAATCTATGATGAATTTATGTGTTCGATCGTATTTGTAAATAAAACCATGATTTGACTAGGGTTCTCTTTGTAGAGACTAGTCTTTTCTCCCTACGTGTCTTTTTATCAAGAAGAAGAATTGAAGGACGAAGAAGCCACTTCAGAGAAGGTTTGTTTTAATAACAATGGGGAATATCAGTGAGTTGCCTGAAGATTTACTCCTGAGGATATTGTCATTCGTTCCAACAAAATATATTGTGGCGACGAGTCTTGTCTCAAAAAGTTGGAGATGTCTCTGGACAAAGGTGTCTAGACTCACGTACGACTCGTGCGAGCTCGAGGGTCAGTATGACCCTGTTAAGACTAGACGATTCCGACAATTTTTAAAAAAGTCTATGCTTTTACATCAGCCTCGTGCTCTTGAAACCCTGTACATGGACTTTAGGCGACGTTCATTGGGCATAGATATTACACCGTGGATTAGAACCGATGTTCTATGCAACCTACGAGAGCTCGAGGTTTATGATCGTAATGGTCCTCATGTATCATTCCGTTTGCCTTCTGTCTTGTTTACCTGCGAAAAACTTGTTGTCTTGAAACTCAGATGCATGATCGACGTGCAACTTCCTTCGACGGTCTCTCTCCCATCCCTCAAAACTCTGCACTTAATTAATTCCTTGTTCCTGCTCAACGACGAATCCATTCGTATTATTTTTTCCAGTTGCCCTCTATTATCCGACCTTAGACTGGACCATCATGTTATGTCCAATTTGCATATCGTAATGCCTTCACTACAGAGATTGACCATCGTAACAGATAGTGGCTACGAACCCTTGCCTATTTTTCTGGATCATTATATTCCGAGTTTAGAGATAAGCACTCCTTCTTTGAAGTACTTAAACATCGAAGATTCGGCGTCCACATTCTGTGTAAGGGTTAGTATCAGATGTCCATCGAACGTCGAGGTAAGCTTTTCCGTTCTAAATTAGTGTTGGGAACATCACGTACATTAAATGAGAAATCTCGTTTTTTATTTTTATTTTTTAAATTATATTCTAGGATACAAGCATCTACCGTCGGATGGTACAGTTGGAGCTGAGTATGTGCGGAGGCGTGTATGAAGAATTGCTTATACATATGCTCAAACGTTCTATAAACTTATCGGTTCTCAGGATTAACAGTGTAAATTTGTTTTCAATATGTTTTATTTTTTCTTTAGAAACTTGACTATCTTATGATATAATGCATACACTGACACTATTTTTTTACTCTGGTCTTAGAAATTCAAAACCTTGGATTTGTGGAAGCAGCCTAGTTCTGTTCCTCCATGTTTGCTTTCGAGTCTTCAAACTCTGGAGTGGAGAGGATACAACGGGAGCTGCGCCGAAATGGTGGTGGTGAGTTATTTCCTGAAGCATGCACTATGTTTGAAAACGGCAAAAATCACAACTGAATCATCTGACTTGTTCGAGAAGACGACGGGTTACTTACTTTCTATGCCAAGAGGTTCTACAACTTGCCGGCTTGTGGTTGGAGTAATGAATTAATGAAGTTGTGAGTAACAGAAATCCAGTGGTTATCAATTCCTTGCGCAGAAAGTCAGAAATTTAGTCTTCCTGTTTCTAATGTTTTGCCTAAGATCTCAACAAGTTGTTTTTTTTTCTCGTCTATACTTATTCTAAATGGATGACTTATAAGCTATTTTTTTCTGTATTTGACCAGTGAAAAAAACTGCTCGTTCTGAAGAAGACGCTTTCTTGGGTTACAAGTATCAGCATTAATTGCTTTCTGTTTTCATTCTTGCTAAATGGCAACAACACACCAAGAGTTAAGATTTTTATTTGGTAAAATTGTTATTAAAGGTTGTGATCTTGAAACTCAAAGGTTGGATCGATATGAACATTCCTTTGACTGCCTTTCTCCCTTCACTTAGACTCTTCACATTGTCCTTCCTGAGGAAGTCAAATTATGAACACTTTTAGGCTTTTATCGAACCGTCCTTTTTCTTGTTGATCCAATGGTGAGACAAAGAACAAGCAATGCTATGTCAAATCTTTGATATTGCGGTGGTACTTTCATTGGAGAGATTGTTCATTAAAACAGTAACTCAAAAGGACAATGGCTTAAGATATTTTCCACACGAGAAGTCTAATTCCAAAGGCTATGATTAATGCTCCTTCTTTGAAGTACTTAATATTTGATGATCAGGGTAACGATTTATCATTAAGGACTTGCCTCAAGTGGTGGAGGCAAATATAAATGCGCTAATGAAGTATCTACCAAAGTTTTCCTCAGGTATCTAACCAGCCCGGTCAAGCGTCTTTCATTATATTCACTGAGATCAGATGTAATACATCACTCAAATGGTTATATACACTGAGATCAGATGTAATACATCACTCAAATGGTTCAATTTATCGTTTGTTTAAACCATCAGAACCTTAATTAAAGCTTTTCTCTCCTTTAAGGATATGGATCCTAGTATGTTCTGTGACTTCTGTCAACTTGTAAACTTGGAGTTATGCACATCTACAAGTGGGTGGTTGAAGTTACTTGAATACATGCTCGAATGTTCCCATAACCTACGAGTTCTCAAGCTTTTCGATGTAATGCAGATGCCCCCCCCCCCCACTTTGGTCTAATTATATGTTCTTTTAGTTTTGGTTCTCACTGATTCGATTGATATCATGTTTTCTTCTTCTTCACTCTGGCCTTAGAAACATTCTTACTCGTGGACCCGTCCACTGGGTCGTTGGGACCAGCCGAGTTGTGTTCCAGAATGTATGATTTCAAGTCTTGAAACTCTGGAGTGGAGAGGATACATAGGGAGATAAATAGATTCTGGGTTCTCGTTATCATCACACTTTGTTTAGTAATTTTCAATCTGGATTCTCGCGTCCTAAAATATCTGAATACAACGGTTAGCTACAAAAATGACCAAGTTAACTTAATGTCTAGTAAATCTTGAGTGGATGAACCTAGTTCTACATTCATTTGATGTTACAAAAGGTAAGGAAGACCATTATAAGAATTCAATCAAACTGAAAATACAAACAATTTGACCAAAATATTAAGTTGATAACTATTGAACGACGTTAGTAATCTCTTGAAGAGTCATCATTTAGATTCTTTACAGTTATGTAGCTGTATGTATATATGTGATGAAAGCATAATTGAAAAGACTCATCTCACACCTTTTGCTAATTCAAGCATTTCCAGCGTTTTGTTGAGTTTCTCCCTTTTTCTGTTGCTCTGCTTTTGTTTGTCATTTTATTACTTCTGGAGTGAGAAATTTAAAAGAAAAACATATTTGTTGTTTACCTCTGAGAGATATGGACAAGATTAGTAGGTTGCCTGATAAACTGCTAGTGAAGGTGTTGACATTTCTTCCAACAAAAGAAGCTGTGTCCACTAGCATTTTATCAAAACGATGGGAGCATCTCTGGATGTGGTTGCCAAAACTTGAGTATGATGATCAACATTACTCAGAGTCTGCACGCAAGAGGCTACGGTGTTTCATTGTCAGAAGGTTACCTCTTCTTTGGACAAGAGGACATCAAGAAAACAAGCAAGGGAAGAAGTATGAATGAAAGGGTGAACAAAGAAGCAAGTAAGTTAGCAGAAGAATCAAACAAAAAATCAAGAAAGCAAATAAACAATGATTATCCAAGCAATTATGCATGTATACAGTATGAAAGTACACATATGAATGCATGTATGTATTTATTTTGTATGTATGTTTTGTATTTTTAAGTGATTGCGCAGAACCCATGTATGGAGGTTTGAGATACACCATATTAGGATTTGAAATCGGTTGATGCAGAAGAAAATAGGCCTACAAGATAAATATAAATGAGTAAGCCAACACCAAAATAACACTTGGAACTTGGAGAATCAAAACAGACTAACAAAGACATGAAAGGAAACCACTAACCTGCAGAATTTCAAGTGACCAGTGTTTTCTTCACGAAACAGAGATGTGGTTACTCTGAAACATTGATTCAAATCCAAAGAGGGTGATAAATCCATAATACTTCACCAAAGAATTGTGCATCCATAAGAAAAGCACATACCTGAGAAAGTCAATATTGGCATATATACTTCAAGCTCTCACATAAGTATAAAGGCTAACACAATAATATGTTAAGATTTTGGATGCTTATTCAAGCACGTGTCTAGTGGAAATGAAATTAATCTTGATTTCACATATGTTTCTCAATTCTCATACTTGTGAATTTCAGAAACTAATTACAAGCAAGTTTGAAAAGCGCATACCTATCGCAAAAGTCCGCTACACTTGAAATATCTTCAAAATATTTAACAATTTGGTTTTGAACACCTTCTGAAGCACATACCTGAAAAACAAAAAAAAATCAGAATCATAGTTCTCAGTTCAAAGTTCAGAGTATGAAAATCTTAAAACATCTTTAAGAGTATTTATCTTTAGACATCTTTGTGGTTATCATGAAGATCATTCTCAGTTCAGATCCTTTGACATCTTTTAAGCTGTTGGTCGTTGTTTGTCCGATCCAACAAGTATAATTTAAGCCGTTAGTAATTTTTATCCATCTAAGGACTTCTCGAAGACTGTCTTAAGACATCGCAAAGCCGTTGGTTGCATTTTCCCCCATCCAACAAGCCTTATTTAAGAATCTCTTGATCCTTGCTAAGTATCTTTTTCTGAAGATATCTTTAAGCCGTTGGTAGTCTTTGTCGCTGTGTGACTTTCCAAATCCGTGAATTGTTTTCATATTAGCCTATGTCTTAAGACTGATTTCGGACATCGTCTCTGTCTTAAGAGCTTTTTCATTCTTTGTCTTAAGCGGTTGGTCGTTTATTTTTCCCATCCAACAAAACGTAAGCCAAACCATTGTCTTTGTGTAAAAGACTTTTGTCTTTGTCCTAAGCTTATTTCAGCTGCTGGTCGTTTTTCTTTCCATCCAACAAATCGTTAACCAACCCCATCCAATTCATGGTCTTTTTTTACTTTTAAGCCTTTGTGGTTTAGAGACAAAGACATAGTTCTTAAAGCCTTTTTTACTTTTAAGCCTTTGTGGTTTAGAGACAAAGACATAGTTCTTAAAGCCTTGTGGTTCAGACACTTTGTCTTAAGACATGTTCAGACTCTTTGTCTTAAGACATGTTGGTTGTTTTTTCCAATCCAACGTCTTATTTAAGCCATTAGTCGATTTTCATCTAAAGACTTTTTCTAAGCCGTGGGTCTTTTTTTTCTCATCCCCATAGAGTCTTTGTCTTAAGACTTTTTAATCATGAACTACCAAGCCATCCAACTCATAGTCTTTATACTTTCAAGCCTTGTGGGTTTAGAGTCAAAGACAGAGTTCTTTAAGCCTTGTGGTTCAGACTCTTTGTTTTAAGATATTTTGGTCGTTATATCCAATCCAATGAGTCTTATTTAAGCCAATGGTCATCATCTAATGACTTTTCCTAAGCCGTGGGTCATTTTTTTCTCATCCCCATAGAGTCTTTGTCTTAAGACTTTTAAGTCATGCACTACCAACCCATCCAACTTATAGTCTTTAGACTTTCAAGCCTTGTGGCTTAGAGTCAAAGACATAGTTCTTTAAGACTTGTGGTTCAGACTCTTTCTTTTAAGACATGTTGGTCGTTTTTTCCAATCCAACGAGTTTGGTGTAAGCCATTAGTAGTTGTTTCATAATCTAATGACTTTTTCTAAGATGTGGGTCATTTGTTTCTCATCTCCATATAGTCTTTGTCTTAAGAAGTTTAAGCCATGCACTACCCATCCAACTCATAGTTTCTATACTTTCAAGCCTTGTGGTTTAAAAGTAAAGAAGTAGTTCTTTAAGCCTTGTGGTTCAGAGTCTTTGTCTTAAGACATGTTGGTCGTTTCTTTCCCATCCAACGAGTCTTATTTAAGCCAACGGTAGTCGTTTTTCATCTAAAGACTTTATCTAAGTCGTGGGTCTTTTTTTTTTCCTCATCCCCATAGAGTCTTTATCTTAAGACTTTTAAGCCATGCCACTACCAACCCATCCAACTCAGGCTTTGTCTACTTTTAAGCCTTGGGGTTTAGAGGCAAAGACATAGTTCTATAAGCCTTGTGGTACAGAGACATGTAGGTCGTTTTTCCAGTCCAACGAGTTTTATTTGAGCCATAGGTTGTTGTTTCATGTAATGACTTTTTCTAAGCCGTGGGTCATTGTTTTCTCATCCCCTCCACATATAGTCTTTGTCTTAAGACTATTAAGCATGCACTACCAACCAATAGATTCCGAGTCTTATTTTCCATCCCCATAGCATACCTCTTTAGACATGCGCTACCAACGAAAAAAATTCTTACGGGACCAATGTTACCCAAATAAAAATCTGACAGAACACTATTAAGATTAGTGCTTGCCAATGATCTTTTTTTTTGGATTTCAAAATGCTATAACATGGATTAGAACTGATCTGATGGGTTTGACTTTGTCTTCGTTTGAATTCCATCCTCAAAAGACATAATTTAAGAAAAAAAAACTTGCATTTTTAGTTCATAGAAGAGAAATTACCTTGGTGAAGATGGTTTCATGCAGAGTAAGCTTCAAGGTATGTAAAGAAGCAACTCTGGCAGAAAGAAAAAAGGCCGGTGGGTTTCCTCCTCCAGACGATACTATCATCTGTTAAAACAAAAACCGTCTTCAGACACTAAACCTAGCTGACTTGTGTGAGACTTATACAAGAGCATGAATTTGACTGATTGTACACTTGCAACCATTTGGGATTCCTGAGATCTATGATGTAACACACAAAAATATATGCATGTAGTGAAAGATACACGGATCATTTTACAGACAAGAGAAACAGTGTATGGATAAGTTTCTAAACTAATCGCAAATCTGAGAGAATGTAGCAACGACGAGTGCAAAGATGACTAAAGTTTCGAAACGAAAACGGGAAAAAGAACCCTAAACAAAAAAAAAATATACTCTGAACAAATTGGTAAATTGAAAACGCGAAAACGAAATAGCGAAACAGATGAGGGGTTAACACAAACCCTAATTAACATATACAGGGACGTACCTCAACGGTGACGAGTGAGAGAAGCCCAAACAATCAAATCGGGTTTTAGCCGGAATCAACCTTCAAAATAAAACCAAAAATATAAGCAACATCTCTTCCAAGAAGAAAAAGATTGAACAATTTCAGAATATTTGGAGAACCAGAAACAAATTCGCGATCAAGGAGTATTTGAAACTTAGAAAAAACAAATTCACGCTTTACAGAGAGCGAAACACTTACTAATCTAAGATTGCAATCGGATTTTTTCCAGTTTTCGAAGAATCGATCGAGAGAATCCTTCCAGAAAGAGAAAGAAACTGTGAACAATGTTGACACGCACGCACACGATTCTTAACGTCTATATTTAATTAACGGAGTAGATCATTTATGTGTTTACTGAAGACGCGTTTTCTAACGGTTATATTTAAAAACTGCTTCGATTATTTCGAAATTGAACCGGTCCTGTGTTTCCTAACGGTTATATTTTTTCACTTAAACCAAACCGGCCTTGAATATTTTTAACGATAATCTACTACTTAGGCCTCGATTGGTACAGCTGATGAAGAAGCAGTAGCAGTATGCTGTAAAAGCAGTATGCTGCAGAAGCTGTATGCTCATATTAAAACTTTTAATAAAATGATTGGTAAAGCAGTAGCAGTATATAATTTTTTTTATATAAAAGTTAGTATATAATATATTTATTTTAAAATTATATATATTAAAATTATAATATATATACATATATATATATATATTAATAATATATTTGTTATTAAAAATAATGAATCTTAATTAATAACATAAATTAAACTAAATTTTAAACATGAAATATTATTATTTAAAAATATAAAATTTTAAATATATAAATTTATTTTTGGATATAAAATAATTTTGAATATTAAAGAAAATAAAGAAATATTTTTTTGGATATAAAATAAACTGAATATTATTAAACAAAATAAACAAATTATCATTATATATATAAATTTTTATTTAATATATTAATATACAAAAGAGATATAATTAATTTATTTTATTTACTATTTTCAAAAATTATTTTAAAAATAAATTTTACAATTAAAATATATATTTTAAAAATAATATTTCGCATTTAAAATATATATATTTATATAATTAAATTAGATTTTAAATGTGAAATACTATTTTTTAAAAAATTATATTGTAAATTATTTTAGAAATCAAAATTTCATTTTTTGGATACAAAAATAATTTTATGATATTATTAAATCAAATAAATGAACTAATTATATTTATTTCTTAAATTTATAAATTGTAAATGCAAATGCTCTTCCAAAAGCTTCATATGAGAGCATTTGGAGAGCATTAGCATTTAGTAAATGCTTTTCTAAATGCTTTTCTAACCAATGTTGATTGGATGATGTAGAATATAATGCTAATGCTAATGTTCTACCAATTAAAGCCTTATACGGTGTCGTTTGTATATCTACCAAACCGGTCTTGTATTTCTGTGTCGTTCCAGACTTCCAGTAATGAATTTTTTCTTGCTATTCTTTTAGTTTTCATATTTTTCACTCAAAACTTTACAATTGTTTTAGTTTCATAAATATCAAGTTTTGATTTCTTACTCTGAAACTGAATCTCAAGTTTTGATTTATTACTCTGAAACTGAATCTCAAACTACATGATAAACATACATAAAGTCTTTGTTTGCTAATCTTGTGCAATGAACTTTTGGTTTTCTATTGGTCTTCTTCAACTTAGTCTTCTTCTTTCAAATCTCTGTACTACTCACTGATCCACTTCTCTATAATGGTGACTCCTCTGCTCTTTCAGCCACTCCGGGTCGCCTTTCGTAGCTGCCTTGAGATCCGCATGGTGCGCACCTGTTTCATGCAAAACAATGTTGAGTTTCAATTTTTTTCTCAACACCACTATTTGACAGAAGAATGTTATCTTTCTTGGTCACAAGCGCGATACTGCTGCTTGAAATGTTCTTCAGTACCCTGAAAATATATGACAAAAAAATATCAATATGCTAAGATCCAAATTCAACACAACTTTAATTAACATCATGAAGTACTTACTACTTACCCTCGAGGGATCCTGCATTACATTGGAGAATATAATGTTGCTTCCAAACCTCTTCAACACTGACTCTATTCTCTACAAAAACAAGATCACAAATCTTATTTTATTGAATCTGATCCAATAGACGGGAAGGAAATGAGAGAAAACACAATACAAAACTAACCTTCCCGCCCAACTGTGGTGATCCAATGTGGTCGAGGCTTGACTATGTATCTATTCAAGTGCCTCAAAGTCAATTCCAATGTTTAGTAATTTTTTGCTTAGGATCTCAATACGTCTTTTATTCTTGTCTTTAGTAATCTAAATGGAACACTTCTAAGCTTCTATTTGACCATTGAAAAACTGCTCATTCTAACTCATTGGTTAAACTGAAGAGTGGTTCTAACTCATTGGGTTTCTATAGCTAGCCCTTTCGATGCTTACTTTATGTATCTAACTTTCCCAAACTATGTGATCTAACAAATCACATCTTGTACTGTCTTTTTATTGAATGCCCTTTTTACAAAAAAAAACTGCTCATTCTGACGAAGACGCTTTCTTGGGTTACAGGTATCGACTTTAATTGCCTTTTGTCCTCCTTCTTGCTAAATGGTAATACACCAAAAGTTGAGATTTTTATTTGTTAAAATTCTTATTATATAAACAGAGATTTTTCACATACAGACTAGAAATATTAAAATTTACTATAATCTATCATAGCTATTAAGATTTTTATAAAACTTGCACAAAAGAGTGCTAAAAGGTTAAATTATAATTTTAGGTAAATCTATTCATACTTAACTAACTAACTAACAGCTTTGCTGACACTTGGCTAATTTACTGTGAAATATTTGAATTTATTGATGTTTATATTAGACTGTTAAAAAAAAAGTTGAGAGCAAACTGCTAACAGAACAGACCCTTTTGAGCTTGAGAACTCAATATTAGGACAGTGTTTGAGTAATTTCAGAAGTGTTTTATACCACGTTAGGATGCCTGAAGAAAGAAAAAGCCAGGAGGACATAAACCCTGTCAATCAAAGCAAATAATTCGGATGATGTAGTGAGACAAAGAAAAGCTTATGACATGATTGGACTTGATGATGTTTTTTTTACCTGATAAGTGGCACAACACAGATAACGATATCATATTGGGCAAAAGATTTCATCAAATTCTAAGGTTGATCAAAAATAGTGTGGATGTTCGCCATGAGGCCCATGACCAAATCAGACATAGATTCCAACTTAAGTATTTAGCAATCTTAAAGTTGAAACATATTATATGATTTGGCCAATGGTACCGTTGGTTGGAACCTATTGCACAGATTCTCTTTTTTTTCGCCTAAACAAAAAAAAATATTTTATTAAAATTAGAAAATTGTGTTTTTGTTAAGATCACAAATATTAATATATTATACATATATACATTTAAATGTGATATTTATGTAAATCTTAATATATATACACTTAAATGTGATTGTTGTTTAAAGTATTTAGCAATCTTAAAGTTGAAACATATTATATGATTTGGCCAATGGTACCGTTTGTTGGAACCTATTGCTAGGGCTGGGCAAAATAACCGAACCCGAAAATCCGAACCGAAACCGATCCGATAAAAACGAATCCGAACCGATCCGAACCCGACATAAATACCGAATGGATCTTGTTTTATGGTATTTTGGGTTATGGGTATTATCCGAACCGAACCCGAATTTAAATGGATATCCGATAGAACCCGAAACATTCAAAACCCTCAAAAAATCTTGTACCAAACATGATTTCAATTCCTGATATGTATCCAAAATACATTTAGATATATGAAATATCTAAATTATTATCTATTACATAAAAGTTGATGGTTTTATAACATGAAAGTTTATGGTTGAAGATTGCGGTTGAAGTTTGAAGTTTTTATATTTTGGTTTTGTGTTCATTGAACAATGCTTCCCATTTCATGAGAAATCGATTTCGTTTTATGTTTACATTTATTTGGTTTTATTTCTATCGATAGATATATTTACCTTTTTCGTTTAATTTTGAATGATCAAGATTGATGTTCCTTTTTTTATTTTTGAATCAATCTTACATATGTTTTAGTTACAAAATTTATACAAATAAAATATTTTAAAATAAAAAAAAAAACTGATTTTACTTATGTCTTGAAGATTGAAGTTTGAAAAATTTGTAGTTGAAGGTTGAAGTTGGTGCTTGCAGTTGAAACTTGAAGTTTTATTTAAGTTTTTGATTTTTGATTTCATTGAATAATATGTTTTCCATTTGGTTTTGGTTTTGGCTTTAGCTTTTTTTTGAATTCTCTCATTTGTTTTGTTTTATTTATATCAATAAAGATGTTTGGCTTTCTTTTAAATTTGCGTCGTTTTATAGTTGTTTTCTTTGGTCAGTGACAAAATTGATGCTTTTACTTATTTATACTTATTTACTTGTATTGCAAGTTACAACTTTTAGATTTGTATTGATTACATTTAGTATAAACGATATACTCAAGAACCGAAAGTCCGTTTGAAACCTAAACTCGATAGTATTTCGGGTTATACCAATACCAAAATAATTTACCAATCCCGACCCGAACCGAAGAGCACCCGAACCGATCCCGAACTGAAGTTTTAAATTATCCGAATGGGACTGGTTTTCGGTAACCAAGAAAACCCAAAACCGATTAAAATAGAACCGGCACCCGAATGGTACCCCGGTTGTCCAGCCCTACCTATTGCACAGATTCTCTTTTTTTCGCCTAAACAAAAAAAAATATTTTATTAAAATTAGAAAATTGTGTTTTTGTTAAGATCAAAAATATTAATATATTATACATATATACATTTAAATGTGATATTTATGTAAATCTTAATATATATATATATATACTTAAATGTGATTGTTGTTTGATTACTTTTAAAATTAAGATCGTACGTTTCATTTTTTCTCAATATGTTATATCCAGATTAAATCAAAACAGAAATTAGCAGTTAGTTGTGATATCTGGATGTAAAAGACAAAAGTTAATAGTAAAACCAAATAATTTTCAGATGCAGTATCTGTATATACATTTTTATCTTTTTAATTAATCTATGGATATCTAAACTTTAAAGGCTGAAGTACAAATAGTATTTAGCCCTGATTTTTCCACAAAATTTACCATCTCATGCCACTGCAATTAAAATAAATAATAAATAATTAGTTTTAATGATTAATGGTTATTGAACATTTATTATAACTGATTTTTTAAAAGATTTCCATATATATGATCTATCAATCAAATCTTAGGAGTTTGTTGTAATAAAACGTGATCTACTCCTAAACTAACATTTTTAATTTCTTTCCCTATAATCAAGTATAATTAATTTGAAATACAAGTCTATTATATCATATAATTTAAAATAATTTAAAAAACTGTATAGTTTAAATATTACTTGAAAGATGACACTATCGAACATGTATTTTATAATTTTACAAACCTCTTAGTCCATATGCATATATTGATTATATTTAAATCATACGGTTTAAGAAATGCATTGGTTCTGTTTTTGGGCTTACTTTTTTCTTATCTACTTGAAGCAATACACATCCAATAAAAAAAATATTTAACTGATGCAACACACATCCAAAAAAAAAAATATATCTAATTGATATATAAAATATATACAATTTTAAGTTGATACAGTCTCTTTTAAAACATATTATATTTACACTTTATATTAATACATAGTTAGATTTTTTATAAAAACAATATTACTATCTAACTGATGCAATACACATCCAATAAAAATATCACAATACAATTAAAAAATATGGTCTGAATAATAAACAAACATTAGAACGGACGCACAGATTTGTCGATTTAACTTAAATCCGGTTTTTAACATAACTCAAAATCGGTTTGAGGAGCGAGTCACGGTCTGACCGGTTCGACGGGCCGGTTCGGTACAGTTTTCAAAACAATGCAAATATGTAATATGAATATATATATATATATATATATATAAACTATAAATTCTGTAAAAAAATATATAACCGCGCGGACACGCGGATCAAAAGCTAGTCTATCTTATTAAAGCTGAAGTACAATTTCGGTGTGTTTGGATACTTGAATAAGAGTATTAAAAAAATTTGGTGTGTTTGGAAACATGGATTGTAGTCTTTTTTAAAAAAAAAATTTTGTTTGGAAACAAAGATAGTAGTATTAAACAGAAAAAGTAATGGGCTTAAGTTATTAAGTCCATTATAAAAGAATGTTGTCTTATATATAAGAAAAATACAATATAAAGCCCAATTTGAAATACCAACTCAAATTATGGTTTTTATATTTCATATTAAGTTTTTAAAATATAATATATGTAATTATTTATCTGATGATACGTATTAAATACTATTAATTATATGATTACTTATATGATATTACATATAAAATACGATTAAATATATGATGAAATTATACGATATATATTAATGACTAAGGATGGGTTTTCAGACATCCATACGGGTTTGGTTCTGATCGATTTGCGTTTCGGGTTTTCGAGGTCAAAGATTTCAGTCTTATTAGGATGTTTCTAAATTTTTGTTTGAGTTTGATTCGGATCTTTGCGGATTTGGTTTGGGTTTGGATGATCTATTTAAATTATTTTTAAAGTTTTAAATCACTATATATTTAAATTTCTCAAAATCTATAAATAAAGTAATATATTACCTATAAATTTAAATAACATATGTTAGAATACCTAAGCTTAACATATCAATTGGTTTGATTTAAAATTTTGGATACGAAATCAATAATTATTTTAAGTAATTTTGGTGATTTGAGTATACTTTAACTATTTCAGATATTTGTTTTTGACTATCTATATATATTTTTAAGTATTTTAAACCAATTTAAAAGTATCATTCTGATGTTTTATATACGTTAAATATAAAAATAATTAATATATAAGTATATAAATCTATTTTTAGATAAATTCAGGTACACGAATACTTCGGTTCGGAGTCAATTCGGTTCTCTAACTAATAAAATTTTGAATAATTCGAATATTTAATCAATTTATGTTCAGGTTTGGTACTATATTTACGGATTGGTATCAGTTCTGTTCCTCGGATTCATTTTGCCAAACCTTAATAATTACATGAAAAACAAATATCATCATATTTTTTAAAATATACATCCGCGGAGGTGCAGAGATCAAAGTCTATAATCATTTATTTTAACAACAAGTCAAATAAATATGTTGATTGAAGAGCGAATAAAACAAAACTAGAGAAATAAATAGTTTACCAGAAACACTCTATGTGTCGAATTTATTATAAATTTTTTTATTAAAATAAATAAATTCAATAATTACAAACAAATAATATATTTCATAAAAGTGAAAAATAATATCCGTGCTTTCGAAGCGCGGATAAAAATATAGTTTTAAGCTTATAGAAGGGTCACGCTAATCCTACATTTGAAAGATGCAATCCACGTGTGGAACATCTCTCCGATATTCAAATAAGGTTATCTTCTTGGCAAAACATATGCAACATTTGAATACAACTGTTAACAGTAAGACCAAATAATGTGAAGATACAATGTTTATAGATGCAACATCTGAATACAACGGTTAGCTACAAAAACGACCAAGTTAATTTAATGTCTAGGAAATCATGAGTAGATGAACCTAGTTCTACATTCATTTGATGTCACAAAAGGTAAGAAAGACCACTAGAAGAATTCAATCAAACTGAATACAAACAATTTGACCAAAATATTAAGTTGATACCATTGAACGACGTTAGTAATCTTTTGAAGAGTCATCATTTAAGATTCTTTACATTTATGTTGCTGTGTGTATATATATGATGAAAGCATAATTGAAAAGACTCATCTCTCAAATTCAAGCATTTTCCAGCGTTTTGTTGAGTTTCTTACTTTTTTTGTTGCTCTGTTTTTGTTTGTCATTTTATTACGAGAGAAATTTAAAAGAAAAACATATTTGTTGTTTACCTCTGAGAGATATGGACAAGATTAGTAGCTTTCCTGATGAACTGCTAGTGAAGGTGTTGACATTTCTTCCAACAAAAGAAGCTGTGTCCACTAGCATCTTATCGAAACGATGGGAGCATCTCTGGATGTGGTTGCCAAAACTCGAGTATGATGATCAACATTACTCAGAGTCTGAACGCAAGAGGCTACGGTGTTTCATTGTGAAAAGTTTGCCTCTACACAAAGCCCATGTTATTGAAAGCTTGCGTCTCAAGTTAATCAATTCACATTATTTTAAACCTCAAGTTATCAACTGGATCGTTGCAACTGCGGTTTCTAGAAACGTACGTGAGCTGGATATCTCCTATTCTTCTTATCCGGAGAAGCTGAACATATTGCCTAGTAACTTGTATACGAGCAAGTCACTTGTGATTTTGAAACTCAGTGATTGGATTCTCTTGGTTGTTCCTCCTGTGGTTTGTCTTCCCTCTCTGAAGACTTTGCAACTTCAACAAGTGGCCTACTTCAATGAAGAATCTCTTCAACGACTTTTATCTAGTTGCCCTGCTCTTGAAGAACTAGAAGTGGACATATGGGAGGATGACAATACAAGAAAGTTCACTTTTATTGTCCCATCGTTGCAGCGTTTATCACTCTATATACCCTTTGATTATGGTATTGATGGGCTTGTGATAAAAACTCCTTCCTTAAAGTATTTCAAACTTAGGGTTCATAGTAGTAGTAGTCACTACTGCTTGGTTGAGCATATGCCTAACTTGATTGAGGCATATATAGATGTTGAGTTCCCTAACATCAAGAGTCTTATTGGATCAATCACATCTGTCAAGCGTCTTGAAATATGTTCAGAGGTAATATTTTTTTTCTTCATTTATCAACTCGTTTAGAGAATCATTTGTTTATAATTTTTCATATTGTGGTGCAGGTTCTGTATGACGAAGGATTCATATTCAGCCAGCTTGAGCATTTGAAGCTATGTCGTTGCAAAGATTGTACATCGAATCTACTTGTCAGGCTTCTCAAAGATTCTCCTAACCTACGAGAACTATACCTTTATGAAATGATTGTAAGTTTCTTGGTTAATTAATGTTTTTCTTTTGGGGTTCAAGATGCAAATTATGGTTTTAATCTAGTTTCTTTGGTTGATCTCAGGATCATTACTATTGTGGCATTATTCCATGGAATCCACCAAGTATTGTTCCTACATGCATGTTGTCGAGTCTACAAATTTTTAACTGGTCGGCATACTCAGGAGTACCAGGAGAGAGAGATCTTGCTATTTACATGTTGAAAAATGCTAGTCAACTAAAGACTGCAACAATCTTGGCTGAAGAATGTGATATTCCGGAGCTTGAGATGTTAAAGGAGTTGGCATTTTCTTCCAGAGCTTCAACAACATGCGAATTCATGTTTGATTCGCGATACTTCTAGCACTCGTAGGCTTTGTTTTACACAAATATACTTGTTTTTACACACATATACTTGTTTCAATACTTGGTTTTACACACATATACTTGTTTCAATCTATTGTTTAATAAAAAAACACAAAGTATGTTATCTGAGTTTTAAGTTATTTGATAAGTTGTAATATTTCAAGTGTATCTTTACCCTTTAAATATTAAAACTTAATATCTATCGTTCCCTCAGATTCAAGCTTGATTCAGATCTAGCCCTTTCCTTGATTCGTAGCTCAGACAATAGAGCTCTACTCAGAACTGAAATAATGTTTTCGCAGCTTCTGGTTCTGGTTTACCGAGTGGAACTCTGAAACTCACAGGGATAGACTCATCACCTAACAATCCACGTTTTTTTCTAGGGTTTTGTATCGTACTTGCTCTGTTTTCACTTGTTGCTCGGCTGCAGTGGGTGATCAGATGAATTGATGTTTAAGTTATATTTGTAAAAGCCGGAAAACGGAATCGATACAAACGATATATATTTACAAAACGACGTTAAAGAAAGTAACGAAATGAACATGGAGGCGAAATATGATCTATTTCCTTAACTCTAAATATTCGCTCCGTAGTGAGACGGGCACTGGCGAAATATCGAGTCCCAGGATACAACCATGGCAGACGATTCACGCTTCACTCGTGAACGCCCTATCGAACTATAAACAACGAAACACTCTCGGAAATAGACTTACGCTAAGGGAGTTGCTTTGTTGGTTTTGCAAAAAGTAAAAGTAGTAAATAATAAATGAAGAGGAGAGACAATATTTAAAGAGAAGGAGACGAGCCACTTCCCGCAACAGCAGCTGCACGTGGACGGAAATCTCGCGGAGATCGAGGGAAGTTGAGTTGCGAACTTCCTCCGCAAGACTCTCTCTCTTATCTCTTATCTCGTTTAAATATCTGACAAAACAAACTGCATGACGTTTTTATTTTCTAGACAAACTACATGTCGTTTCAAAATAAAATGCATGTTGTTTTTGAGAATTAAATGGGTCAAACGTTGGGCTTACCTTGGTCCAAAAAGAATATTCTTATCGGGTCGGAGGCCCAAGACCAAGACCAAGACCAAGACGAGCCGAGCCGAGCCGGACGGCGGTGGCGAGCCTATCCTCTCATGTGTGTCATTTGAACATGAGTTAGAGTGAGTACATATATATATTACTCCCTTGCTCCATTTCTTCCCGATGTGGGACTTTCCCCACTTCTCTTCATTAATATTATGCCTCAAAGGCTCTTTATATTATTGACCCAATGGCCAATTTCGTTTTCACCAATCTGCCATTAAATAATGACCCAACAATATTATACTTTCTGATGATGTATGTTAGGTTTTCCTTCAAAAGACGAGACTCTATTTGTGATAACATAAAGATGCAGAACAGATTTATGGAGAGATTAATGAAACAGAGAGCTTTGGCTAAGAGAGTTTGAGAGAGAGGAGAAGGAGAACACACACGTTTAACGAGTTCCACTCGAGTTCACTGCTCTTGAACATACTGTCGTTACTGCCTACAAACACAAACTGCTCCAGATAGATCAGTTTTTATTTTAAACTCAAACAAAAAATAATAATAAGATATAGTAAATTCTAAAACTAAAAAAAGCATCAGAAACTAAACTGCTGAAAAGTAAAAAAAAAAAATATATTTTATTACTTTTTAAAACACAAACCAAAAGTTAGAAACTAAAATCACCATTTGTGTTTTCCAAAAACTAAAATCTACTGTAAAATCAAAAACTAAAAATTAAAAATCAAAATCTAAAAACCATCCAAATAATCATCACCTAAATCCACAAATTTGGCAGTAAGGAGCTAATTAAGACTGGTATTTTACCTGATACATGAATCCAAACCGACACGAAAAACCCGAATTGAATACTGAATCGAAATAGGAAAATACGTGAATGAATATCGAGTTATGAAAGATTGGATATATCTGAGCCCGAACAGCTAATATCTAAACCTAAATGAATATCTGAACATTTATATACTTAACCCTATATTCTAGTTTACTTCTTTCATTTTATTCAAAATATTTTTATTTATGTTGTACATTGCTCAAAAATCATAAAATTTACACATAGTTGCGGATTAAATGATTTGTTATTCTTTTAAAAGACACGTCAAGTTTCTTGTTTCATACAATAACAAAAATTTCATTCAAATTCTCAAAACAACAATTAAATTAATGTTTTTTCTATTTTCAACTTTTTGTTTCCAAACCTATTGATCATTTAACCTATTAATTTTTCTAAAAAAATCAATTAAATTAAGTGTAAATATTTAAGTATAAGAAACTTGAGTAACGAAGAATTTGTTTTTTTTTCAAAATCTAAAATATCTGAACCCGATCCGAATTAACCGAACCCAAACTAAAAAATACCTGAATTTGATCCGATATTTAAAAATACCCGAACGAACTGCTATACCAAAAGACTGATCTGATGTGTACCCGAACGCCAAGCATACATCCAATTTAACACATCTCTTACTTAACAACTCTCTAACTGAAATGGCATTAGAAACAGCTTATTTGATGAAATAGAATTCATAAATATGATATCAAAAGAATTCAAAAACCCGAAGTCTGAGCCATTCTCGAACGGATCGAACTGATATCCGAATGCGCAATCTTTTATTACTAGGAAAAGTCGTTTCTTAGCCCAACAGGCCTATGAAAAAAAAACAAAAAAAAAAGGTTGTGATGTTCAAGCACGTGATGCGCGCGTGGGTTATTGAGGCGCAATTTAGCTTACCCTCTAAAAACTAGCGGGAACGGTTCTCATTGTAATCGGGTCGAGAGAGAGAGAAACCATTTCAGGGATTAGGGTTCGTCTCTCTCTGGTGATTATTACTCCGTCACTGGAATTGATTCGACTTCAGGTACTATAACTTTCCTTATGATTCTCATCTGCGTACGAATCGACTGCTCCCAGCTTTCTTTCGCATCGATTTTGCTTCGTTATCGTATAGCTTGTGTCATTCGTATGGTTCCTGGAAGAATCTATTGAGCTTGAGGGAAATGATAAACCGATCAATTTTAGATTTAGCTTTGTGATTTTGTAAGGAGGATTCAGAGTATTTTTAGATTTAGCTTTGTGATTTTGTAAGGATTCAGAGTATTTTTAGATTTAGGTTTTTTGGAGATTGACAGTTAAAAAATCTGTGTTTCTCTATGTTACTAGAGCTGTAGAAGCTGAGAAGTTCGAGTATAATGGAGTTGGATCGTATGGATAGGCTAAGTGATCTACCAGATGCACTCCTCGTGAAGATATTATCCTTACTGCCTACGAAACAAGTCGTCTCAACAATGCTTCTGTCAAAAAGATGGCAGTTCCTTTGGATGTTTGTGTCACGACTCCAATACAGTGACGACGATGGTGGTGGCCAAGACGGGAGGTTCTTGCGGTTTCTCTACAGTTCTTTGCTGCTGCACCAGGCTAAGGCTCTCGAGAGTTTCTCTTTGAAGCTTGGTCGAAACTCTGGGGATATAGATCTCGGAGTATGTGTTACACCTGTTGTTAATCGCTCTGTTCGAGATGGATATCGAGATTGATGATGATGCTTCTTCTACCGAAACTCGATTCATACTTCCACGTAGCTTATATACAGGATCTAGAACGCTTGTGACTTTAAAGCTACGAAACGCGGTTCTTGCGGATGCGGCTTCGGAGACGGTTTCTTTCCCTTCCCTTAAAACTCTGAGCCTTGTATCAATGAAGTACCCAGGTGATGGGTTTATCAGCAAGCTTCTGTCTAGTTGTCCTGTTCTTGAAAACCTGTTTGTGGTGAAATGCCGAGGTGACAATGTGGCATGTTTGGTTGTTAGAGTGGCGTCTTTGAAGTTTTTAACCGTGCGTACCACAGCAGAAGTAGAGTACAATCAGGGGTTGGTGCTCGATGTTCCTTCTCTGGAGTTCTTGGACATTGTTGATTATACAGATGGGTTTTGTGTCGTTGAGAACAGTATGCCTAAGGTGGTACAGGCGCATCTTGATGTGATTTATAGTCATCCTCAGCAGCTTCTCGCTTCCCTTCCTTCACTCGTGCAGCTTTCGTTATGTCTAACGACTTCAATGGTACTCTATAGACTTTTATTTAAAGGTTGTTTTATCCACAAGTTTGTGGGATTTCTTTATGTCAAATATTCCATAGTTTACATCAAATCATATATATCTTTATGGGTAGGATACACATTTCGATGGAACAATATTTAGCCAGCTTAAACAGTTGAAAGTATGTCCTTGCGAGGCGAGTGGTTGGATCTACTTATGCGTCTACTCAAAACTGCCCCTAAACTAAGGTTTATTGTCCTTGAGCTGGTACATATACTCTAAACCCAAACTGCTGTAAAGATCCAATCTTTGATCCATTATCTTTTGCATGATTGATGTACTAAGTCGACTATACTTCTCTTCCCTTTTAGGCCCATGGACTTAGAACTGAAGGTCCGCCCCTGGGCTGGAACCAACCCAGCCGTGTTCCTGAATGTCTATTGTCTAGTCTTGAATATTTTGACTGGAGGCAATACGGAGGAAGAGAAGAAGAGAAACAAGTCGCAAGATACATCTTAGGAAACTCTGGTCGTTTAGGACTCGCAACTTTCTACCCCAAATCAAAAAATCCTGTGAAGAATCTGCAGATGCTCACGGAGTTGTCAATGTTACCAAGGAGGTCTTCAGTCTGTCGGGTTGAGTTCTGTGGGAATTACAATCCTGTCTCAAAGTGAAAAGATTTAAGTTCAACGGCATGTCTTGATTTCTTCTAAAGTTACCTCTTTATTTGGATATCTTGAATGTTTAATTCTAGTCTCAGAATAATCGTTACATTTTGATTGTGGGGGAAGTATTGCCATCCTGACGTTGGACATTGTTGGAATCTTTCATTATAACATGTCTCCAAAATAAACTACGTTAAATACTGATGAAGTAAGTCGTTATAGCATTCTGACGTTAACCGTTGCGCTAATACTTATACGCCATTTGCCAAAAACATCGAGAGAAAAGTGCATTACGACGTCACCTTGTGTTTTACTAACAGTTCACGAGAGTGTGCATACAGACGATGATTATTAGTGCGACAACCACATCAGCTAATGGGTGTGGTTAGTTACCATTTGTTACGTTGAAGAACAGAGAATATAAGTATACGTGGGGTTGTAGACTTTCTTTTTTTTTAACACTGAGATTAGATTATCTTTAACCAAGGATTACACAAGGATCAAACACTAAAGCCGGCGAGTCACTAAACTCCCGGAGACTATGGCCAGGGGAACAAGGAACATTCCCCGGAAACATAAGCCGACAGACAAACAAGTCCTCGGAGACAGACAAAGACAAAAACTATTAAGTGGTGTTTCTAAACTTCATAGTCAAATAAAATGGTGGGTCCATGTAAGGATAAATAAAAATGTCACTAAACTTCCGAAGACTATGGCCAGGGGAACAAAGAACACTCCACGGAAACATAAGCCGACGGACAAAACAAGTCCTCGGAGGCAGACAAAGACAAAAGCTATGAGTGGGGTTCTAGACTTTCATATAAAATGGTGGGTTTAAGATGTAAAGGATAAATAAAATTTGGTACTTTAAAATTAAACAAGAAGATCAAGTGTACATCAAATTTCATTTGTCAGTTCATATCATTTGATATCAGTTAAGTCCAAATAGTTAAAGATTCCAGGACAATCTATCTTATCAAAAATTTTAAAGCTCTTGGACAACAAATTTCCACTGCAAATCTCGTCACTCAGGCCAGCTAACCCACGCCTCTCCTCTCTCCTCCAACTCTGGTTCTATACTGCTTAAGTGCTCTTCGGATGGTGGTCTCTACTCGGATCATCACTACTACTTTGTTTTCTCCGACTACAATGACAGACTTGAAGGATTCGATTGGGTTCTTTCCATATGGGTTTCTTTTGATTTTATTTAACTGGGCTTGGCCCATCTCTTACTAAAAGCTTAAGGCTGTAAACATTTTAATTTTTTCTGCATTTTACAAGAAAGACATTTTACTGAAAAAAAAATTCCACTGCAGTTATGCATATTATTCATTTGTTAAATTATTTATCTCTTATGATATGATATTTTGTAGTGCAAGTCACAATCGGTTCCTGGAGAGCCTTTCAATTTAAGAACTTCACTGTATTTATAATTTTTAAAGGAAAGACTGAAAAAGGCCTCAGAGATCTTGGTGGTTAAATAATCATCAAGTGAATTTCTTCATCAAGAGTAGCAAATATTTTGATTGCATCACTGGCCATACCCAAAAGATTTTAATTATACAACAAATTATAAGAAAAGTCCTAAAATTTTTGATATTCGAAAACAAAGAAAATTGATTGATTGATGATGGTGAGTCAAAAGTAGCTGGTAAATAATCACATTTTTTATTCATTGGGAATCCGAATGATTTTTTTCATCACCCTCACCATCATCGATCAACTAACATATTTTCAAAAATTCGATTTAAGCGATTGATAGATCTATTTTCGAAGATGTATTGAAAAAACGTGCAAAATTACAAAGGTACTTACGCTTAACAGAGACAATATAACTCATACCTATGAACTAACTCAAGACACTATCAAAAGAATTGGAAGATCAAAAAATTGCAAACACAATTTTTCAAAAAGCAATAAAAACATTAAACTGAAGAAAAAGGAAGAAAATCTTCGAAAATTTTGAAAAACATGCGCCGTAGATAAATAATTTGTTTTGATATCGAAGATGATAGAAGGTGAGGAATATATATATGAGGTGATGAAGAGGTTAAACCTTTCAAAACCCTAATTCATAAGCCGACACATGGCCGTAAAAAAATTAAGTATGGGCTTTTCGGTTGTAACTTGTACGTATATTATATTATAAGCCCATAACGATAAGTAACTGATCATTAGGAAATGTGTGTAGTAGGCTTGTTATGGCTTTCTAACTCCATGTCCATGCTTTGCCCAAATTAGTAAATTATCCAAGTGGAGACAAAAACAAATATTTGCCTCATACAGGTTTCGAACCTGTGACCTTCGCGTTATTAGCACGACGCTCTAACCAACTGAGCTAATGGGGCAAGCGACTATTTAACCGATCATATATTATAAATATTAATAGTGCAACTATGCCTAAGCTGCAGCCAATGGCATCGTTTATGTATAGGTGAAACTGCGTCGTTTTGGCGAAATCTGTCAAACTTCTTCATCCTCTCCCCCAGACACTACACTTGATTAGTTGTTTTCTCCGGGTCCGATCTCGAAGAAGATGAGAGTAACACTATCTTCCTCCGTCTCCCTCTCTTTGCAACTCTCCTTCCTTCTTCTTCTCCTTGCTTCTGCTATTATTAGATCGAGCTCCTCGTCTCCCGTCCCCGATCCGTTTCTCGGCATTTCTCCTCAAGGTTTTGATTTCATCTCTCTCTCTCTCTCTCTCTCTCGTTGGCTGTTTCTCGTTTTGATTGTGTTTCGTTTCCGTGGATGTGTAGATGAGAAGTATTACAAATCATCATCGTCCGAGATTAAGTGTAAGGATGGATCAAAGAGATTCACCAGAGCTCAACTTAACGATGATTTTTGCGATTGTGCAGACGGCACTGACGAGCCAGGTTCCCTTTTCATCTTCTTTATATATCTTTCGAGTGGATAGATTCGTCTCTGTTTATCATAAAGTTTGATGCTTTTATCTTATTTTACCATTGTTGAAGTTCCTACTTTTTTTTTTTTTGAGTAATTTGTATATATGATGATAGATCGTTTGATTAATCTTTGCTCTATTTGTTAAACGTACAGGTACCTCAGCTTGTCCTAATGGAAAGTTCTATTGTCGGAACGCAGGCCATTCTCCTTTAGTTTTGTTTTCTTCCAGAGTCAATGATGGTATCTGCGGTATGTATTTTACACCTGATTTATGTTGTGCTTTCCAATACTATATTTATGGCGCTCTAATTGTTTGTTTTGGCTTGGGAGCAGATTGTTGTGACGGAAGTGATGAGTATGATGGTAAAGTGACGTGCTCGAATACATGCTGGGAAGCTGGTAAAGCTGCCCGAGAGAATCTGAAGAAGAAAATTGAAACTTATAATCAAGGGGTTGTAATTAGGAGGAAGGAGATTGAACAGGCGAAAGTTGGTCTGGAGAAAGATGAGGCTGAACTAAAGAAGCTGAAAGGCGAGGAGAAAATTTTGAAAGGCCTTGTCCAACAGCTCAAAGGTTTGCTCTCTCTCTTTTATCGATGGATTTGGCATATGAGAGTTTTTGTTTTTGATATTAGGGAAACATAAATGGACATATAGTAGTATCATGAGATAGTTAGTGTGTAGGAATGTGAGAGCAGAACCTTGGATATAAGTGTAGTTAGGTGCCTAATATGCCTCTGGATCGGTTCTCAGAACCTTCCCTAACCACCAGAAAGGCAGGAAGAAATTTAGAGAATATATGGCTTGTAGTTGAGATTATCAACTTCTTTTCTTTCTCATTTAACATTGTTGGTCTAATCAAAATAAAGAGCTTGAGATTTCCCTCTGGGATACTTTTTCCGTAGAGCGTAAAGAACAGATTGAGAAGATAGAGGAAAAGGAGCGTCTAGAGAAAGAAAAGGAAGAGAAGGAAAGAAAAGAGGCTGAAGTAGCAGCTCAGCCGGGAAAGGGGGACGGTGAGGAGAAGACAGATGGCAATGAAAAGGTAGAAGGAAGCACAGAAGATGGTGGAGAAAAGCTGGGAGTTTCACAGCATGATGAAATTCTCGATGAAGACGAAGATCATGATGAGACTGGTAGATACAAGGACTTTCCTACAGATGAGGTTGGTTAGTTCTTCTCTTGTAAAATGAAATGGATTTGCAAGTTTTTTTATATTTTATGTTGAGTTCTCTTGTTTTGCTTTGTGCTCAAAATTGTTGTGTCATCAAGCGGGTACTGAACTAGACTTTGATTTCAGGAGTCAGCAGCTGAAGCTGAACCAACAAGTGTATTGGAAGAGAGCACTCACACTAATCCAGCAGACCAGGTTTGAAAAATGATTTAATTCATATGCTCTTTACAGTCTCTCGAGAAGTTAGATGATATGATATAAGGTTGTGTACAATGAATGCAGCATGTTGTGGAGACGAAGGAGGAATCTCCCTCATCTGAGGATCCCATCATAGCTGAATCTCAACATGATGGTAGTGCCACAAAGGAGGAATCAGAGGAAGTGAAGAAAGTGGTAATTTTATTTCATTTTCTGGTCAAATGCTTACAGTGTATATTGTCATAAATCTGAGTATATTTCATTTTATTTCATTTGTCTATTGCATTTTTTTCTATGAACCTGCCCGTTTTGCTTACATTATGTACTCTATATTCTATCAATAGGAGGATATTGTATCAGAGAAGAAGGAAGAGTTGTCAAAGGAGGAATTGGGACGTCTTGTTGCCTCTCGTTGGACAGGAGAGAATTCTGATAAGCCATCTGAGGCAGATGAGAGCCCGAAAGCTGATGATCATGAAAACAATGAGCACACGCCCACCAGTCCACATGAAGTAGAGGAAGATGATGGATTTGTGTCAGATGGTGACGAGGAAACAGGCGAAGATGGAAAATACAGCGACCATGAACCTGAAGATGATTCGTATGAAGAGGAGTATCGCCATGATTCTAGTCCTTCCTACAAATCTGATGCAGAGGATGATCTCGATTTATCAGGTTTGCACTATTTGGCACATATGTTTAAAGATGCTTATCATTTAATGACAGGTTTATATTTCCTTACGTATAGAGACAACCTCAACTCCTACTTGGTTGGAGAAGATACAAAAGACTGTCAAGAACATTTTACAGGCTGTGAATTTATTCCAAACCACCCCAGTGGACAAATCAGGTAAACTAATAGTAGTAAAAGCAAGACTCTCGTATTTCTTCAGTGATTCATCTGTTGCGTTGTGGCATATGCAGAAGCTGATCGCGTACGCAAGGAGTACGATGAGTCGAGCTCAAAACTTAAGAAAATACAGTCAAGGGTATCAAGCTTAGAAAAGAAGCTAAAACAAGACTTTGGTCTGTATGATAAAAACATTTCATGCCTTATAATTACATTTTGCCTTTCTTCGTGTTAGCCATTAATATATATTTTTATTATTACAGGACCGGAGAAAGAGTTCTATTCATTCCATGGTCGTTGTTTTGAGAGCAAACAGGGCAAGTAAGGAAGATTTTAGCAATCCAGTGTCCTCTTCCTTTCTTTATTAGCATTATATCTAGGTATTACAGTTATGTCATCTTATATGTCATTACCTAAATAATGTCTAGGTATACTTACAAAGTCTGCGCATATAAAGAAGCAACACAAGAAGAGGGCTATTCGAAAACTCGGCTAGGGTAAGTGTGTCACTGCTACTTTATCGTTTCCGTTAAATAAAATGCAACGAGGAATTATTTCGAAGTTGACAATTAGATATCAGTAGTAACTATCTATCTATGTATTTGGATTTAACCTTTTACGCTTTCTTCTTTGGCGTAATGTGATTCTTCTAGGGGGTGGGAAAAGTTTGAGAACTCGTACCGGTTCATGACATATACAAACGGAGACAAGTGTTGGAACGGTCCCGATAGAAGCCTAAAGGTAAATGCTTGGATATAGATAGACAACTATCTGAGACTTGAATTTTGAGCTTGCAAAGATCAGGGGAGAGACATGATATATAAAAAAGCTTGACTAATTATTGACATGCAGATTAAGCTAAGATGTGGGTTGAAAAATGAGCTTATGGATGTTGATGAACCAAGTCGTTGCGAGTAAGTTCTTTGCCTTCATCTTTACCTGTCACAGGTCAGAGAGTTTTATCTCTTGTTTTTTTTCTTTTTTTTTCATTTCTTACTCTCTTGTTGCAGATATGCGGCAGTCTTATCTACTCCAGCTCGGTGTCTAGAAGATAAACTTAAAGTAAGCTGATGTGCATCTCAAATATTGAAGCCCCATGCCTAATCTAATTACTTGTTTTACTCGTTAACACTATCTAAACCGGGTGTTTGGCCTGTTAATAGGAACTGCAAGAAAAGCTCGAGAAGATGATGAACCAAGACCAAACTCAGAAGCACGACGAACTCTGATCATATTCCTTAGATGTGTGTCAATTAGACTACTAATCTTGCTCAATCTCAAAACGTCAGAGAGGACAAAAAAAAGTAAAAGTATAAACAGAGACGTTTTTTTGGCTCAGGAAGAGAATGATAGGTTCACGTTGTGCCTCATTGAACAATGGAGGTTCTCTTCTATTTATCAAAAGTACTTTTAGACAATGTTCAACCTTTGGTTAAGAGAAAAGAACAGTTGATTACATGTTATAAATCCCAAATTCGTTAGTAATGTGAAGGTATCTCGCCTACCATTCCAAAGTTCACACTTTAAGATGAGAACGTGGTTTGTTTAGGTCATAAACAAGTGGTAAGGTTGGTTCGGTTTTGGCTTTCTGTCATACCATTTCTAAGTTTCTGAAACTTTTATCTAAAAAGGAATCCCATTTCCAAAAGAGACAAACTCGAACCTGGTATTTCATCAACGGAATCAAATTATTGCATTGACACTATTCACAAAAACCAATAACGGATTAATCACTATTCCCTCTGTTTCATTATAAGTGTCGTTTTAGACTTGTGCACACGGATTAAGAAAGCATTTAATTTTGCATATTTTCAATATAAAAATATCATTATCGATACAATTCAACCAATAGAAAAATAGAACGGAGAATAAAGTTAATAAATTTTGCATTGAAACTCTAAAACGACACTTACTTTGCAACGAAAAAAATTTTCTAAAACGACATTTAATATGAAACGGAGGGAGTATATTTTAAAGTTGTCTTGCGTACTGTTTCATTTGAGGGATTAGTTGGCTTTCGAACCATATATCTATTCTATTAAAATAGAAACATTTTTAAAAAATCTACTTATACAAGGTTACTGCACCCTTTCATTTAACTAACAATTATTTGGTCTTACATAGTATTAGTCCATTAACAAAATATAACCATATATTTAGCTAACTATATTTATTACACTATATTTATTATGCCACATTTAAAGAACTAATATACCAACTTTATATTTGGCATACCAAAACATGTTCTACACGATAATGTAGCTCGTGACAATGTTCTATACAACACACTATATAGTTTATAACTGAGTTAAGTCATACATTATACATTTTAGATTCTACCACCATAACTATTATTATAATTTAAAACGTGATGGGCTTAAACCTATTACACAAAACAAATAGTTAAACATATATTAAAGCAAAAGCTCATCTATAATAACTCTAATGACAAATATGTTTATAAAATAAAACAGCTAACAATATCACAATGTTTTATTTTAAAAAATTTAGTTTCTTTATCAAAAATAAAAAAATATATAATTATTGGTTTTATTTTTCTGTATTTTGATAGTTAATATTCATAAAAATATTTGAAAAATATTCTTTATCAAAAATAAACAATTTATAAAAAAAATTTGGGGTTTCGGCTCGGGTCAGTTCGGTTTATTCGGTTTTCGGGTTATTCGGATTGGGATGTTTAGGAACAATTTAGGAACCTGACATTTTTTCGGATCTGTTCGGTTCAGATAATGTCTGGTTTCTATTTTTTATAAAACCTGAAGTGGAACCGAATTATAAATAATTTGGGTTTGGTTCGAGTTTAAAGCCAAAAAACCAAAAAATTCCGAAACCCCGAGTTAAACCCAAAAAAACGAAAAAAATATTCGAGTAGTTCGGGTTTTATGGAAATTTTTTATTTTTAAATTATATTTTATATATATTAAAGTTAAAAATAATTAATAATATTTTTAATATATTCAAAAATAGTCGGGTATCCGTTCGGTTTTCGGTTCGGTCCCGGTTCGATTTCGTTTTTTCGGATTTAGAAATATAGAAACCGCTCGAGTTTTTGTAATCTTTTATCCGGTTTAGGTTTCAGTTTTTTTTCGGTTTGGTTTTCGAGTTTCAGATAATATGCCCAAGACTAATTATGTTCATGCACATCATCGTATACAATTTCATTAGAAAAAAAATTACGAAAACAAATCCGCGCTTTCTAAGCGCGGATCAAAATCTAGTTTCTAGATTAAAAAACTTATCATTTTTGAATTATAGAAATCAATGTTTTCTCATAGAAAAAATCACACTGAATATCTCAAAATAAATCATGTTTACGTTTATAAAATCAAAGCTATGACAAATAATATTTTGAGTAGAAATATCAACCTAAGATATTTATTTATTTTCTGGGAGAAAAACGTGGCCCGACAATGAATCGAGAAGGCAGAAAAAGGTCAAAGAAGAATATTTGTTGTCAATGTGCGTCACCCCTTAATGGAATATTAAACCGGTGGTTAGCAAATAATTATAAACGTATCATTTACGTGTCGGTATTTTGTTGACCCAATCCTAAACCGGGTAACAATCAATAAATGTATTCGATCAGTTTTGTTGACCCAATCTAAACCAGTGTTACCTTTCTACAAGAGAAGAAAGGACCCAACAAGACTTGCTTTATAAATCCCCAGATTCTCTCTCTCTCTCTCTCTCTCTCTCTATATATTTTCCTTGTTCGTCAAGCCAGATCTCTCTCCATAAATCTCTCTAGTCTCTTTACTAACAACAGCGATCCTCACTTGAAATCGTTTTTTATTCTCTCTCTCTCTACTCTACGATGGCGATGATAGAGCAAAGGCCGAAGACGAAGATCGTGTGTACCCTGGGTCCTGCTTCCAGATCCGTTGAGATGGTGGAGAAGCTTCTCAAGGCGGGTATGAACGTGGCTAGGTTTAACTTTTCACACGGATCTCATGAGTACCACCAAGAGACTCTCGATAATCTCCGTCAGGCTATGCTCAACACTGGTATCCTCTGCGCCGTCATGCTCGATACCAAGGTCAGTTTAGAAAATCTCTCACTTGTATCTGTGTTTGGTAACTGTTTACTGTTTTTGTCTGTTTATGCCATTTCTATTGTGAATCTTAGATCTGTGAGTGAGATATTGACTTTGTGATGTTGTAAAAGGTTGAAATAAAAAAATAAATAAAAGGTTGTTGTAGAGTAGAGAGAGAGAGACCACATGTAGAAATTGCTATTAACAGCACTTAGATCTAGTGGTATTTATGTTACTGCAATTTGATAAAGATGATTAAGTGACAAAAAAAAAAGATAAAGATGATTAAGAACCGGACTTGTAATAAACAATGTTCCTGAACTCGTCTCGTTAGTCTGTGATTATTATTTCTGTGGCTAGACAAGTCAATCCGCTTGACAAAGTTGTTGTTTATATAAATGTCACACCCTGCTTTATGTATGTTTTATATTGAAGCAGACACGTACACAGTTCAAGAAACACAAGACTTGTAAATGTAATTGTCTGAGTCAGAAGAAGCTATAGTGTTGATAGACAATGTTCTTCAATTGTTTTCTTGTCTTTGATTATGGTTTCTTTGGCCGGAGGATGTGTTTTAAATTGTTTGGTGTAAATGTGTAAAATTGTGGCTGATCTATTTGTGTTTCTGACTATTACTAACGGAACTGTTTTTGTATTCTTTTTCTCTTATAAAGGGTCCTGAAATCCGAACCGGGTTCTTGAAAGATGGGAAACCAATACAGTTGAAACAAGGCCAAGAGATCACCATTTCCACTGACTACGACTTGCAGGGCGACGAGAACACGATTTGCATGAGTTACAAGAAGCTGGCTGTCGATGTCAACCCGGGGATGGTCATTCTCTGTGCCGATGGTACTATCTCGTTACTTGTCCTCTCTTGTGACACAGAGAATGGTACCGTCCGTTGCCGCTGCGAGAACTCTGCCATGCTCGGTGAGAGGAAGAATGTCAATCTCCCTGGCGTTGTCGTTGATCTCCCTACTCTTACCGAGAAGGACAAAGAAGACATCATGAAGTGGGGAGTCCCTAATCAGATCGACATGATCGCTCTGTCTTTTGTTAGAAAAGGTTCAGACTTGGTCCAGGTCAGGAAACTACTTGGAAAGCACGCTAAGAACATTCTGCTGATGTCAAAGGTATGTTTAAAACCAAACTCTCTCTCTGTTTATAGTAACAAAAGATTTGATTGTGATGGTTTTGTGTTTGATTAGGTAGAGAACCAAGAAGGTGTGGCGAACTTCGATGACATTCTTGTTAACTCTGACGCCTTTATGATTGCAAGAGGAGATCTCGGCATGGAGATCCCTATTGAGAAGATCTTCTTAGCTCAGAAAGTGATGATCTACAAATGCAACATCCAGGGGAAACCTGTGGTCACAGCGACTCAGATGCTTGAGTCCATGATCAAATCTCCTCGACCCACAAGAGCTGAAGCCACTGACGTAGCAAACGCTGTCCTCGACGGCACGGACTGCGTCATGCTCAGTGGCGAAACCGCAGCTGGGGCTTACCCCGAGCTAGCTGTGCGTACCATGGCTAAGATATGCGTCGAAGCCGAGAGCACGCTTGACTACGGTGACGTCTTCAAAAGGATCATGAAGTACTCTCCGGTTCCAATGAGCCCGCTTGAGTCACTCGCGTCCTCTGCGGTCAGAACCGCTAACTCGGCTAAGGCAACTCTCATCATGGTGCTAACCAGGGGAGGAAGCACAGCGAGGCTTGTGGCTAAGTACAGACCAGGGATGCCGATTTTATCAGTCGTGGTTCCCGAGATCAAGACCGACTTATTCGACTGGTCTTGCAGCGACGAATCACCTGCTAGGCATAGCCTCGTCTTCCGTGGTTTGATCCCTGTGCTGTACGCAGGGTCAGCAAGAGCCTCGCACGATGAGTCGACAGAAGAGGCTATCGAGTTTGCGACTCAGCAGGGGAAAGAGAAAGAGCTGTGTAAGACTGGAGACTCTGTTGTTGCTCTGCTCCGAGTTGGTAACGCTTCCCTCATCAAGATCTTGACTGTCAAGTGATGATGTTTAGATAAAATCACGTTTTTTGGCGTTTGGCGTTGGAGGAAACGCAACTATATACGTTTTTTCTTAATATGAATTTTATTTGTGATTAAAATCTTGAGATAGAAAAACTCAAGTTCTTCTTTCTTGCTAATTACAACTGTGGTGACCAGTTTGAATCCACTTACGGTTTCTTTTTCTTGGATTTGTTTTGTTCTAATCAATCGTACACGTATCTCTATTATCATGATTTTTTTGTTCATTATATTTCATACTCTAATTTAAAAAAGACAGAACATGAAGACAGAGAAAAGAGACAGCGCATGAGTCACCCGCCCATACAAAAAAAAATCATTCCGACAAAGAATTAAAGCCTTAAGAACATGAAGATTGAATTATCATCGCCAACATAAAGAAATCATTCTGACAGTGTTTAATCATTCTCTCTATTTTGTTTACATTTTCATCATTACTTGAACATCATTTGACATATATATATAATTCATATTCATAAAGCAAGTATAGAAACAAAAACATTGAAACAAACACACAAAATAAAACTTGACCATCTCTGTACAGCAACAATTACAAGAAGATTGGAACAAATAAGAACAGATAACACCTCCATGGATATTTTTTTTGGAAACAATCTGAGTGAAAGAACATCATTTGTATGTACATAAAAGCAGAGGAGAACAAAACAAGTTCAAGTTCAAGAACAAGAACAACAATTTCAAGATGTTTTGTTCTTCTTTCGATCAGCGAGAACCAGACTGAGATCCAGAGGATGAAGAAGAAGAGAACAATCCACTAAATGGCCATGAAAACGAAAACCTTCTTCCATTACCACTCCTCGCATCATCCTCCCTTCCTCTTTCCTCATTCCCCACATTCTCAACAACGTTTCCGTTACTACTCTCCGGAAGAGTCCTAGTTCTTGTCCTCGCCCGTCTCTCCGGTTCAACCTTACTCTCACCACCATTCGCAGAAGGAAGCTCGAACCGACACACGGGACAAGAGCTATGAAGCTCAAGCCACGGAACAATACACTTAACATGAAACTTATGCTTACACGGCATCTCTTTAGCTTCTTCCTCCACTCCTCCTCTCCCGAACTCATCCAAACAAACCGAACACTGCAGCGACGGTTCCGTTATCTTAACCGTCGGCAAAGCATCTACCACTTCTTTACGAGCAGGCGGAGTCCCTTGCCTGTTGGGATCGTTCTCAGCCAAATGCTGAAGCAAAAGATCCAAACCAGGTCCGATGAAGTAATCTCCAAGCGAAGTCAATGCAGGATGATGATGATGGCTACTCTGAGCTTGTCCTTGAACGACGAGGGACTGGTTCAACGGATTGATCATTATAACTCTATTGCTGCTCTCAGAGGCTTCATACTCGGAAGCAATCCCTGCGCGTATCCCTTGAAGCAGCTGTAATATATTCCCTGAGCTTCTTCGTCTTCTCCTTAAGAGAGATTCAAACTCTCTGTCCAAATCAATCTCTCCACCGTGTCTTCTAGCTCTATGATGATGATACACATCAGCATCATTGTCTTCTTCTTCTTCTTCATCAAACTCTGCTCTCATAAACCTTCTTCGTCTCCGAGGAGTACTCATCATTCCAAGCAAGATCGGTGCCCATAGAGACATGGCACGGTCTGTTCCCGGGTCACCTCCGTTACCGTTACTGCTCATTTCTTCGATGAATCCGCTTTGGCAAAAGGGGCATTTGATCTCAGATTCTGTTACTGGATTCACCATTTGTGAACACATGTGACACCAGTACCTAGCTGCCATTGTTTCCTCCATGTCTTCTTTTCCTTTTCAACCTCCTCTGAATCTGCAGACAAGAAGAGTAACACAATGAAACCCCCAGATACTCTGTTTTGTTTGCCTATCTCATCTTTGCAGTTTTTAGTTCAGATCTAAAGACAAGAGAATTTTATCCGTTAAAAAAAATTTCAACTTTGACCAAATCAATTACAAGATTCAGACAAGAACATGTTTCAAAAGGAGAGGACAAGTAAAAGCTTCTAACACAAATATGAATAAAATCCAAAACCCACAAAAAAAAAAATCAAGAATCTTGTAATAAGATCAAAGAGGAAATAACCCTTTTAAAAGAGGAAACGATTTTTTTGTCCTCCTTTTTCATAACAATTATGAATTAAAAAATAAACGAAAAAAAAGGATTGAAAATCATGAAAGAAAAAACCCAGAAAAAACTGCAGACACATTAAGATAAGCTGATAAGCACAATATAAAAACCATTACCTTTCAGTGTCCTTTGAATCTGTTTATCCTTCTTTTGGTTATTCTGAGAAATTAAACCCCCCAAAAAGCTCAAAATATTTTTTTTAAAGATGCTTTTGCTAGAGGGCCGGAGAATAAAAGGAGAGAGAGGAAATGAAGAAGAGAAAGAGTGGAAGGAAACAAAAACAACCCAACCACGTCCTCTCTTCTAACCCAAAACCCCTTCCTTGTTTCCTCCTTTACTTTATGTCCTTTTCTTAATTAGCATTGATTGTTAGTATTAAATCATTAATGAAGTTTTTTAATCAAAAGAAAAAAAAAAGAAATTGATCAAAAATAATCATTAACGAAGTTTTTAAGACTTTTTGTTAATTTTAGTCTTTCCCTCACAAAATTTGAGGTAAAAAGTATCTATCTACTATCTAAAATGTTCGTTTGATGTAAACTTAACAGGTTATTAAATTGTATACCTTCATATAGATGCGTGAGCTATCGTTCGCTTGACATAACTTTTCTTTTCAACGTATTGAAGATAACTTCTTTTAGACGGAATTGATATCTTCTATTGCATTCTTGATTCTTTAATAATGTGTTCACAAACTGTTAAATTATGCGTTGATCAACAACAACTTCATACTTGGAACCAAAGGTGTCTAAATCACCAACAGAGGAAACCCTGTTTACAAGAAAGATTACACATTACGTACTCGGTTATGTTTTCCCAGTCGAATGAATATATATAGGAGTAGGAGTTAACTAAACAGAAACAAGGTTATATTTATGTTTCCTTCCTCCACATTCCACAACATGGAGACCAAGAGAGGGACTTTAATAACTGAATGAGCTAAATATAGAACAAAGAAAATAAACTCACAAGTTCTAATTTCTTATCTAAGAATCAGATGTAAAATGTTTTGTTTTGGGAGGAAAGAACGAACAATATGGTAAAGGGGTTGCGGCTGTAACTACCGTCATTCGGATTCAATTCACGGTGGAAAATACTATTTACAATGTTTTTGGATTCCCGGTAAAGAGGTGAAAAACCTTTTTTGTTACAAAAAAAAACGAACAATGTGATTTTTTATGGTTTAAGTCAAACATATCTATCTATATTATTATTTATGAAGTGATTTTTATGATTTGTCGCATTCTCCATGATTTTAGCTAATTTTGCTTATTTGTCATATTCTTATTAGTTTTTAGATTAAATCATCAATCTATTAATTTAAATAATATAAATATTATAAACTTTCTATACTATTATTTATGAAGTGATTTTGCTGATTTATCGCATTCTCCATGATTTTAGCTAATTTTGCTTATTTGTCATATTCTTATTAGTTTTAGATTAAATCATCAATCTATTAATTTAAATAATATAAATATTATAAACTTTCTAATTAATCTATTAATTTAAATAACATAAAAATCTCGAAATTTCTAATTGTAATTATGATTATAATTATTTTAACTTTCACAAGATTCTTATTAATTTTTAACTATTTGCCGCATTCTCCATGATTTTAGCTAATTTTGCTTATTTGTCATATTCTTATTAGTTTTTAGATTAAATCATCAATCTATTAATTTAAATAATATAAATATTATAAACTTTCTACTTAATCTATTAATTTAAATAACATAAAAATCTTGAAATTTCTAATTGTAATTATGATTATAATTATTTTAACTTTCACAAGATTCTTATTAATTTTTAACTATTTACCGCATTTTCCATGATTTTAGCTAATTTTGCTTATTTGTCATATTCTTATTAGTTTTTAGATTAAATCATCAATTCATTAATTTAAATAATATAAATATTATAAACTTTCTATACTATTATTTATGAAGTGCTTTTGTTGATTTGTCGCATTCTCCATGATTTTAGCTAATTTTGCTTATTTGTCATATTCTTATTAGTTTTTAGATTAAATCATCAATCTATTAATTTAAATAATATAAATATTATAAACTTTCTATACTATTATTTATGAAGTGATTTTGCTGATTTGTCGCATTTTCCATGATTTTGGCTAATTTTGCTTATTTGTCATATTCTTATTAGTTTTTAGATTAAATCATCAATCTATTAATTTAAATAATATAAATATTATAAACTTTCTAATTAATATATTAATTTAAATAACATAAAAATCTCGAAATTTCTAATTGTAGTTATGGTTATAATTATTTTAACTTTCACAAGATTCTTATTAATTTTTAACTATTTGCCGCATTCTCCATGATTTTAGCTAATTTTGTTTATTTGTCATATTCTTATTAGTTTTTAGATTAAATCATCAATCTATTAATTTAAATAATATAAATATTATAAACTTTCTATACTATTATTTATGAAGTGATTTTGCTGATTTGTCACATTCTCCATGATTTTAGCTAATTTTGCTTATTTGTCATATTCTTATTAGTTTTTAGATTAAATCATCAATCTATTAATTTAAATAATATAAATATTATAAACTTTCTAATTAATCTATTAATTTAAATAACATAAAAATCTCGAAATTTCTAATTGTAATTATGATTATAATTATTTTAACTTTCACAAGATTCTTATTAATTTTTAACTTAAATCATTAATTTATTAGTTTAAATAATATAACTATTTCAATTTTTTTTAATTGGAATTATAATTAAAAAAAGTTAGGACCAATTCTTATTTTCATATGATGTAAGATGTTTTAAACTCTATAGTTTCATTTTTCTCATTCATTCCAAGTTGTCTTGATTATAGTTTTGACATATGTATTTATGTACTCTTGAAATTTGTTTTTTTTTAGTTGGAGTTCTATGTGTTTCTTATTTCTTTGAGTTTGAAAGACTAGGAGCACATCAATTTTGTTACATGGAGTTTGGAATAATGAATTGCTTCGGTACTTATTTCACGTGTATGTGTTATTACTGTTTAATCTACAAGAAAAATATGTTTTGATATTGAGTTTAGAGAGTTGTCTATGTAATCATGTTATGAACATGTGTTTAATGGTTTAATCTCTAAAACGGCTAAAGTAGATATATATTTTTATGAATAATTAGATTTATTATTATATAATTAACTATAATAATAAAACTATCATTATCTATTTTTTATTAAATGTAAATTTATGAAATATTTTGATAACTCAATGTATATATTTATCAACTAAACCAATGAAATATTATCATTATCTCGATTTATTTTTTTAAGTTTTCTTCTAAATTATCATCGAATTTTATTTTTTTATTTTTATTTTTTATTTATTTTATTTTTACTTGGATTTGTGTGTTTCAATATTTTTTGGTAATTTAATACATCTTCCTGGTTCAAAATACAAAGTAAATTAATAGAGACCAAAAGTTCACATTCTTCGTTGTCCAAAAAAGAAGTTCACATTCTTATTTTACTTTATTATGTGTAATATTTGGTATATAATTATGCTTTCATAATTTTATAGTTTTATAGATTTTCTTTGTACTAAGAAGATGTAGACCGAGATAAAAATCAGAAAAAAAAAATGATTAAGAATATAAAGAATAAGTTATTGTCATGTTTAAATCATAAAAAAACACCTAGTTTATCATAAAATATAAAATGAGAATGATAATGAAATTCATGAGTGGATATTTGGTGATGTCACTCTGACTATTGAACATGACTTGTCTCCAGAGCTGAACCAGTAACTTCAGTCATACACGATACGACATGTAGGCGAACTCCTGGTGAAGAAAGTTAACTCCTTGAGCATTTTACGTTTCTTACGGCTGGTGGGTATAGGTTTTATAATTACTTTTTCTAAACAGAATCCGTTTTTTAAGATGAATGCTACCACTTCTTTATCTTCCTTCTTTCCTTCATAATCATCCCATTCAAGAGTTTCAAGACTGTTTAACAGACATTCTGGAACTGAGCTCGCTTCACTCCAGCTGGGGCGCAGTTCACTTTTAATGCACCGCTGAGATAAATTGAGAGGACATAAATACAGTGCACTAGAGATAAATATAAATAGAGCAATGAAACTGAATGATTTGGGACGAAGTATATATGTACCATATGAAGTTTGAGGTATCGTAGATTAGGGGAGTTATTGAGCATATGCATAAGCAGACTCAACCATTCTGTTTCACATGTACATATCTGTAAATGTTTAAGATGGTGGAAAACACTGCCAACATGACACAAATTCTGCATATGAGACCCCAATAAGTTCGTAAACATTGTTAGTGCCAACATATTTTATCGACAAGTGCATCAATAAATTAGTACCGACGAAAACCCAAGAATTAGCTAGTGAGCTAAAAACAACATATTACCTTTGAGACTTCGAAGCAGAGATCAAGACGCTTGGCTGAAGATAGATAACATATAAGCTGCTCAGTATAGGGGCGCACTGTGGAAATACTTGCCTTCACTATCTTATTTATATTATTCTCAAGGACACAAAACCCATCCCAATTATCATCAATTTTCAAGTACTCCAAAGAAGGAGCATCTATCACAAACCCATGTGCCTCCCCTTCACTTATATCTCCTGATGTTTCCAGGACTAGACTCTTTAGATTAAGCAGGCTAACGCTAAAAATGGACACATTGTCACTTGGACATAGCTCCACAACCAAGTCTTCAAGATCAGGACAGCTGGATAATAGCTTGGCAACAAATGCATCACCAGGGTACTTCATCGATTCAAGACTCAATTTCTTTAAGGATGGGAAAAAAACTGGAGAAGCTACATCATCTACAAGAACAGTGTTTCTTAATTCCAAGGTCACAAGCGTTTTGAAGCATCTAGACAAGCTTCTAGGAAGTTCCACCACTGGAGATTCAGTTCTAGTTGAAGCACAAATCTTGATAACTAGCTCACGCAAACTGCGCTTTTCTGCAGCTTTAAGCCACACTTGAATATCTCCACTAGCCCAAGATTCACAAAGTTTGAAACGCAAAGCATCTATAGCTGGAGCCTCGTGCAGAAACAAATACCTCTCTACATAAAGCGAAAATTCTTTGTTGGATAATTCTTCGTCGAAGAGCTTATAATCGAAATAATCGAATGTGAGTGCTGGCACCATCAGCCAGAGAAATTGCCACCGTTTTGACAAAAGCATTGTGTCAGCAACATCTTGCAGTGGCATAAGCGACAATATCCTCAAAAGAAGTTCATCAGGCAACTGACTTATCCTGTCCATAGTTAAGAGCTAGCACTTTTTTCCCAAAAGGTTTCTGTTTCCGACCGAAGCCTAAAAACATAAATAAGGTAAACAAGAGAGGTATAAGATTCTCAGGAAACAAACAAATAGTCATAAGCAACGACGTCAAAGCAAAACCCTAGCGAGATACACAAAATTAACAAACTATGACTCGAAGGAGAAGTAAACCCAAACTCCTTCACAATAAAACGTATATTACAAGTATCAGAAGAAAATCACGGAATAATCAAATACCTAAAATTTCGCTAAAAACAAATTATTAACACAAAGGACTTAAGACGTAATATAACTGTAAAGCGAAGATGCTAACGTACAAACAAAGGGTATATATAACTCAATGAAGAGTTTTAAAGCTCTTGAGACCTACTTGGATCAGAAAAAAAGAAATTTCAGAACTCTCTGAGACCAATTTCTTGTTGGATGGATTGAATCAAATCGAACAAGGTTGTTAAAAGAAAACTCTTGTTGATTAACTTCAAAATCTGAATATTACAGGAGTCTTAGCTCTGTTTATACAATGAAGATTTAACGCTACAAACCAATTTGAATTAGGAAAGATAACTAATATGTAGAAAAGGAAAATTTATCTTAACTTAAAAAAATAAAAGTCAAAAGAAGAACAGAAAATTTAAGTATGAAAAGCGAGAAGTATAATAGTTTAAATAATTATCATGGACATAATTATACAACGAGTTTTCATATATATGGAAATAATATGTAATGGAAAAAAAATTGAAAAAAATATAATCATTGAAATTAAATTCTCCCTTTCTCCTCCCTTTAGCAGAAACATTCATTTATCCTTCAGTTACAGCTGACTCCTATTTACCAGTCTTCACAGTAGATCATAGCCATACTTGTGCAGAATTGTTTATCAGTTGAACAAAAAAGTAATGAAACAATTATTTGATGAACTAATCTTTCTCTTTTTCCATTAAGCTTGACAGTGGCTAGACACTTTAGGACTTTTACAAACAACAAAT
Source organism: Raphanus sativus (assembly GCF_000801105.2). Lineage (NCBI taxonomy): Eukaryota > Viridiplantae > Streptophyta > Magnoliopsida > Brassicales > Brassicaceae > Raphanus > Raphanus sativus. The sequence goes on from NC_079519.1 coordinate 7,693,838, forward strand.
CAAAGAAACAAAACATGTAACCATAACATGTAGCCTACTAGACTGTGGTAACGCTGCAGATGTACCATCATCCGAATTTAAATCCGTATCTTCCGTATTGCTGAAATAACAAAAGAAAAAAAAAGAAATAAAAAAAAAAAAAAAACAAAAGAAAAAAAAAAAAAAGACTGAGCATATATAAACTTTTATAAACCTTTAACCGGGCTTCGTAGCCTGGTGGTAATGGAACCTCGGCTGAGGTGTCCGCCACCCAGCTTCGAAACCCGGCCACAGCGATTTAACATCCTTACTGCTGGGGCGCTGGACCTCTTCGGGGGATATTTGGGAAAGTGGCTGCCCAGACACCAGAGATATCAAAAAAAAAAAAACAAAAGAAAAAAAAGACTGAGCATATATAAACTTTTATAAACCTTATTATAGTTCAATTGACAAACAGCGACTATCAAACATTTCAAAAGCCAAATAAAATACAAAAAAAAAGGAAACTCAATAGCGGGTGAAAACATAAAGCTCTTTTAATTTTCCTTTATGTTCACCACAGACTCACCGGCGAATTTACAAAAGCTGCCGATGAAAAAAAAACTTGTTTTCCGCCAGTTGGTTATTTAACTGTTCTCTATAAAGTATTTCTAATTTTCTTCATAAAGTGTTTCAGTCCACGTCATCACCTCTGAGCTCGGAACTGTTTTCCGGTGTAAGTCTGTCCGAAGCTCCAGTTAGGAGGAGTAGCGTTGTTGGAAACGACTGTACGGCCATCACTGGTTGTTACTTTGAAGGAGAGAGCTTGGCCGTCGAGATTGGCGTTGCTTTGCCAGTTTTGCCCCCAGTTTCTCGACATGCTTTGCCAACCTGTCCTTGTTCCTTTGACAGAGACCGAAACAATATCTCCCGCGCCGCCGACGTTGGTTATGAGTACGAGATTAAAGTATGAGTGTCCGTTGATCGTGAAGCGCATCCCTCCTTTTCTCCGGCAAGCCACTCTGTTTCATTGATAAAATCTCAGTTAATTCTCTACGACTGCCTTTTTGTCTAAGTTTGAGTAACGTTCTTGTGTAAAAGGAACCAATCGGTCTTGATTTTAACATGATAAACCGGATTTGCGAACCAATGGCCATTGCCCATTGGATCATAAAACATATTAGGAACAGATGATCAGTGTGTGTGTGTGTGTGTTTTAAATTCATGATTTGTCTCTAAAAATGATAAATGTCATGTTTTTTATATGCATTTTATTGAGAAAATCGAACCAATCGGTCTTAAATTCAGTTTCAAAAAAAAAATTCCCATAAACCGAACATAACCGGTTTAGTTGTGTCCTTTGATTTCAGCGAACCAACCAAGAGCGAAATGTAAGAAGTACCTCCGGTATTGGACGGGGACGACACCGGCTTTATACTTAGCGATGCGGAGAAAGATGGGCTCAGCCAAATCGAAGTGATGTTGTGGAGGATTGCACCAACCTCCGGCGTCGTTTGCTTGAGCAAAGTTTGGAGGACAGAAGTTAGTTCCTGTGATGGTGATTGTTCCCCGGAGACACCATTTTGGGTCATTTACACATTTGATCTGGAAACAAGCGCCGCAGCTTTGGCCGCCGTTGAATAGAGCCGTGCTTAGCGCCGCCGTGTTCGTGTTGTATCCTTGACTATATAAGTTACCGTACCCACACGCACCCCCTGAACCCGCCCCAACAATACGAAATGAGCTCAAGAATTGAGACATTAAGAAATTTGTGATTACCAACAAAAACACTAAGATGCTGAACTTTAGGTGTAAATATAAAAAAGTTCACCAATTTATAAATGAGTGACGAGAATGTGACTTACAATTTATTTTATAACTATTCAGTGTGTTAAAAAAAAAAACTATTCAGTGTGTTATTTTAAAACTTGAGAAATTTATCCAATAGTTTTAAGAAGTCAGTAAAATTATAATTTTCATTGTATTATATTGAGGCTATTTAGAAAAAAAAAAGTTTCTTAAAAGGTTTAAAGGTGGAACTTTGAAGTAAGTTGGAAAGAAGAGTAAGTAAAATTACCCATGGTGCCAGAAGCATCAGCACCTCCATAGAATGTGGCTCGGGCATTGACCCAACCGCTACTATAACCATCTACACTCTTCCACAACACCATGACCATGAGACTCATCAACGATGTTATCACTTTTCCAAAAATATCCATATCGTTGCCCTTTTCTGTACAAGAAAACTGATGAATAATAAACAGAAATAGATATAATTATGTCATGTGTACGCGCCGAGATGGAAGATAGGATAGGATTGTGGAAGATTGGAGCTTACAATGGCTTGGAGAAGAAGAAAAAGGAACCACGAAAACACTTGTAATGTTATGTTAAAGGAGATGAAAGGGTTTTCAATGTGGTAGGTTGTGAGTTGTGAGGAGATGGGATAGTTATATAGACATTTCTTCGAATATAAGTAGATTTTTTGTTGAAAAAAATGGTTATATTATACTAACATATAATCATTTTGATTTTGCTCTTGTAATTTACTAACACTTGAAATTGATTATTCTCAGTTAACTATTTAAAACTATATGTTTTTGCTTTTTATGGATCAATAAGCCTATTTTAACGACGGATAATAAATTATGATCCAAGTCGACTAGAGTGAAACAAATTGTTACTACAAAGTGGAATTAAAATATTGAATTATTAAGTTCGAGTAAGTATTTTGTAATATAAGTTGTCTTAAAATAATATAATATAATAATTTTTAAATAAAAAATAAAAATAAAGTTATAAGTGTGATTTATGATTGGTTATTTTCTCTCTTTAGTTAAATGTTAAAGTTATAAATTTGTTTTTCTAAATATTTCTGCTTTAAAAAAACTACTTACAACCGAAAATGGAAGAAATATCATTTTCTATGTTCACCGTCATGTACTTTCTACATTTGTTTATGCAATTTAAAATATAATTTATATATTATTATCGTTTTAAAAATAATATTCTACTAATCACCTCTCTTTTTGTTTCATGTTAAATAATGTTTTACTTTAATGCATACATTAAGAAAATTACTTTTTATCAAAAGTATCACTACAATAGAATTTAATTACTTTGTAGATTTATATTTGTTATATAAATTTAGAGTATTTTTGTATTTCTTCTGTTTCATTTTAAATGTTATTGTAGATTTATGCACATATATTAAAAATAATTTAATTTTGTATTTTTATATTAAAATATTATTATCCATATATCTACTCATCTTTCTACTAATAAAAAATAAATTAGAGAATAAAGTTAATAAATTATGCATTGAAATTTGCTATAACAACAAGAATTTTTCTCTACAATGATATTTAATATGAAATGGAATGAATAACTAAATAAGTTGTACTCCCTCTGTTTCTGAATAAGTGTCGTTTTAGAGTTGTCCACACGGATTAAGAAATCATTAAATTTTGCATATTTTCCATACAAAAACATCATTACCCATACATCTCAACCAATAAAAAAATAAAATACAGAATAAAATTAATAAATTCTGCATTGAGATGCTAAATCGATACTTATTTTGTAACAAAAAAATTTCTCTACAACGACACTTATTGAAAAACGGAGGGAGTATATTTTCAGAAAACATTAGTTAAATTTTAATTTATTTAATTGGAAAATTTGTAATAAAACAGTATTCTTTAATTTTAAATATTTATTATTCTCCTTGTTTTATAATAAATGTCTTTTCAGGTTTTTTATTTTATTTTAAAATAAGTGTCATTCTATAATTACAATGTAATTTTGTTCATTAAATCTAATATATATTATTTAATTAATCACATATTAAATAGAAATATATTAAATTAATTATATAAATTTTTAATTTTCGTAAAAAGTGTCAAAATGGTTCTTTAGAAACGGAAAGAGTATATTTTTAGTGTGTAAATGTTTTAATAAGCTCGAATTTAGTACTACTAACTAGCAAGAAGCATCGAAAGTACCAACTTCCTCGTTACTTTATAAACAGAGACCTCGGATTATGGGGATAAGTTGACCATTTGACCTTCTATACTTTTTAATAAAGTCCACATGATGGATACAACGAAAATATAAAATATTCTTTTAGATGGAAATCAAGTACATTCTGTGGATTTCGCAACAGTTTAGTATATTTATGTAGCATCAACGAAACGATATTTAGGTTGTTACTGTAAAAATTTAGTTATAGTTATATCGACTGTAGATGTAAATTATTTACTGTAATCTTATCAAAATAAAATATGATTGGCAATATATTAAAAAAAATTGTAGCTGTAAATTTTTGGTCATAATATTTTTAATGTAATATATAAAAAATTATGTTATTAAAACCCCTAAAAACTTAATAGTTTATAGTAAAAATCATCTAATAATAGTAAAACCATTATCTAAATAATAATAAATTTATCTACGAAATTTCATAAATTTATTTTAATTTCGTCAAGAAAATTTTCTATGTATTATCTAGAATCGACCATTTGAACATCTTCAAGTTTTTTCAATTTCTTCATCTAACGTTGTTTGATGGTTGTCATCTTGCTCTCAGTTTTCTTCAAAGTAAGGATCTGGTATAGTTGATTTTCATACAAAGTTATGAAGTATTATCGTTATTACCACAAGTTTTCTTGTCATCTAAATATCATGTCTTGCTTGGTCTCGTTTTTATCCTCTATTTTTCTTCCACACTCCAAACGTTCTTTCAATATAGATTTACTGCTTGTGTTTGAAAAGTATGGAATGACCTTTAGTTTTTTGTATCTTATGATGATAGATTAGAAGATCAGTTACTAATCTTTATATAAATTTTATGTTAGGGTTTTCTTTATTTGATATTTGATTTTTTTCTTTTTTTTAAGTGGTAATTTTTGTTTTTAAGTTTATCTAATAAGTACGGATGCTTTTTTTTTCTTTAAAACTTCTACAGTATAAATAATAAGAATATAACACTTTGAAATAAAATAAATAAATAGAAGGTTTTTTTTGCTGTAATTTTGAAAAAGAAATCTAGATCTTGATTGGTAGAATTTTAGTGTAACTTTAAATTTTAAAATGAAAGCTAATAATTAGTTAGATATATTACTTTAAAAATAAATAAAGCTAAATTATCAAGTTAAATTCTAATCAATCACCCACTATATCAGCTGTCTACAGCAACTCAGTGATGACCATCGTTTTTATCCATCCATTTGATTAATTTTAATTAATTTGAATGTAAGAATGCACAACATTTTTACAAAACTGATATCCAATAACTTTCTTTTTTCTTGAGAACTGCCTTGCAAATATCAATAACTTCTATAGCATCTCTCCATTTTTCTCAAACCCATTCTAACTACTGCCGACATAAGAAAAACATTTTTCGAACGTATTTAGGATTTTTGGATTTACACTCCTATGTCTCATTATAATATTTTACTATATAGATCAGATTCAGATAATAACACCTTAAATTCAGTTTAAGTTTGTACTACATCCTAAAACTCATAAAATAACTATATATCATTTGAATTCGTGTTATATCAGTTTGGTTCAGAAGAACCGGAATAAAAAAACAAATTTTAAAACAAAACATAAAAAAAATTATTTAAATTGAATATAAATTTGTCTAGCATACATCAAACTGATAAAATAACAAAATGTTAAATTAAGCATAAAAATAAACATTGTTTGTAAACAATATGCATTATTTATAGATAGAATAAATTTGTTATTTCAAACAATAAATTATAAAATATGTATAATTAACTGAGGTTTTTACAGTATTTATTTAAATTTTAATTATTTTTTTATATATCATATCGACATAAACATTGAATCTAATATTTGAAATACTTATGTAGTATTTCAAATATTTATATTGATTATTATTTTTAGATTATCCATTCGGATTCGGTTGGTAATATTTTGGGATCATATATATCCACGAAAGTAGATGGAAATGGGTCCTGTGCCTCCTACTCTCTTTTTTTCCTTAAATAACTTAGTTCATACACTAAACTATTCTTATAATTATGAAAAAATTAAAAGGGACCTTCAGTCTAGTTTAATTTTTGTTGGTTTTAACACTGTCTCTGACAACAGAACATGTTTTTAACACTGTGTCTGCCGACAGAAAAAAAAAGAAATATAACAACAATGATAATGATCATATATCTTTAAACGGCTAACGATTATATCGGCGAGATGCATCTTCGTGATCACATATGCATCTAGGATTTTTTGTACACATCATATGCATCTAGTTAATATCAAAATTATTTTAGTATAATCAACGATATATGTATATAATATTCGAATAAATTTGCATACTGCGAAAGTTGACCAAACCCAAAAAGAAGTTAATGTCTTGCATCAGAAACAAGATTTGAGACTTATTTAGCCAAAAAAAAAGATTTGAGACTTCGAGTAGCTATTTCTATTTCTATTTTCATTTTCATTTAAATTTATTAACTGAAAACGGTATAAACAGAACATGTGAACACGAAGAAACTAAAAAAATATTTAGAATACACAAGTCTGTGTCTATAAAGAAAAATATCATGGTGTGAGATTTAGGATATTGATTTAACTAGAGCAAAAATTAGTATATGGGGTACAATTTCTTTTTTTTTCTAACACATTCAACTACATTTCCCAAAATAAACTTATACTCCTTTATGTTTTATAGTCAATGTTATTATAATATATTTTACTACAGAAAATGTCACTTTTAAAATTTAAATATAAATTACACTTAATTTCAGTTTAAAAATAACTGTAAATTGTATTAATTTTATAAATAATTTTGTTTATTTCAAAATAGTATTTGATCAAATAGGATTCGACATTAAAAATGTCAAATGACTCTTATTAAAAATATCAAAGTGATTAAATACTATTTATCTCAAATATTAAAAATGTCAAAATGATTCTTATCAAAGAGAGAGAAAGAAAAGAATAACAAAGCATTTGCATATTACTTAACAGAAAAAAATACAAAGAAATATATAAAGCAAAAAAAATGCAAATAACACCGACCAAGATGAATTTCCTTTTGTAGGTTTCGTCGTTTTTCGTTGATTATGTATTGGATGAGGTATTTTACAATCGGATCTCTAGCTCACGAATATTTCATCCAATATGAATATTTTTTTTTTGACTAAAGGCTTTCATATTTAAATCCAATATGAATATTTACAATGAGAAAAGTATGTACATACATGAATATCCAGTAAATATCATCCTCTATATATAATAATCAAAAGTTAAACTATCTAACTGAATTAACCAAAGTTAGAATATATTTTAAAAATAAATTAAATCCTAAACTTCAAAAGGTTGAAAAACGCGGAATGTACTAATAGGCTTACGAACAAGACCATTTTCTTATGTGTTGTGTAAACTTTGGTCCCTGATCCATGTTCGAAAACTCGCTAGGCGTTATGCGTACGGTCGGGTAGCGCCTAGCGCCGAATCAATTACTCGAAAATTATACGGAGATTAATCGGGGAGTAATTTTATAGATTATATATACATATTGTAGTATTATATAACTAATATGTGTTTTAAAACTGTTGATGACACCTAGTCTGGTGGTAATGCGCTTCCCTTTACATATTCCAGGCCCGGGTTAGAGGAGAGGTTGGCTCATTTTTTTTTTTTTGAGTTTTTAGGTTTAATGAAGTGGGAAAGACAAAAATATCCCTGTCTTCAACCTAAATCCCTGCGATTTTTTTAACAGAGCAGCAGCCACCATTTTTTTCTTTCGTGATTCATTGTTTAATCTTGTTAATCTATAAGATTCTTATCACAATAGAACAAATCTAAGAAATATGTGCGATTTGGAACATAAAACATACAAAAACGATAATTTTTTCAAAAAAATCCGATTAGTGCTCCGATTAACACCAATTCGCGGCGGTGGTCCTCCGCCTCACGTATTTTCGCCGATTAAACGTCCGCGGAGGCCGCGTTTTTGAACATGGTCCCTGATATATACCTGGAAAACAAAGAGTACATCATTCAAAAAAAAGTACATCATTCAAACTTTATGAAGAAAAATATTTGATCAGACTGATTAGTATCATCTAAAAAATAGAATGGTCGACCCCGTATAATTTCCTTGTGGGAAAAAAAATTAATAATTAACTAAAGGAGATTTAAACTTGAGACTATTACGGGGTGCATAAGACAAGTAAACCATCATTTCTAACTGATTTCTTTATACTTTTACATACAAAAATCTTAATATCCATAAAATTACGGGTGCATGTGCCACCATAGTGGTAGCTGGTGGTTTCGCCCCTGCTCGTTCGTTATTATCATTCAACTTTATAGGTTTTGAACGGTGAAAATGATCCAAAAAAAATGGTGAAAACAGCTGAGATATTTTCAAAAAAAAAAAACAGCTGAGATGAACTCAACTGTTATAGTCTACAATAACTTATTGTCCATCCCAAAATTACTGTGATACCACCAAGGTACCAATATGCAAAACAATTTACTATTTGATACAGTTAAAGTATATTCTTGCGACTTGTATTTACTTCTACGGTTACAAAAAGATCTATGATTTTTAAAAAAGTATTTCTAATACATTTTTTATATTTCAATGCACTTTTTATGAAATAACAATGGTAAATTGTAAACTTTCAAAAATTAATTATATTTTAAAATTTTATTTCTTAAAAATTATGAGAAAAATTAATCTATAAAACAATACATTTATAATCATTTATATATATTTTTAATATGTGTAAAATTTCTAGAACATACAATACTTTGTAATGGAAACAATACTATCTCAAAACGAAACCAATGCCCAAAATTCGGTGGCTGTTCTTTGCAACCAAAAATGATAAACTTTTTTTTATCAAATATAATATATTTTAAATATGTCAAAATATATTTTAAATATATAGAATATTTTAATTAGTATTTGATTTATTAAACGAATGATTTAAATTAAAGTAAATTTAAAATGATATTTGGCGACCACCTCAATTTCAGGATCTATACTGATGACGTTCATGTGGCACAAATCGTCTAACTTAAGATTTGAACTAAGCACTTATTACTAACCCTTCACTAACAATTGAATTGTTTCCCACGTTATTCTAATCAGATTAAATTATACTACAAAACAAGTTTGTGGAAAACTAGAACTAGCAAACTTGTTAAAACAAGCAGTAGAACTACTTGGAAAACGCACTCATGTTAAAGTAGTTCAATTGAACAAAAACAAATATTACTTGGAAAACCCGACCATGCATGTTCTTATTTTGAGTATATTGGAAACAATTTATTAACAAATTTAATTAAATATGTTATTATGAGTGTATAAACGCACTACAATACTAAGATTTCTCTGTTGGACTTTATTTTTTTGGAACTTTCTTTTTTGGATTTCTATTAAAAAGGACAATCAATCATTTAACTCACTGATGACAAAAAAAAAAATCATTTAACTCACAGCTTTTTGTATTTTTAATATGTTATAGTTGATTATTTGAATCGAATCATATTGTTGATGAAAAAATAGAATCATTACAACACTATTATAATCAACTGAATTTAAGCAATGAATAATATTTAAAACCATCCTACAATGTCAAAACCCGATTTTCAACAAAAAAAAATTAAATTTCAATTGACAGTTTAACTTCGAGATTAATATGATTTTTGACTCGTTTTAGGTGATAAGGAAAACAAATTAATCTTGAATATAATGAGTTATATGGAGCTTTCATTTTTTTCTTAAATCCTTCTAGGATAGGGTATAATTGGTGATGAAATAGTTTCCGATGCAATTTTTTTACAGACACTTCAATTCATGTTCTGTCAATATCTACCCAAAAATAGCGTTGTAGATTATAAACTACTAAACTAATTATGTATAGTGAAGCAAGCTATTCATTCGACGGTTCTTACATTTACAGCTAGAATCATCGCGAGTTCAAAAATTTACAGCTTCAGTATCACAACTTGATGAGAACATTCGGTCAAAAAAAGACAAAAAAAAACTTGAAAAACTTGATGAGAACATCCAGGACACGGATTTTTATTATTCAACTATAATATTTATTGTTCGTTTGGTTCTCTATCATTGTGTCTTGATAAAGAAGCTAGAAAATTACCTTTATTCAGTCCCACAAACATGTACGTTTGTTGTTTATCATGAGCTATTGCAAAAAGTAATTACCTGAAAAACTCGTTACTTATAGTTTGAAGTATGGCATGAGTGTGTTCTTATATGCGCTACTTGGTTATAATAGTCCACTATTTACCGATAATAACAATAATGAGGATGCCGTGAATATTGCAATCTTGAGTTATTAGTGAACATATATCGTCATCAAGTAGACGTAGTAGTCCGTAATAGCAACACAACAGTCTAACATCTATCACACATTTATCTATAAATAAATTTCATATCATGGATACTATACTGTATTTAACATGTCATAGTTTACTTACCTAAAAAATAGTAGGGCTGACTATTTAAAATTTAATACAATAAACAAAGGTAAGAGATGACACGATGAAGTATATCCTACATAATCTTGGTGAATCAACTCGTTTTGTACGATCAAATATTTTGTTGGGTTTAAAATTGTGTGTAATGCATCATATTCTTGAGTTCGTTGAAGGTTTGATAACCCTATGTTTTGTTTGCTGGAAGGGTCATGATTTCTTGCCAAGATGTAATAAAGCCAAATCTTTAATGTACCAAGTTATAGCCAGGTGACACCGCTTGTCCGTTCCCCGCGCTCCGCATGTCTCTCCCCTTCTTTAGCATCTTTTTCTCCGAGAAAAAATGTTTAAATATAATATTTCAGTTTATTTATTTTTTTGTCTTTAGAGTTAAATCTGAGGTCTGGACATTAAATGTGCTTAAGTTTCGACAAACCCACCAATTAACTTAAATGACCCGTAGATTTCGGATCCATAACTTTATTACAGAACACATGAATTCATTTTATTTTTATTACTTATATGTAACCACTAGTGGTTTGGTGGCGCTACCCGCCGGAATTTTACAATAATTTAAATAAATAGTTTAAATATTAAAATGTATTTTTGTGAATTTATCAAATTTTATTATCATTTCATAAACTACTTTGTCAAAACTATAAACTATTTTTATTTTAAGTTTTTAATTCAGGTTCCTACATCATTGATTATGAGGTTAAGAGAAATGAAATAGTCAGTATAATTAAAATATATGCATGAAAGTCGTATTAAATCGAACCAATTTTTATGAATATATGTATCGTCATATCGCATATCTCAATCTTTAAAACTTTGATTGGCTTGGTTGGTGGAAAATGTTCAATTTAAAACTGTGATGCTTAAAAAGCAATGAATATTGCAGTTTTGGGGATGAAAGTCCCAAGATATCTCACATAATTGTTTTGTATAGATTGTAGAATAAGACCTTAAATACCATTGCTTTACATAATATAATAGTAAGGCTATCACTTTTTACACAACCAAAAGGGGAGAATATTTTAACTTAAACCAGTGTAAATATATAGCATGAAGAATGAGAATGACATGTGTCTATGAATAGAGTTGGGCCAAGTAAATTAATAAATTTAGAATGTCTAATTTGTGGTTTTATTAACTCAAGAGGCTCAATTTCAAAAGGTCCAATTCAAAAAGCAAATGATAGCATGACAAGTGTCATTATTCCCTCAAAGGAGAGAAAAAACTCTACTTTATTAGTAAAGATTATAATTTATAAGTAAGACACTAAATAAACATCTTAATTCTCTTAAAATACTGAAAAATAAAGACGAGATGTGTGATGGATTAATTGTGTAAAAATTGCTTATTTCAACTTTTATGCGTCGTGCCTATTATTTCACGAACTTTGTAGTAGTGCGTATTCCACACTGAACTAACAACAATTCAAAAAAAAATCACATAAACTCTAAAATCGTGCTTATTTATATATAGACTGTTAAAGATGTTAGTCATCCGTTAATTTATCAAAACGACGTCATTTTGAATAAATTCTATAAAATCAAAAATAAAATATAGACTCTCAAAATAGTATTTATATATATTGATAGTCAGAGGTGTAAACCATCCTTTAATTCATCAAAAAAATATTTTGGATAAATTCTATGAAATTATCTGTTTTGTAATTTTTGAATTTTACAAAATCTATCCATAATGACGTTGTTTTGATAAATTAACATATGACTAATACTTTTGATTTGCTGACAAAAAATACTAACACCTTTGACGGTTAATGTACATATATTGACCGTTAAAGGTGTTAGTCTTTTTTTTTGTCAACAAGTCAAAAGTGTTAGTCATACATTAATTTATCAAAACAAAGTCATTTTGGATAGATTTTGTAAAACTAAAAAATTAAAAAAATGACGTATAATTTCATAGAATTTATCCAAAATAATTTTTTTTGATAAATTAAAGGATGACTATTATCTTTGGCATATGATTGTAAATATTGTGCAAATTTAAGGGTTAATCTTAATTTGTACTTTTATTTTAATAGATTAGATTGATAATAATTAGAGTGGTCCATATCATATCTATGGTATGTCAGTCATATAATCAACTGGTTAATGAATGTGTTTGTCAATAACTATAACTAGGATAAGACTGACAGATTATGTCAAATCAGCAATATCTCGGTTTTATTAGGGATAAACATGTCGGTTTAACTACATGTTTAAATTTTGTTAAAAAATACGGGTTTATGTTTGATTTGGCTTATTAAAGTCTAAGAGACCCTTAACCAAAGTAAATTCAAATTAGTTTGGTTTGATTTGTGTTTGGTTTTATTTCGATTTGGATTGTGTTCGATTCAGTTTTAATTTAGTTTGGTTTGTGTTTGGTTCGTTTTATTTTGGTTTTGTTTGTGTTTGTTTAATTCAATCGAATTGATTTTTCTAGTATTGTTTTAGTTACAAAAATATAATTTATAAGAACATAAACAAATCATCATTTGACACTAAGACATTATTTTCTTCATTAATATTAGTATACATTTTTAGTGGAACCTTCGATTAATTCAGATATTGATAAATTAATTGCATGATTTTAAATTTTAATTATTTTATACCTTTTTCGCTTATTCACCAATCTTTCTAATTAATACAAACATTCTTTTTACTGAAACTTATGAAAATTATATACTGCATATATGAATTGCACGCATCATATTGTGCAATATTTTATATTTACTACTTATTTTCTGTTTTCGGCAAATTATGAAATTATTATAAAATAATAATTATATATATTAAATATCTAAAAATAAATTACTATATGTAATAAATTGGTGTGCGCATATATATCAAACGATCACTCTTTTTTGCAATCATTTTAGGGTAAATAAATCAAAGCAATCACTCTTATTTGTCGTATATAATATGTAGTTAAATTTAAATGATATTAGCATAGATATTATTTTTAATATTGATTTTATTAAATGAGGTTTCTACTCATATGATTTTATGATTATTTGCATATTTGTGAAACAAAATTTTACACCAACGATTTTTTTTTAATGTGGATGTTTAGTAGTTTCAGTGATTTAAAATCATTTTAAAAACAATGAAGATTTCAAAATTAAAATATTAACTTTTCAATATATGTTCAATTCAAATATCAAAATATTAATATGTATTTTCATACGATGTATAGTTTAATTTAAACGATATGAAATATATATATATATAAACCTATTAAAATGAAATTATTTATTCATACAGTCTTATAATCATTGTATCCTAATAAAAAAAACTAAACCTTGATCACAAAATTTTATATAAGATTTTTAAGTTTTAGTAATTTATACTCATTTTGAAAAATTCAAAATAAAACATATACAAAAAAACTAATTTTTTATTATATCACTAATGTAATTGTGTAATTTATTTTAATAATAAAGAATTAAAAAATGAAAGAAAGTATACCAATTGTTATCAAATCTTTATTATTTAAGATTATTAATTGCCGTATATATATTTTAATCACATTAGATAATTCCGTAGGTTTTATTTAAGAAAAGATATATACGACCAATGTAATGCTAGAGTATAAATTTTAGACTATAGTTTATATAAGGTGTTTTAGAATTCTTTGAAATATGATATGGAAGGCATACACAAGTGTCATATAGGATGAAGTTTTTTTTTAATTCTTATAAAACTAAGGTTCATATTTTAAAATGATTCCCAAATAATATATAGGGGATACCGTAACACTAAAAGACTTTTTTCAAAATAACACATGCAAAATATTATTCTATTAAAATAAATTAAGTAAAAATAAAATAAGCATTGACAATAATAATTTTTTATAAATTATTTTTCTATGTAGAACTTTGTATAACCCGTAGAACCGTGCATGTGAGTTTTATATTGAAACGTAAAATAGTATATAGTGTGAACGCATTTATGTAGAGTTTGGCCGAAAGCCCTCTGCATGTGACATGTAAGCGTATTTATTCTCAAATCGCTGTGAAACTGTCACGTGGCAAACGTAACGTGAACGCATTAAATGACAATGCATTTTCTTTAGTATATAGGGGATATTTATCAACTAATTAACCATCCTGCTTACCAAATTTGAATTTCATTTTTATAACTGATCATTACTAAATGTAAAGAAGAAATAATGGAAGGAGAGGAAGAGCGCAATACAAGGTTTCAATACATAGATTGTGGATCGAAAGGAGAACACACGGCTCTTCACAAACTCAGCTTTCTTTTGTCCGTATTTTTTTCACTTCTGTCATGTATATATTTATCTTTAAACATTTATCAAAGAAACCAGAAATAATCTTCTTTTAAAGAAAAGTAGAGTGAATTCCATCAAGCTTGTACCATTAAAAAGAATTTAAAGCGAGAGATGGTAAGAAAGAGTGTGATCCTAGGATTTTTACTTACTGTTTTAACGACAGTAATAAAAGCTGAGGATCCTTACTTATTTTTTACGTGGAAAGTAACGTATGGCACGATTTCACCCCTCGGAGTTCCTCAGAAAGCTATTATGATCAACGATAAATTTCCGGGCCCCAATCTTAACACAACTACCAACAATAACATCGTCATTAATGTCATCAACAATCTCGACGAGCCTTTCCTCTTCACTTGGTGAGCAAAAGCACATTTATATATTAGTTTCTTGTTTCACAAGTTAGGTAATTATATAATAATGTGTAGTATCACAAGTTAGGTTAATGTATAATAACGAAGGTTTCCGGTTTTATGTAGGAGCGGAATGCAACATAGGAAGAATTCTTGGCAAGATGGAATGCCAGGAACAACATGTCCCATCCCGCCGGGTAAAAACTTTACATACCATTTCCAAGCTAAGGACCAGATCGGTAGTTACTTCTACTACCCAAGCTTAGGTCTTCAACGTGCGGCCGGTGGATTCGGTGGCCTCCGAATCAACAGTAGACCGCTCATTCCTGTCCCATATGCTGATCCTGAGGATGACTACACCGTTCTTATTGGCGATTGGTACACTAAATCACATGTAGCTCTCAAGGACAATCTTGATAGCGGCAGGTCAATAGGGCGGCCTGAAGGAGTTTTAATCAATGGGAAAGCGGGAAAACCGGATGGAACCGGTGAACCAATTTTCACTATGAAACCGGGGAAGACTTACAAATATAGGATTTGCAATGTGGGTTTGAAGATGGCACTGAATTTTAGGATTCAGAACCATAAGATAAAGCTTGTGGAGTTAGAAGGATCTCACACTTTGCAAAACTTATATGACTCACTTGATCTTCATGTTGGTCAGTGTTTTGGTGTTCTTGTGACCGCTGATCAAGAACCTAAAGACTATTACATGGTGGCCTCCACGCGGTTCCTCAAAACCGTCCTCACCTCCACAGCTCTTCTCCGTTATGAGGGAGGTAAGGTTATGTGAACTCAATCTAGATGTCGCACTTTAATTTTAGTCGGTCCTTGGCACTATCAAATGAAACATTCTTCTAGTTATAAGCTCTTAATTCTAGAAACTCTACGGTGTACATTAATTAATTGCATCTAAATGTTCTCATTAACACAAAAATAGTTTGCCACGATAGAATAATTGGCCATGCTACAAACATAAAACAAAAGTTTGGGCCAATTTTACTGCTTTAGTTGTAAAAGATCTACAAAATCGTATTACGGTTTTAGGACCCTAGCAAGTACAGTCACTGACGTTTTAATTGATTTTTAGATGAGTTTATTCATAATTCATATATTAGTACTATAATGTACCATACTATAGAATTCATATTAGTACATACTGTATCATACTACAGTTGATAAAAGTTTTATTCGTTTACTTGAAAGTAATCTCTCCCATGGCATCTTGTTAAAATTTCACTGAGAAAACCTATTAATTAGAAATGTGTGTTATATCCATTATTACCTTGTTGGTGCACTGTTTTATTGAAATACTGGATTCAGGGTTCAAATCCTAAGAGGACCATATATGACACTAATAAGTTTTTGGGATTATATATCTGTACCGTGCAGGCAAAGGTGCAGCATCTCCTGAGCTTCCTAAACCTCCTGTGGGTTGGGCTTGGTCACTAAACCAATTCCGCTCATTCAGATGGAACCTAACCGCAAGTGCAGCTAGACCAAACCCTCAAGGCTCGTACCACTACGGTAAAATCAACATCACACGGTCCATAAAACTAGTCAACACCGTAGGGAAAATAGAGGGAAAGAAGCTCAGGTACGCGCTTAGCGGAGTGTCACACGTGGAAACGGAAACGCCGATTAAGCTGGCTCAGTATTTTGGTGTAGCCGACAAGGTGTTCAAGTACGACACTATTAAGGACGAGCCGACCACGGTCGACACTAGTAATATTTTGGTGCAGCCGAACGTTTTGAACATCGAGCACCGTTCATTCGTGGAGATTGTGTTCGAAAATCACGAAAAGACTGCACAGTCTTGGCATCTTGATGGATACTCTTTCTTTGCTGTCGCGTAAGTATATCTAATATCTCTCTAGCGCGCGCACACACATACGCACAGTTTTGAAATGTTTTTCTTTTTTGCTCTTTTTATCAAATGCATATTAGGTAAAACTTCAGATAGTATATACATATTTAAGTACGTGATCATATCATATATGTCTAAATTTACACAATATTCATCATTTTAAACTATAAACCGCAAGTAACACATACAAGACTGTGTCATATTTATTGCTTCTAATATAGAATATGACATAAAACTGTATCATTCTTATTGCTTCTAATATAGAATAGACATAAATTATAATTTAGGTTAAAGAACACACACACATTTCTATATGTGTGTGCGTGTGTTTTTCTAGAAACTGAGAAATATGTTCTGCAGAAATTTCATACTCTAGAATCTGTTTGAGTATATGATATGATAAAATAATCAAGGACTAGAGAAACGTAGCAAATTTGGATTACCATCTGCAATTAAATTAGTTTTGGTAAGAACATTTGGTTCAAAGAGGACTAATGTGTGTGTGTAGGGTTGAGCCAGGGAAGTGGACGCCTGCGAAGAGGAAGAACTATAATCTTTTAGACGCAGTATACCGACACACAATCCAAGTTTATCCAAAATGTTGGGGAGCCATCTTGTTGACTTTCGACAACTGTGGCATGTGGAATATTCGGTCTGAGATTCTCGAGAAACGTTACTTAGGTCAACAGCTTTATGTTAATGTTGGTCCGCCGGAATTATCCCAGAGGGATGAGTACAGCTTTCCGGCAAACGGTCTCCGCTGTGGCATTATCAAGGGCTTGCCTGATCCTCAGCCTCCCAGGGACTCGCTTTGATTTGGTTTGGTGTGGTTCGGTTCAGACGTTTCTTACATTCTTATATACGTATGTCCTTAAAATTTTGGTTTCGATGGTGAAAGTGTATGAGATGTCTGTATATAAGAATGTAAAAATTATTTTATATTTTCAAATTAAATAAACTTAGTCTTTAATGCTCTGCTGATAAAGAATTTAAATTGATAATTTTTTATAAAAAAATAAAACTAGATTATTTAATTTATAATAAAATTAAGTTTTAAATAACTAAAAATATATGAAAATATCAGAAATCTTTACAAAATAACATCTACCATAAGTAACAAAAAAAATCTACCAGATCTCACTTTCTTTTTATTCAATATGATGAATCTATTCCACCTAATAACCTATATCATTAAATTTTATTTTTCAACACTCATATTGTAATGATTAACTATTAAATCTTTTATTTAGTATTCTCGTCGGGCAATATGCGCCTACATATACATATATGTCAAATCTTCTCTATTAAAAGAGAAGTACCATTTTTATCTACCATAAAAAATCATAATAGGTCAATTTCATCAATTAAATAATATGACATAGTAATCAATAAAAATATTAATAATAAATAAATTTGAATTATATTTTTAATTATAATAAAATCTGTTGAGAAAAATCTAATAAAATCTTACTTACTGTTTTAAATATTTTTTACTAAGTAATATATTAATTAATTTCTTAATTAAAATATAATATTAATTAATATTAGTTAAATCTTATTATAAAACAAAAAAGTTCTATGCTATTTTTAATAAATTTATAATCATAGCTTGTATTATATTAAAACAGAAGTATTGACAATATTATTTTAAATTGGTTAATTAAACTATTTAAAATTTTAAAAATGCTTTTATTTAAATAAATTATCATTTACTATTAAATGTGTTAACATTTTTTAACTATATAATATTTTTATACAAAAATAAATTTCTAAATATATGTTGAAATTTATTTCTACAACTATATATTTTTCAAAAATCATATGTTGAAGAATATTTTTAATATTATTATTTCAAGTATATATTAAAAGTACAAAACTCGAAATTGTAATAACAATTAATAAAAATGTAAAATAAATAAAACAAATCACTATCTGTTAATAATAATAAGAAATCTAAACAATAAAATTTAACAGTTATACAATATATAACACTAAATATAAATTATATATTCAAAAAATTATGATAATATCAAAGTTAATAAAATGAAAAAGATACCCGGACGAATGTGCGAGTTAAACTCTAGTCAGTAATAAATAAAAATATTTTTCTTCAGCAGATTTGTTTACAAAACACAAACACCTAATTGCTGTCTAGACACTAATCACATACTGTACAACGCATAGTTACCACATAACAATTTTTTGAACATGGATTACAAATGAAATTGTTAAAAAATCAACTTTTTATTCTTTTCAAATTATAGTTTGATTTTACAACAAAGAAATAAAAAAACTAAACGTGAAAAAGATGTACCCAGTACGTTCCTTGTAAGATTTCCATTTGCAACTTTCAATAGAACAAATGGATAACCGGGAAGGACTGCTAGGAATTGCTTGAATCGTAGCTTCTCTACTCACAGCGGGAATTCTTTCTGCAAGAGATCGAGATTCCTTGCCTTGAGGCAAAGCTAATTATTCCAAAGAGAATAATCGTTTGATTTTAATTGTAACGCTGTTTTCAAAGAAGTCATTGCTCTATCGAATTCCCTTGACAGATTGAAGAGAACACCTAACACTATATGAACATCACCGTCCTCAGGGTTCACCTGAGAAGCTTCAGTGAATAATCTAGCAATCTGTTTATACATAGAGAACGAACAAAGTTTCAATACAACTACGTGAGGGGTGAGATTCAACTGCGGAGAATTCACAAGAGGAAGAGCGCTTACATCAGCATGGCATAGAAAGTCAGCAAGCTCTGGAGGCGCGATCGCTCCATACTTGGGGTGGTTACGCACCCATCCGTACGTATAAATATTTCAAAGCAGTTGCTTGCTCCAATTCTGTAATTACAGATGATAAGATACTTATTAGTCACCTAATCTGATTACAAGATAATGTCACAAAAACAAGGCACTGACCATTGGTATGGCTCACACCAAGCGCAAGAAGCACCTCTAGATTAGAGGGATCGGCCTCATGTGCTTGAAACATTGCAGCTATTGACTGCATCCACAATATGGTAAGATGTCGTGTTTTTATAAGTCGAGGGTAATTAGTGGTTCATGCAAATTAATCAGAGTTAACCTGTTGATCATCATCGTTCTCTGCGTGTGTGACCCCAAGCAATCTCCAACCTTCAGCATTCTCAGGATTTTTTTCATAACCTCAGCTTCCAGTGCAAGCGCTGCTTCACTCAGGAGTCCTTTCCGAAACAATTCCTGTCCTTCTTTCATAGGATCAGGGTAGCCCACATAAGGATTCATGTCGGAGAAGACGTAGACACCACTAGCTTGTTTTTCAGCATTTCTTTCAGCCAGAAACCTATAAAGGCAGAGACTTATGTTAGATGGACTTGGACGTTGAAGATGAATGTTGTTTAAACATTTGTTCATGTCTCTCCATAGATAAAAACTAGAAGGTAATAATCAAATATAATCCCTTGACTAACCAGGCAGAGCATCAATAGTAAAATGAAATCTGAAATTTAGCTATAGTAAAAAAGTGCATAGTTGCGATATTTTCGACTAAGACAGAGAACATTGCACAGGAGAAATGTAATAAAAGAGTTAGAGAATGTATGAAGAAGTTGAAGGAATGCATTGGTGAAGAAGTTGCTTCAACTATGGCCGAGCTACTTACTACTTTAACACTTCCACTCCTTTTCTTCCAACAAAACTAATGCTGTTTACTTGGGAAATGAAGAAGTTACCATCTATCTAATCTATTAAAAGGGAAGTACAAATGTACTTAACCCTGGTTTTTCCACAAAAATTACAATAGAATGCCACTGTTATTAAAACTTAGAGTTTTGATTTAAATGTGTACCATAACCATCGATTCTATTAATTACAAAACCATCGCATGATTTTTCTTTTAATTTGTACCAAAACCATGAATCTCTTAATTATTAAACCATCGCTACACCTTTGGTTTCTTTTATTATTAAACTGTAACTAAACCACTTATTCTCTTCTTAACAAACCATCACTAACCACTAAATATTTATATGTTACAAACCATTCAATTACAAACCATTACTAAACCAAACATTGTTTATAATTTTTAGTATCAGTTTCTTTTTTCTTCGTCTACCTCCAATTCACACGATGCAACACCTCCGGTTTGCATCTGTCTGATATGAATTAGATAGATACTGCTAAGTCTGTCCCCTTTGTACCCAGCCCTAAATACATGGGGTGCAGTGAAATTAGATCACAAACCCTCAAATGTGGGCTGGACAGGCTCATACATAGGTCCCATTGGAGGCATAGGTCCACCACGTTGTACTTCATCCCAAGCTGCACCCAGACCATTCTAATATTATCCACATTTGAGGCTCTCACCATCACATTTATTATCTCGAGTCACAAGCATGTTTTGCTGCAGACATATCCAAAACAAAATAAATTTGTGCATGAAGTTAAGGAATGGACTGTAGAAAGCCTTATAACAGAGCTCTTGCTTTGGCTTCTCGATGAAAGAGTTCCTTCCACCCATGGAAGAGGGCAGCCGACTTATGAAAACGCTCCTAATGGTTTTGATGCTCAACTGCTTAAGATCCTGGTTACAGTTTGGGATTAATAAATTTGATCTTTTGCACATAATTGTGGTTGCAATTCAACTGAAAAAAACTGGAACATAACATGGATTTTAGATAACAGAATCTAGCAAAAATAAGTCTAAACACCAGAGTGACATAGATAATTAACACAAAGGTCCAAAACCACCATACAATAATCTTAAGTACATAGTCACAACAAGACTCTTATTACAAAAGAAAACGATTCAATCGCTTGATATGCTCTCGCTCTTCCTTCTCAGAATCTGCAAAGCGAACACAAAAAAAAATGATTGAAGGATTCTGTTCGAAAGCATGTAACAGAGTAAAGAGCTACAAACCTCAGCCTTCTTCTGAGTCAGTTTTTCATGGAACTGAAGCAAACTTTCACGGAGATCTTTCAACTGATCCCGAGTCAAATCAGCCAAGTTGATGTCTTCCATGGCCTGCATGAGAGACTCGACGTGGGCATCAGATCTACCAGCCACCATGGGACACGAGGAAAAAGAGCTTGTGTTAGAACCCTAAAAAGAATTCTACACAAAACGTAAAGACAAAGACGGAGTCTGATAGTATACCTGAGAGGGGGAAGGTTGATATTAGAGTAAACCGGTTTAGATAAAATTGATTTTGGTTTGTTTCCGGTTCATTTGTTAGTTATGTTAACCGGATTTCATTTCGATATAAATGTAAAACATTTCTTTTTCGAGATTAATAAGAAAAGATGAGTTTGTTACATCATCTTCCTCGTTTTCTCTGTTAACACTAAGATGGTATCAGAGCATTGAGGATCAAAACCTCAACCGATCCGTTTCTTTTCTTCGTTTATTGACCTAGATTCATCGGTGATTCTCCCGGTGAATCCTCTTTCTCGTTTTTTTTTTTGGTTGATTCTATGGTTATTCCGCCACCGATCTTCCTTATTCAGATTTGAGCTATTCCGATGGTGGTTACTCGCCGATCTACCCGCCGTCTTGGACGATCATCGACTTCTTCAGCTCGACGAACTTCTATTCCTGAAGAATCGTCTCCGGCGAACTCTGATGTTGATGATCTTTCTCCGAACAGCATTCACTCACCATTTCATCTCACCAGTGGTGATAATCCAGGTCTTTCGATTATCTCTGAAGTCCTTGATGGTACAAATTATGATAACTGGAGTATTGCGATGAATATTGCCTTGGATGCGAAGAATAAGCTTGCGTTTATCGATGGATCTGTTGCGAGACCTCTGGAATCTCATGTTAATTTCAGGATTTGGTCTCGCTGCAACTCCATGGTTAAATCCTGGCTTCTTAATTCGGTTTCTAAGCAGATCTACAAGAGCATCCTCCGCTTCAATGACGCTTCAGAGATTTGGAAGGATCTGCAGACTCGTTTTCACATCACGAATCTCCCTCGCTCCTATCAGCTTTCCCAGCAGATCTGGTCTCTTCAACAGGGATCAATGGATCTCGCTACGTACTACACTACGTTGAAAACTCTTTGGGATGAGCTTGATGGTGCTAACTGTGTAACTACTTGTCATCACTGCGATTGTTGTAAAACCATGAATACTAAAGCTGATCATGCTAAAGTTATTAAGTTTTTGGCTGGTTTGAATGAGTCTTATGCAGTTATTCGGAGCCAAATCATTATGAAGAAGAATGTACCTGAGTTATCTGAGATTTACAATCTCCTTGATCAGGATCATAACCAAAGAAACATTATCCCTGTTACTAATGCTACGGCTTTTCAGGTCTCTGCTACGACTCCTTCTTCCACTCCTCGACAAGGCAGACCAATCTGTTCACATTGTGGCTATAATGGTCATACCGTGGATACTTGTTACAAGATCCATGGATATCCTGTTGATTTTAAACACAAGAGTAAGCAACAAGCTGATAAATCTCAGCCTAAGAAGCCGGTTTCTGCTCCAGTTGCTAAACCAGTTGTTGCTCAAGTTGCTCTAGATGAAAGTCCTTTGAACGTGTTTAATAACCTTTCTAAAGATCAGATTGAAGGTGTCATTGCATATTTTAACTCTCAACTCGCCTCATCATCTTCGGCTCAAGTGAATTGTATATCTACTTCTGGTGGTACAATCACTGCATTGCCTGGTATGAATTTCTCATCTTCCACACTCTCTTTTATTGGAATGTTGAGAAAGTCAGGGAATTCTTTGTGTTCTGAGTCATGGATTGTTGATAGTGGTGCAACACATCATGTTGCTCACGATCGAAACCTTTTTGAAGAGTTATCTGTTGCCGTGGATACCTCTGTTACATTGCCTACTGGTTTTGGTGTTAAGATTGCTGGAATAGGCAGAGTCAGATTAAGTGCTTCTCTTCTCTTGACTAATGTCCTATACATCCCTGATTTTCGCCTTAATCTTCTCAGCGTCAGTCAAACTACTAAAGATTTGGGCTATCGCATTGTGTTTGATCCTGATTGTTGCATGATACAGGATCTTACCAAGGCTCTGATGATTGGGAAGGGTGATCGAATAGCAAATTTATATGTGCTTGACGTTGCTGATATTGCAGTTTCAAGACCTCTTCAAAACCAGTTTGCTTCTGTCTCTAATGTTGTTTTAGACTCAGCCTTGTGGCACAATAGATTGGGTCATCCGTCTATGATAAAAACTGATTCCATCATTGATGTACTTGGATTAAAACAAAAGAATAAAGGAGTTTTTCATTGTGAGATTTGCCCACTTGCTAAACAGAAACGCCTTCCTTTTGTCTCTAACAACAACATGACAGATAATCCTTTTGATCTCTTGCATATTGACGTATGGGGTCCATTCTCAACTCCTACCATTGAAGGTTACAGATATTTTTTAACCATTGTGGATGATCATACTCGGCTCACATGGATTTATCTGTTACGAGCTAAGAGTGACGTTCTCTCTGTTTTCCCTGACTTCATCAAAATGGTAGAGACTCAGTATAAAGCTGTGGTCAAAGCGGTACGTTCCGACAATGCACCGGAGCTTCGTTTTGATGCGCTGTATAAACAGAAAGGAATCATTTCTTATAACTCTTGTCCTGAGACACCAGAGCAGAACTCAGTGGTTGAGCGCAAGCATCAACACATACTCAATGTAGCTCGAGCTCTGATGTTTCAATCTCAGGTTCCCTTGGAGTTTTGGGGTGATTGCGTTTTAACAGCCGTTTTCATCATTAACAGACTTCCATCACCATTGTTAAAAGATCGATGTCCTCTGGAACTCCTTACTTCTAAGAAGGTGGATTACACTGGTCTTCGTGTCTTTGGTTGTTTGGCTTACTGCTCTACTTCTCCTAAGCAACGAACCAAATTTCAACCTCGATCCCGGTCTTGTGTTTTCCTTGGTTATCCAGCAGGCTACAAGGGTTACAAGGTGATGGATCTAGACACTAATCAGGTCTTTATTTCTCGAAATGTTATATTTCACGAAGATATATTCCCATACACGACAGGTCAATCATCTTCCTTCAAAGATGTCTTTTCTTCTACAGTGGATATTTCTTCTCCTCCTGCTGCAGATACACCTGTTGCTTCTGCTTCTATTCCTGAAGCAGTTCCTGTTACAACTGCAGATGTAGCTTCTAGTTCTAATTCCAGAACAGAGCCTACTAAGAGAATTTCAAAGTTACCGTCTCACCTTGAAGATTATTATTGTAACGTCAGTGAGCTCAACAAAGATATTCCCTACCCTTTGTCTGCTTACATGTCGTATGATAATCTGTCTGAAGAGTACAAAGCTTATATATGTGCTGTAGCTCTTTATCCAGAACCCACTACTTTTACGCAAGCTAAGCGCTTTGACGAATGGCTTCATGCTATGAATGAAGAGTTGATTGCTTTGGAAAAGAATGATACTTGGACTGTATGTTCTTTACCCCCGGGTAAACATGCTATTGGTTGTAAGTGGGTTTACAAAATCAAGATCAACGCTGACGGTACACTTGAGCGATACAAAGCTCGCTTGGTTGCAAAAGGATACACTCAACAAGAGGGTATTGATTTTGCAGAGACTTTCTCGCCAGTGGCTAAGATGACCACTGTCAAAACTCTTGTTGCTGTTTCAGCTGCTAAGAATTGGCATCTTACTCAGCTTGATGTATCTAATGCCTTCTTGAATGGTGATCTTCATGAGGAAATATACATGAAGCTTCCTCCGGGTTATACACCAAGACAGGGGGAAATTCTGCCAGAGAATGCTGTCTGCAAACTTCAAAAATCCCTTTATGGCTTGAAACAAGCCTCTAGACAATGGTTCTTGAAGTTCAGCACTACTCTTCTACGTTTGGGCTTTAAGAAGTCTCATTCTGATCACACTTTGTTCACTCGTAACATTGCTGGCCACTACATTGCTGTTTTAGTATATGTAGATGACATCATTATAGCTAGCAATGTAACAGAGGATGTTGATCAACTCAAAGAAGATTTGCAAAAGGCTTTCAAGATCAGAGATTTGGGTACTCTAAAGTATTTCTTGGGTCTTGAAATTGCTCGTTCAGCTAAAGGAATCTCTCTTTGTCAACGCAAATACACACTCGGTCTCTTGGAGGAATCTGGTTTGATGGCTTGTAAGCCTTCTCCTATACCAATGGATCCAAGTGTGAAGTTGATTCAAGACTCCGAAGAACCACTTCTTGATGATGCTTGTGCTTATCGTCGGCTTGTGGGTAAAATGATGTATTTGACAATAACTCGTCCTGATATCACTTTTGCAGTGAACAAGTTATGTCAATTTACTTCAGCTCCCAAGCCTTCTCATCTTCAAGCGGCTTACAAGGTTCTTCACTACTTAAAAGGCACCATTGGTTTGGGGCTGTTCTTTTCTTCAGACTCGGATCTTGTTCTCAAAGGCTACACTGATGCTGACTGGGGCTCTTGTGCTGATACTCGTCGTTCTACGTCTGGCTATTGCATGTTTCTTGGCACCACATTGATTTCCTGGAAGTCCAAGAAGCAACCGGTTGCCTCTCATTCCTCTGCTGAATCGGAATACAGAGCCATGGAATTTGGTTCACGTGAGGTCATCTGGCTTTATCATCTTCTTGCCGAGT
This sequence comes from Raphanus sativus, assembly GCF_000801105.2. Classification (NCBI taxonomy): domain Eukaryota; kingdom Viridiplantae; phylum Streptophyta; class Magnoliopsida; order Brassicales; family Brassicaceae; genus Raphanus; species Raphanus sativus. The sequence goes on from NC_079519.1 coordinate 7,720,412, forward strand.
TACAAGCTCCACAGTCTGGCCCTGTCCCGTACTACTGTGACTCGACTGCTGCCATTCATATTGCTCATAACTCTGTTTTCCACGAGCGCACGAAGCACATTGAACGGGATTGCCATCAGATACGTGACCGCATTGAAGCTGGTTACATCAAGATGCTTCATGTCCGGACTCATGATCAGATTGCTGACATCCTTACTAAACCGTTGTTTTCTCCTCGGTTCTACTCACTTGTTGGCAAGATGGCTCTCAAGACGTTATACTTGCCATCTTGAGGGGGAATATTAGAGTAAACCGGTTTAGATAAAATTGATTTTGGTTTGTTTCCGGTTCATTTGTTAGTTATGTTAACCGGATTTCATTTCGATATAAATGTAAAACATTTCTTTTTCGAGATTAATAAGAAAAGATGAGTTTGTTACATCATCTTCCTCGTTTTCTCTGTTAACACTAAGAGTTGACGGTCGGAATTTCATCAGGTTTCACCGCCTGGAGAGATTTACCGGTTTCGACATTCACGTTATCTGGATTCATGACTCTTGTAGAGAGAAAGAACTGGAGCAAATGTGTAGACGGAAAAAGAGTGAACTTTGATAGACAGACAGACCGAAGAAGGATCTAGAAGCCAGCGAGTATATTGGAGCTTGGGCCAACGTATTCGGCCCATATCCTTTACGAATTGCGGGTCCATGCCCAAATATAAAAACTAACAAGTAACGATTTTTATACAAAAGTAGTACTTTGATTGATTTTTTTTTTTTGACATCCTTTGATTGGTTTCTTTCTTTAAAAAAAAATATATATATATATAGCTAATACTATAAAGAAGAAGATCTCTCTTCTCCTATGCTGTTACGTCAGTAAATATGTATATTTCAGCGTGACACGTAGCAATGAAATACGATCCACAGCGTTTCAAAAACATCAATTTTTGTTGTTAGTTTTTGAATAGGTTGTACTTTTAAATATTATTTTTTAAAATGCTATTTTAAAAAAGTTTTCATTTTATCAAAAAATATAGGTGACTTAGTATTATGATTTAGAGATTATGATAAGAAGAATTTTTTTTGATAAATGAGTATTCTTTCAGAATTTTTCATCAATATGTTGTGTTTTTAAATATTCTTTTAAAACAGCTATTTTGGAAAGTTTTCATTTTATAGAGAACTATTGTAGATTTGAAATTGTGTTTTAAAAATTAGAATAACATGAATTTTTTTTTATAGATGAGTATTCTTTCAGAATTTTTCATCAATATATTGTATTTTAAAATATATTTTTCTAAAACTGCTATTTTTGGAAAGTTTTCATTTTATAGAGAAATATTGTAGATTTGAGGTTGTGATTTAAAAATTAGGATAACATGAATTTTTTTTGATAAATGAGTATTCTTTCATAATTTTTCATCAAAAGGTTGTATTTTTAAATATTTAATTGAAAAACTGTTATTTTTGGAAAGTTTTCATTTTATAGAGAAATATAGTAGATTTATGATTGTGATTTAGAGATTATGATAACAAGATTTTTTGTTGATATTTTCATCAATAGGTTGTATTTTAAAATGTTTTTTAAAACTGCTATTTTGGATAGTTTTTATTTTATAGAGAAATATATGAGATTTAAGATTGTGATTTAGAGATTAGGATAACAAAAAAAAATTGTTTATAAATGAGTATTCTTCTCATAATTTTTCATCAATAGACTGTATTTTAAAATATTTTCTTAACAAACTGCTATTTTTGGAAAGTTTACATTTTATAGAGAAACATATTAAATTTGGGATTGTGATTTAAAGATGAGAAAATTAGAAAAAGAGACATTTTCATCTTGAATTTGTCACTCTAAGATTTTTAGAAAATGTTTTAGAAAAATAGGATTTTGATTCCCTTTAAATACCATATTACCCTTAATTGAGTTTGAATTGTAATTTATAATTTTTGTAATTGATTTTAAATGTTAAAATATTAAAAGGTTAATAAAATAAAAATAGACAAAAAGAAAACATGAGGTCGTTGATAGAATCGGACTCCATCTTCTTCGTCTTAGCTCTCAGCTCGTGGTCGCCATCCTCACCGTCGCAGCCAAGCTTCTCCGCCACGGATCAGTCTTCATCTCCGTCCCTTTGCTCAACCAAGAAGCTCCTTCGCCGCGACTCCTCCGTGAATCGACTACATCTCCGCCGCCAGCTTCGTCCCAGAATCAGAATCGACAATTGCTCAGTCACGAAATCTCTCGTCCAAGCCATCTCCATCGTGTTCACGTCGTGACTGGGCTTCACCTCTCGTCGTCGTCGGAATCAGAATCGTCGGGATCGGAGAAGAAGCTTTCGTGAAACACCAATGGCCACTTTTGGCTAATTTGTAATTTTAGTCCCTGAACTTTTGGAAACTTCGTTTCTGACCCCGGAACTTTGGAATTTGCATATAAGTCTTCGCGAATTGACCCAAAACTTCTAATTGTGCATTCCAAACCCTGTTATATGCAAATGTGTATGCAAATGCAATGAATACATCTAAATACAACCTAAAATGATCATAATAATCGAAAATATGAATCTAAAAACCTATAAAAATATGAATCTAAAAACCTATAAAAACATGAGATATCAAAGGGAATCGTGGAAGAAGAAGAAAAACGTGGGATATCAAGAAAATATTCTCTGAGATTTTTAGGGTAGATTTAGAAAACATCTAAAACCGAAAATGGAAATTTCCATATTTTCGGATTTGCTTAGAATACGTAATATACCTAACCCAGAACACAGTACAACACATGCAACGCATATTCTTCCTTAGGCGTCACATAAGGTAAAAGGCATAAGAGTCTATGACACAACATCTAAGTAAGGTACAACATAGAGTTCAGGCTATATATCGTTATATATCTGCTGGTACACTGAAGACATATTGCTAGATTGTGACGTAACTAATTCTAACTCAGATATAAGGTAGAAGAAACTTTAGTTTACGATATATACCCAAAATATATCTATGTATTAAACTTAGAATCTGTTTTCTGGATAAAGCAGACTAACAAAATGTGTATTCTATCTTGGTTAGAAGAGAAAATAAAATATGATTCTCCATTTTTTTAAAAATAAATTTAAACATATAAATTACCATACCTATGTTTCCAATCCTTTCATATTTTTTATATTTTTAAAGTTATGTTTACTATTTTTTCCATGAATGAATGGCAAAACATGTCAAAAACTGCCAAAAGTATGAAAAATCCTAAATGGACAAACAAAAGTTAAAAGTGTCTCTTTTTTCCAATTCTCCCTTTAAAGATTAGGATAACAAGAACTTTTGTTGATAGATAAGTATTTTCAGAACTTTTCATCAATAGGTTAGGTTATATTTTCGAATATTTCTTTTAAAAATTGTTATTTTTGGAGAGTTTTCATTTTGGGAGAGTTTTCATCAATAGGTCAAATTGACATTTCTAATGCTGAGCTGTAGCCTATAGGTAAGTTCGGCCCGTAAAGTAAGCCGGATATCCATTTCCTTAACCCGGTTTGGTAAAGAATTTCATCGAAAAGAGAGACCAGCAAGACTCTCTCTCTCGAGACAGAGACAAGAATGGCACCTTCGTCGTCGAGCGGTCTGACCTTCAAGCTCCACCCTCTGGTAATCGTCAACATATCCGATCACTACACCAGGGTCAAGACTCAGCTCAACCCTCCGCCAGGTTCAGTCTGCTCAACCGAGAACAAGGCATCCTCCAACAACAACAACAACGGCGAAGCAATGAACCCTAGGGTTTACGGATGCGTGATCGGCGTCCAGAGAGGCCGCACTGTCGAGATCTTCAACAGCTTCGAGCTTTTGTTCGATCCTTCCACTGAAACCCTCGATAGATCCTTCCTCGAGAAGAAGCAAGAGCTCTGTAAGCTCACTTACTCTCTTTTGAAAATTTTAATGGGTTTTTGATTTGATTCTTTTTTTTGTTTTATCAGACAAGAAAGTGTTCCCTGACTTCTACATTTTGGGATGGTACTCTACGGGGAGTGACGCTGAGGAGTCTGATATGCTTATCCACAAAGCCGTGAGTTCATACTGTTTTTATAGGATTATGTTTTGCTCTTACTGTAACTGAAAAGCTAGTGTGTGTCTGATAATGGTGGCAGTTGATGGATATCAATGAGTCTCCTGTTTATGTGCTTCTTAACCCGGCAATCAATCACGCACAGAAGGACCTCCCAGTTACTATTTACGAAAGTGGTATACTCTTCTTCCTTTACTGATTTAGTATTTAGAGTCACGTGATTGTGTAATGACACATTGTTCTCTGTAGGTTAATGTAGTTACTTCATCTTTATTAACTCTCAGATGCAAAGTTCCTAACTTTTCTATTTTTTATTGATTGATCTTCGTTACTGGAAGAGTTGCATGTCATTGATGGGATCCCACAGCTTATCTTTGCTCATACAAGCTACACAATCGAGGTCTATGCTTAAGATTTGATTCTTTAGTTACTCTTTGGTGTGAGTGTGAACTTGACTGAGATTCTTGACATGTTAACCCAAACAGACGGTTGAAGCTGAACGGATATCAGTCGACCATGTTGCGCATCTCAAACCTTCTGATGGTGGCTCAGCAGCAACCCAGTGTGAGCCTTATGCCGTCTCTCATACTTGTCACGATCCATTTCTTTCTGTCGCACTAAAGATTTGAGTGCTTTATTGTTAATATGCAGTGGCTGCTCAGCTTACTGGGATACATAGTGCCATCAAAATGCTTAATAGCAGAATCAGAGTGCTCCACCAGTATCTTGCCGCAATGCAGAAAGGTATCTTCTTCTCTTTCCCAAGTTGAGTTCTTATACTCATCACTGGTCCATGATTCTTGATGGAAGATCGGTTGTGTTGTTTAGTACCTTTTGGGGCCAAGGATACTAACTCGTGGGATCTTTACTTGTAGGTGATATTCCTTGTGAAAACTCACTTCTGAGACAAGTATCAAGCCTGCTAAGAAGGTTGCCCGCCATGGAATCAGAGAGGTTTCAAGATAACTTTTTGATGGTGAGTTACATTTGCATTATATTCTTTCTAAGTATATCTTGTTTTATCAAATATCACTCAAAGCTTATGTTATTCTCTCCGTTTGCAGGAGTACAATGACAAATTACTAGTAACTTACCTAGCAATGATTACAAATTGTACCAGGTTTGTACCCGTAATGTAACATTCTCTATAAATTATTCGACTGCAGAGTCATAGGAACTATGAAAGGTGTAACTTTCATCGGACTGATGACTCTGTTTTTATCTGTCAACTTCATCTGCAGCACCATGAATGAGATGGTGGACAAATTCAATACTGCGTATGACAGAAACACTCGAAGAGGTGGAAGAACTGCGTTCATGTAAAAGTTTCTTTCCAGCAGATTCAAGCTTCTCTTCAATTCCTGAAAACTTTTTTTTGCATTTGCCTTGGTGATAATATCTATAAATGAGTCTCTGTCTCCATCGTGATTGTTTCTATCTATGTAAGAAGCTTCTCTGTACTAAATACTCTTGTTTGATTTTTTCCATTGTTGGTAAAAAAATATTACGATTGAAGCTTTGTAAACATGTGTTACACTAGAATTGGGTTATGCCTTGGATAATGTTATACACCGAATCCAAAAAAGCTTAAGCCAAATAACAAAAAAAAGACAAAAACTAAGGAATGAAAATAGAAATAGCCTTTACCTTCCTCCCCAAGGTTTCAAACAAATATAATAAAAGAAAATGAAACAGAAATTATAAGTTATTTTAATCCCCCCAACCAAATGCAAAAGTAAATATTTCAAATCTGTGGTAATCTACTCATGATCTGGTTATAAACCGATTGTCCGGTCTCCGAAACCGGTTCAACCTTTGGCTCCATCCCTCTATGCATCATCGCTTCACTCATCCCACCCGGTTGACTCATATACGGGTGGTGAGGCAAACCGGGTAACTTCCCTTGACCAAACGCTAAACCAGGCAACGAAAGATTAGCTAAACCGGTTTGTCCTAAACCGAACGAGAAACCGGAAGGAGGACCCAAATGCGGCTGGAAGCTAAACGGACGTCCAAACGGAGACTGATTGCTCGCCGTGAGCTGTCTCTCGTATCTCCCACGTGGCTGCTCTTGGTAATGGTGGTGGGCTTGAGCGGCTGAACCGCCGCCGCTGTTGTTACCGTTTCCACCGCCGCCGCCGTGGCTGCTGTTACGTGCTGCGGGGACGTCGTGGTTGTGTTTGCCTTCGTAAGTGGTTATAACGGATTTGAGATCATGAGAAGCTCTCTCCACGTGTTTTCTCACTGTACAACCAGGAGCTGTGCATTTATAGTAACTCCTGCAAAAAATAAAACATGATTGATTTAGTGTGGTTTCTTGAAACAGAGTTGTAAATAAGAAACAGAGGAGAAGTATAAAGAAACCTAGGGTTAGGGTTTCCTTTAACAACTTTCTGTCCATATTTTCTCCAACGGTAGCCATCGTCAAGAATGTCAACATCACTCGTTGTCTGGACAACGACTCTTGGCTCACGTATAGCTCTTGTTGCACCACTCATCTCAGCTGCGTACGCTTCAAGTTTCCTGAAAAAAAACCAACACTTTAGAAACAGCCATACGTTTACTGATCTATAGCAGTAGTTTAGAATCGTTAAAAGAACCTTCTTTTAGATTCGGATTCATCTCCTTCTCCTCCTCCTCCACCACCACCACCTCCATCATAACCCAAGGAAGCACTCCCATGAGTCCCTCTATCATCTTCGTCTTCTTCATTAGAGAATGTTGATGAAGCATCCACCACAACCACACCACCATTACCATCACCTGACTCAAACTGACCTCCTCCTCCTGTTTGACCTTGAACTGATCCAGATTGGTTCCCATAATCAAACCCCTCTTGGACATTGTTCTTCTCATTGCTCCCAACTTGTTGTTGATTGTTATTACAACTAACCCACGTTGGAGCAGAATCTCTCTGCTGTTGTTGGTCAGCTTGGTCAGTTCCATCTACTTGCATTCCAGAGCGGCGATTAGGTGGAGGTTTGGAGTGATTATGAGCTCCTTTGTATATAATCTCAGTAATGTGACCTTCTCTCGATCTCTCTACCTTCTTCTTCACCGGACAATTCGGGTTTGTGCACTTGTAATAGCTTCGTGGATACTCACTTCCTTTCACTAGCTTCTGTCCGTACTTCCTCCAGTTATATCCATCCTCTGCAGGTGCACCACCAACCATCGAATCACCACCACCACCACGTCTTTGCTCTTCTTCTCCTTCTCCTTCTTCTTCTTCTTCTTGGCTCTCAGACGTCTTCCTCTTCTGGCCAGTGTAACCTATGTTTTTAGTTACATCTTCCCGGGACTGATGAGAAGAGCCGTTGTTGTAGTTACCATAATCAACTGGCACCATCTCAGTTGCCGCGCCTTGGAAGAAAGAGGAAGAGGATCTTGAAACAGGTTGGAAGGTGAACGATGCTCCAATGTTATCAAAGAACTCGTCTTTCGCTTTATCAGAGAACAATCCGTTACTGTTAACACCTGGAAGAAACGGAAACTTCCCTGTAGTTGGAGACGGTTGAGCCTGCATGCCAAAGGTCGGTCACACAAAGATTCTCAGAAACAAAAAAAAAAAAGTTCAACAAACAACATTGAAAAGGTGCATGCAGCAGCTTTACCAATGGGTTAGAAAGAAAGACGGGAGACTCCAAGAGTGTTGCAGGGCTAAGACCAGGAGAAGAGATGGTTAAGCAAGGCGAACGAAGATTAGAGTCCATAGAAAAGCCGGCGTTAGAGCGGATGTTCTCAGTGTTCAACTTGGGAGTGTTGAAACCAGCACGAGCGGCGATTCTTTCTCTCAAACCACCACCTCTTGAAACGTTGTTCTGTGTAGGAGAATCATTGTTGTTATCATCATTACCATTAGTGTCTTCTTGTAAACCAGTGACTTGACCATGGTTCAAAGATAGCTCTCTTTCCAGAACACGTTTTGAGTTCTTGTCTTCTCCAATGGCAGAAGAGAAAAGGGTCCCGGGAGTAGGGTTACAAGGCACCCATTCTCCCATTATAGCAACGTTTTCATCAAAACCAGACATTTAAGATCGTTGACTGAGTCTTTGCTTAAACTGTGAAGAAACTCCTGAATTAAAAAAAAAACATTATAAAAGATTAAAAGACAGTCACAGTCAGAATCAGAATCTATTGAAGACATGATCATAATAAAAACATAATAAGTAGTATTTAACAATATTAATCTTAGATAAGTAACACAAAAGAAGAAAGATGATTTGAGACGATTATAAGTGAACTAGTGAGCGTTAAAAAAAAATTAAAGTTGAAACCTTTTCTCGGAGTCCACAAAAAGAAATCATAGACAAAACAAAATAATGTAAAAAGAAAAACAAGATGATCTTTTTCTCTTTAACACGTTAATCAACTTTTATGGAATTGAAATATTTGATTTTACGATAATAACGAAATTAGATAGAGAAATATTTGGAAATGAATCATTAGGAGAAACAAATGAACGAATCACGGAGGTTAAAAAGAGGAAACAAAAAAGACAACGTCAAGTTATAGATTAAACCAGACGGTAAGCAAGGAAAAAAACACAAGATGTGATTAAACAAATCATGTCCTTTTTTATCAAATCCTGAATTTAAGTTAAAGATTAAAAAAAAAACATTTTTAACGTATGAAAAGATTAAATTCACAAGGAAAAAAAAACGGAAAAAGGAAAACGGATGGAGACAATTCACCTGATTGATTGAAGACGAGGAACCACAAACAACACCGTCACAGCCGCTGTAGCCGCAAACGGAAGTCGCCAGTTCCGTCGCTAACATCCACCTGCGACTCTGATCCGATACCAGAAACCAAAACCCACCCGACCCGGATCCGAATTTAGCACTCTTTAATGATAAAGATATTGTTTTTTTTTTCCTTCCGTTCTCTGTTCCTCTGGGTTTCACAACAAACCCAGAAAACAAAAGACGATTTTTTTATGAAAAGTTGTATAATTTTAACCTTTGACACAAAACAAAATTATTATGATGATTGTTGGCAAAAGAACAAAGATTTGTACAGTTTGATTAGATTAATCACTGTTACTTTCTCATCATCCTTCACGAGAATAAAAAAATAAGAGAGAGAGAGAGGATTATGAAACCATTTTGATATTTTTCTTTGATTATTACTGAGAAGAAGGAGGATGAGGAGGAATAAAGTTTTGTTTGCAGAGAATGGTGAAGACGATGGTGAATAACATACACAAAAGAGCGTTTTTTCTCCCTACTTAATTATCCTGTAAGAACACGCCACGTGGAATACTCGAGGTAAAGAGAATAACATCGTCGGGTGATAGGTGCAATGTACCGTGAGGTGTAGCGTAGGTGATCACTAACGAATTACTGTATCTGCCAACTTTTTCACATTTATTTCTCGTCCATATTCATTTTTCCGGGTTTGGCTATTAATAGGAATACAAATTTATTAAAAAACGGATATTTATTGCCAAAAGCTCCTATTCTGCCACATGTTGAATTAAGGAAAAAAGAGCTTGTAATTACTCTATTACAGTGAACATAGTCTGAATCACATGAAATTCCAGAAAAAAAAACTGAATTATCCTTTGTGGACGAGAACAAATAAAAGTTAAAAATAAAGCAGGTTGTTGTTGTTTTTACTATAAGAGTCACATTTGTTAGAAATTTATGGAACAGAAAATCTAATCTCTGCAGTGCTATTTATAGTTTACGTTTGTATGTAAATATGCTATAAAATTCAGTAAAAGGGAGAAATATTGTCAGAACATTGTGACTACAGAGGTTATACGTACTCTTGTGATCTTATACATTGCAAATTTGCAATGTTATCAAAATGTAATACATTTCTCACCCTAGAGGTTATTTTTTTTTTAACTCGAAGAAAATTGAAATACATGGTGTCGATAAGAAATCAAAGACAAATAACATAAACCAAACAAAATAAAACAAAAACATAAATAGAACCTAAAACCATATATGTCCATAAGTTTATTCCTTCCACCTTTCCAGAAGAATTTAATATCAATGGAACTGACCTAAAGAACAAATGTCTTGAGCAGTCCCAACCATGAAGGGAATATCACCAAGCCATACTAGAACCAGCAACATTAGAAACAATCGAGAGGTGAAATCTACACCTACTCCAGCAGCTGCTATCCATGTGAAACTTGCATGACCAGAAACCACCACTAAAACTAAGATACAAAGACAAAAGACCTTGAAACACTACTTGAGAAAACGTCAAAGAAGACCACTAGCTCTTACATGCGGATACTCGCAAGGCAGCCAAGTGACCTACAGAACAAAGACTGCCCACCTTCTCGCAAGAGAAAAACTGAAGGTCAAGTTAACTGTTCCGTCTAGAAACCATCTCCCAAAACCACAAAGGTCCAAGATAAGGTCTAGTAGATACCTCCACAGCGAACATAAATCACAAAAAACGAACCCAAAAAGCCAACTTAGGATGCGACAAAGTGACTGAAACAGTAAGAACCAAACAAAAGCAGTATTCCCACGACTTCAAACTAATACTAATTCACCACACAAGAACATAAATTCCGGTGATTGAGATGCTAGAAAAACCATCTTTCCCAGAGACACAAAGCCGGTGATAGAGATGCTAGAGGAACGATCCCTTCCCGGAAACAGAAAACCGGCAGTAAAGAGCTTTGAGAGCCTCTTTCCTCAGAATCTTAGTCGCTCCCGATATCGGTGAAAACCACCAACCACCGGAACAAGAGAGAGAAGACCGACGGTTGCGCACCCTAGAGGTTATTATACGCACTGTTTTGATCTATATACATTCATAACTTTAACAATTAAATTTGGCGATATAGTAAAATCTCATTTTGGTTTTGTAAAATCATTGTCACAAACGTTGGTTTGACAGTATTTTTACTACTTTAAAGTTAATAATTGGAAACTCCAACTTTTATCCCTTCCAGTATTTTTTTAATGTTTAACTATATATTAAAATAGGATCATCCGATTGATAAATGTTTGATTCAGTAATATGTATTTTTATTTAAGGAATTATTATATTAAATTAAGTTAATATTAAACTCAAATATACACAAAAATTTAAATAAAAATTATTATTTTTTAAAACAAACTTTGAAAAAATATATACCCGTCCGGGACATAATCTAGTATTTTATTAGTACTTGTTACATCTGTGGATTGGCATCCAAAAGTCAAAACGTGTGTGTGCCAGTCTCAGCTACAACAATGAGCCACAATTATTGTTTTCGTATGAGCTACAACAATTAGTTGTCTAGGAATTTTTATTTTTTGTTGTCTCGGATGTTACATACGTACCCAAATCATCGTTTAGTCTAAGTTTTAACTATTTACATATGAAATTAGAGACACGCAACACATATAGATCTATATGGCAACCAAATATTTCTACCTCAACCAATAACGTATAACTGTTTTGTTTTGAATTTGACATCTTCTCATACATGCATGTGATGATTTTTTTTTTTCATATTGGTATATTTAACATGCGTGCATGTGATTTACACGAGACCTTTTAGATGAAACGTATCAACCTAAACGTATAGCTAGGAGATACTTTCAATCCGATGTAAATTTCTGACGCTGTACTTGTTTGCATAGAAAAAAAGAAAGATGTACAGTATTACATAAGTGATGGTCAAGGGCGGTCCTGGTAAAGCCAAAATGAAACAACCTAATTTTGAGTTTGTAAAATTTCTTTTATCCAATTATTTACTAAATCGTCTATATATAACTCTCAAAATTTCAAAGTCAACCGTAGTTATGTTGCTAGTTATACATCTAATCATACTAAATTGTAAATATATATTCAAATGTAGATGAAATCTAATATACATAATCATAAGCAGATCAAGAAAACTGAACAAATTATTAAATAAACGAAATTACTCCGGACAAAAATTCTTTACAAATATTTAAGATACTTCCCTAACAATTATATCATCGTAATCCCTAAATGCACAGCACAACATAAATAATATTCTTTTTGTTTCAAAATGATGTGTATCATATAATTTCCCACATATTAATAAACATATTAAATTTTAGCTATAGATACATAATTATGTGATTAATTATTTTTTCATAATTCTAGATCAGTAGGAATTAATAAATGTAGTTTTAAAATTTATAATTAATTATTATTAGTTCATGCATTAAAAAGAAATAAAAAATATTTTGAAATATTTTTTTTTCCAAAACATTATATTAATGAAACGAGGAAGTATCCATAGTACAAGATGAAACAAAAAAAGTGACTGATGTACGTTAAAGCCTTAAAGGTACATATTAATAAGATTGCATATGTAGACATAAATAAAATATTATCGATATAATGACTTGTTGACCCAAAAAAAATCGATATAATGACTTTAATTATACCTTAAATCGAATATTTAATTGGAAATTGTGGAGGCAGTTTTTCACCCAAAAAACAGTCAAAAAGAAACATGACGACCAAGCCTTTAATAATTTCTTTTCTTTTTTCCTTTTGTCTCTTTAATAAGAGAAGAGCCTCAAATAGTCGTGTTACGGGGCTGTGACACAACACTCATGTGACAGCCAAAGCATGGTAATGGCGTGGTGTACCTTTCTTTTTTTTTCTTTTTCTTTTTTAACTAAGCTTTCATATTTAAATACGCGAGAGGAAAAAATATTACAAGCACATCGGCTAGATTTCAGAGCACAGCCCAGTAGTGTTTAACCCAAATCACAAATCATAATCCTAATGACCCAATAAAGACCGACAGAGAATGAGGCCCAAGTTGATGGTGAGTAGCCAAAGAGTCAGCTCCGACACAACCGATGAACGAAAGACGGTGATCAAGTGAGCCACTGCTGCATCGGACGTGAAGAGAGCAAAGGGTTGGTGGTTCTGAAGGTTAGTATCTTGTCCTTCATTTTTCGATCAATAAGGCGAGTGATCACGTCCGGAGATCAATAGACTTGACGGTGTAGGCGGCTATTGCGTTCTGACCAGATCCAATATAAACAGCTTTGCCAACAGAGAAGAGTGGCATAGTCGACTCCCAGGAAAAGTGACTATTCCAACCCGAACATTTTCGATCGTGCCAAATACGACCCGAACAAATGATCAGTGCCAAATACGACCTTAACTTAACTAAAATTCAAAAAAACTACACGAATTTCTTAAAACGTGCCTAAATCTACATTGACTCTAACATAAGTTAGTCAACCATTAACAAGATAAAACGATGTCATTTTGATATACAAGAAAAAATGCCTATTTCGATCCAAACAATTTCGGTGGTGTCAAATACGATTCGAACACATGGTCGGTGCCAAACACGACCTAGACTCAATTATAATAAAAAAAAATTACCTGAATTTTTTAAAATGTGCCTAAATCTACACTGACTCTAACAGAAATTATTCAATTGTTAATAAAATAAAACGACGTCATTTTGATATATATATATATATATATATATATATATGTATATATATATATATATATATCTAACATAAATTAGTCAATTGTTAATCAAATAAAACGACGTCATTTTAATATATATATATTTTAATATATGTTTATTACAAGACTTAAATCCGTGTCGTGGTACCCTTTTAAAATGGTACATTAACGACTAGACTAAAATAACTTTTTGAAATATTTTTAGACATTTGAAATTATATAAACTAATATTTTTTTTTCATCTTATCCAATTTAAAACTTTGGTGATTGTTTATATATATTTTAGTTATTGTGTAATATGTCTAATATTTTGAATAAGATATCTTAGTGAAAGAAAGGTAAAAGACCTCTTAACATTTTTGAACAAAATTTCAAAATATATAATATTAACTTTGAAAAAAAATCAACTTAAGTTTAAAAAATAAAATAATCTATATAAGAATCTTTTATAAATAACTTCAAAATTTTAGGTATATCTAAGATTGTGTAATTATAAATATTTTATTATTTATATTTAGTAAGATATAAGTTTATTAAAGATATGATAAGTAAAAACATGTTATGTATTTATATAAATCAGAAAAAAATTTCACCAAAGTTTTAAAATTGAATATGATGAAGAAAAAATAGTAGTTTATATAAATTTCAAATTTGTAACAATATTTCAAAAAGTTATTTTTGTCTAGTTGTTAATGTACCTCTTTAAAAAGGTACCACATTATTTTTGAAGTCCTGGAATGAACATATATTAATAATATATATATATCAAAACAATGTCGTTTTATCTTATTAACAGTTGACTAATTTATGGTAGAGTCAATGTAGATTTATGCATATTTTAAAAAGTTAAGGTATTTTTTTTTAATTATAATTGAGTTCATGTCGTATCTGGCACTGACCATGTGTTTGGATCATATTTGGCACCACCGAAATTGTTTGGGTCGAAATAGGCACTTTTCACTGTGTATCAAAACGACGTCGTTTTATCTTATTAATGGTTGACTAACTTCTGTTAGAGTCAATGTAGATTTAGGCACATTTTAAAAAGTTCGGGTAGATTTTTTGAATTTTAATTAAATTCATATCGTATTTGGCACTGATCATTTATTCAGATTGTATTTGGCACGATCGAAATTGTCCGGGTCGGAATAGACACTTTTCCCGTCGACTCGCAAGGCGGTACCAAATCTCCCAAGAGTAAATGCAATCAAAATATATTTTCTTTTATGTTACAGATATTTTGCCTTTTCTCCAGTGGGGCCCGCAAAACGAACTTTGAAAGGACAGAGGATCGACGGCTCTGATTTTTTGTCAGTTTTTTCCCTCCATAGTAGTCCCCATAGTGTAATATGGACCCACATTGAAAAGGAACAAACGTGAGTTTAATTATGCTGAAGTGTCACCACTTTCCTTTAACCAGTTGATGATTTGAACATAATAAGATAGTGAACTCATCTTTTCATATATAAAGTGTGATTGGTAAAAACAGAGTAACATGGAGTAAATTAAAATAGCTGATATGAGAGGAAAAAGTTATAAAATAGTTGAAACAGTAAAAGATAAAAAGTTGAAACGAGCACAACTCATTTTCTCCACCATAACCATGAGGAACAAAAACAAAAAGTGTTTCAACTTTGATAAACTGTGATGAGAGGAAAAGAATAAAAATGATTAAAAGAAATTCCACCGTTTTAGCAAAAAAAAAAAAAAGAAAAAAGAAATTCCACCTGATTGGTACAGTTTGAGTTCAACCGAGCGTAACTATGTTTTCGTTAGAAGTTTCTCGTTACATGCGACATCCAATCACAACCATAGATTTATATTACATTATCAGAGGCAAATGTTTTTTTTTAATTTCTTAACACCTACTATTTTATTTATATAAAATATAATATTACACATAAAAAATACAACCGAATATAGTATATCTTATATAATAAATACATATATACAAGAATCCCCAATTTAATAAAATAAACATTTAATGTAAAATAATCTATGACAATATATATAAGTGGACACACCACAACCAAATTCTCAACAAGAAAAAAATACTACCGACCTCTAACTTAAAATTCACCATCAATCCAAGAACACACGTAGCACTATGATCAACTCCGAGAATGCTGTCATCCTCGCAACATTAGTCTTATGCTTCTCCATTTCCATATTATCACAACGTGAACCTATCCCGTTTCTGATGCAACTCGACCGATGGGAAGTATTGCTACCGAGCATCGGTATATCCGCCATGCACATGCAACTTCTCCACAACGGCATGGTGATAATGTTCGACCGTACCGATTTTGGTACCTCGAATATTTCTCTACCAGGAGGCATGTGTCGATTCGATCCTAGTGACACTGCGGTCAAGTTCGATTGCTCCGCGCATTCGGTTCTCTACGACGTTGTCTCCAACACATACCGTGCCTTGAAAGTCCAAACCGATACATGGTGTTCTTCTGGTTCGGTTCTTCCAAACGGAACATTGGTTCAAACTGGTGGATACAACGACGGTGAGCGCGCTGCTCGAATGTTTACCCCGTGTGGTTATAGTGAAACATGTGACTGGATCGAGTTCCCTCAGTATCTAGCCCAACGTAGATGGTATGCCACCAATCAGATTTTACCCGATGGACGGATAATTGTGGTCGGGGGAAGAAGACAATTCAACTTTGAAATTTTCCCTCGACCTGATTCTCGTCGTTATAGAGGATCAAGATTTGATTTTCTTAGGGAAACAGCAGATGTAACTAGCGAGAACAACTTGTATCCGTTCATTCATCTCTTACCCGATGGAAACTTATTCGTCTTCGCTAACACAAGATCCATTGTGTTTGATTACAAAAGGAACCGAATCGTGAGAGAGCTTCCTGAGATTCCAGGTGGTGATCCAAGAAACTACCCAAGCAGTGGCTCTTCTATACTTTTTCCATTAGATGAAACAAAAAATGTTATGGAGGCTGAGATTATGGTTTGTGGAGGAGCTCCTAGAGACGCCTTTCCACGAGCAAGTAGCCAACAAGGATTCACACGTGCAACTTCCACGTGCGGGAGGCTAAAGGTAACTAGTCCGAATCCAATTTGGGAAATGGAGACCATGCCACTGCCACGTGTCATGGGGGACATGCTGATCTTACCAACGGGTGATATCATTATTGTAAACGGCGCAGGAGCTGGTACAGCCGGGTGGGAGCATGCCGTGACCCGGTAACCCGACCCGTGATATATCACACATTTGATCGCCGCTTCTCAATTATGTCCACATCATCGCGTCCTAGGATGTACCATTCGTCTGCGGTTTTGTTACCGGACGGTCGGGTTTTAGTCGGTGGTAGTAATCCTCACGTTTATTACAACTTCACTAACGTCGAGTATCCAACGGAATTAAGCCTCGAGGCTTACTCTCCTCCCTACCTGTCTTTCACGTCTGACTCAATAAGACCAAATATATTGACCAACGACAAAGTAATCAGTTACAAGAGATTGTTCAACATCAATTTCTCCATACAACAGTTCCTGACCATTGATCTTCTCTCTGTGAGGATAGTTGCACCTTCGTTCACTACGCACTCTTTTGCGATGAATCAGAGGATGGTGATTTTGAAGCTACTATCTGTGACTCATGAGGATCTAACGAATTCTTATAAAATCGACGCGTTGGGTCCATCAACGGCAGAGATTGCTCCTCCAGGATATTATATGATCTTTCTGGTGCACGCAGGAATACCAAGTTCAGGTGCTTGGGTGCAAATTGAGTGAACCTTAAATTAAGGATGAATTGTCTGAAGTGTGTGTTGCATGTTGAGTTTGTTTACGCTTATCTTTATATATTAGTGAGAATAACAGAGGGAATAAGAGAATAGATTACGTAACGTATATAATGCATGACTCAGCTTGAATCCATCTTATGTTGAAACAAATCATTATTATGGACTTTTACCTCTTTCTAGAAAATAGATGACAATTATACTAACAATTAATATAAAACGTAAGTATTAAACCATTTCAATTTAAAATATACTAATTTTGATATCTACAACTAAAACTATTAAAATTTTAACACAAGATGAACGTATGTTAAAGGATACATAATTAATAGGAGGGCTATTTGCAAATATGACTTAAAACTCAAAGTCAAATACAAAACTAATCAATAATTTTATTTTTTGTAATTTTCATTTGTTATATTAACCCCAAAAATTTAAATTATTTACAAAAATGTCATTAGATTTTAATTTTTGAAAATTAATTTTTTTATCCTCCAATCATCATCTTTTTCATTTTCTTCAAGTATTTACAATATTACCATTGCCATCAATACACCAACAAACATGAATAACCAATTTAAAACTCTTAATGCACCTAAAGTCGTTTTACACCCTTTTTTAATCTCATTTCTTATGAACTAAGAACAACATATAATTCACATTATCTCAATATTCATCTAAAAACCCCGAAGATTTTTTATTCTATTTTTAATGGTTCAAAGAGTGATTTCACTCAAATTATCCTAACATGTGAATTATTTTCTCAAATAACATGATTAGTTGTAATGCTTAAGGATCAAATCCACAGAGAGTTAGGGCATACAATAAATCATAATCAGTAGTGATTAAGTTAAGTTGAAAGCAATTTAAAGTAAACAAGCAGTGGTGAATAAGGTAGTTGTTCGTTTGATTGGATTGAGATTTAGATAATAATAAGAAAGAGTCACGACTAGGGTTTCTATTCAAGTAATCCAGATTATATAGGTGCATATACTAAGCAGCATGTAAGATATATGAGAACTTAACGTAAGCAATAGTCGATCAACTTCCATTTGTTTAGACTATCTATTGTCTAGATCTTCAGACCCCAACTTCTGTTTGTTGATCTGAAGAAAGTGTCAATCGATGATTCTATAGGAATATGGATTGATGCACCTTTCGAGTCGACGATCGATTAATCCATTAGATTATCGATCGAAGATCTTCTAGCAAGCTTTAACAATCGGTTGAATGTGTTCACTAGGCTTCCTAGATCAACTTCCGTTTGTTTCTAGAAATCTTATCTCAGAGAATCTATTATGGTAGAAGACCAAGCCTTCGCTTGCGTCCAACTATCATACTATCAGGATTCTAGTTATCTACTCTAGTACACAAGCATTAAGCACAATTCTAATGATGAATATCACTAGCAACTTACAATTCTATATTTTGGGTTAATCCTTCATAACCTATTTGAACCCTAAACCTAACATGATGATTACTGAGACATTGCTAAGTAAATTATAAACATAAATATAAATAGCATAGATAATAAATCTGGAGTTCCAATACCAAGCTCTGAAGAAGTCTTGGATCTTCTCTCCAATCTACTAAAAATCATAAATATAATATTTGCTGTAAAAAAGAAAAATAATGAAAGTGTGTGTTTCCTAGAACAATTGCAGAGCACTTAAATATTAGGTTAAAGACGACCAGGGGCAATTTTGTAATTTGGTGGAGACTTGAGCTTTAAATCAGCTGAGACCAAACTGGGTTTCATCGGCTTGGCCATCGATCGATGCCACAGAGTGTGCATAGATCGATTATCAACTCTTTATATCGACCTCTTGTCTGGTTCGATGGCCAGCTCTGGTGTTTTCTCCTTTTATCTTCAAAATGCTCCAAAATCACCACTTTACTCTAATCACTCATGAACCTGAAAACATACTAAATAGACTCCAAAACATAATAATTATATCTAAAACATTTATATACCATGGCTAAAAATGGGTAAATTCCATGGTATATCATAGAGCCATTCAAACTTACGATTTTTGGTGGGTCTTTTTTGTTTGAGATTATGTGTGTTTGGAGAAGATTTATGTGTGCTAAATAAGTTATCTCACTGGTTGAAGCAATGAAATCAATTTTTTTTTCAGATCTGTGTGTCAGAAGATTTCTGTGGAAGTCTTCTGATAGTAGAAGACTTACAAGGAAGTCTTCTGGTCAATGCACATGTTAGTTTTGCAATTAATTTTTATATGTATTTTTAGAGACGAATTCTACGGAAGTCTTCCATTTTTTTTTGTTAACAAAAAATCTCAAAAATACCAGAGAAGACCTCTCGGTAAATCGTCTAGGATAAACATGTTAATTTTGAATTCGACCGGATTGTGTTAGAAGGTTGATTTTTCCTAGACGACTTACCGGGAGAAAAATAAAACTTCAATATTTAATTATAGTTAGACAACTTCCGTGTAAGTCGTTTCAGATTACTTTTGCAATTAAAAAGTAAAACTTAAATATTTAATTTAGAGCATGATAAAACTGTGTATTAAGGTTCCCAACCGTGTTCCACAAGTTTCGACTCTGTTATATTCCTGGTTTGGCGTTGTTTTGTTAGAGCATGATAAAACTGTGTATTAAAGTTCCCAACCGTGTTCCACAAGTTTCGACTCTTTTGTTGCCAGTAATCCTCTTCGTCTTTATACCCATTCTGCAACTTTCGAGAGACTTCCATAATCTCTTCTCGAGTCCGATTATTGTCTGATTGTACCTCTTTCAATGCTTGTTGAAGTTCGCTTATTTTATCTTTTCTATATGGAGGATTATCCTTTCTCCATTTAGAAATTTCATGTCGACAATTTCTTATGGAAGATTATCCTTTCTCCATTCGACTTCTTCATTTTTAATTTTTATTTTTTTTGAATTTTTGAATTATTATTTTCTATATTTTTAGATTTTGTAGTTTTTTCTATTTTTCTTGATTTTACAATTTTTTTTAATTTCTAAATTATTAAATTTTTGAAATTTATTTGTTGCCAGATTTTTTTTCCTATTTCTAGTGTCTATCTATTTTTACAATTTATTTATTTTTATTTTTTGAATTTATAAAAATTTTGAACTTTTATTTGTTTTCCATATTTTTAAGTGAGAAAAAGCCCAAAATAGCACGAAACCAAGTTTTTGTCACAAAAATAGCATCACAAGAAAGAAAATGACCAAAAGAAGTTTTATTGAAGGATAAATATGCATTTATAATCCTTGGGTTAATTAATCTAAGACTTAGGGTTTAGAGTTAAGGGGTGTGGTTTTAGGAATATGTTCAAATTTTTAAAAATAAAAAATAGACATTAAAAATTTTAAAACAAAAAGGTGTTTTTGGTCATTTTATTTTTTGACTGCTATTTTTGTGACAAAAAATTAAAAAATGCTATTTGAGAGATTTGCCCTTTTTAAATTTCCGTATGTGTTTCTAGTTTTTATCGATTTTACAATATTTCTTTTCTTGCTTTTATTTTTTGAATTTATAACTTTTTGGACTTTAGTTTTTGAATTTATAAATTTTATTTTGTTTTCTTGATTTTTCCTAAATTTGTATTAATTTGTAGAATTTATTTTGAATTTTTATTTGTTTTTATTATCTAAAATAATTAAAATATTTTTTTTGAAAACTGCCACGTCACATATTTTTACCTGCTGATGAACAATACCGGTCACAATTTTGACGTGTGAAATAAGTAAATTAGTTTTGATGTTTGATATAAAATGCGAGCTTTATGGTTTTTATGAGATTTTCTTTTTTTAGTTATGTCATTTACACTTTTATACTATTTGGGTAAATCACTCTACTGAGTTTTGGTTGTTTTTAAATAGATAGACACCATAGATAAGAATTAAGCCGTACGGTATACTACTTGAATTCGAATCCACAAATGGAGAAATATAAAAAAAAAGTGGAGAAATATGCAAATTTGAAAGAATCTAGAATTCTGGAATATGGGATTTGAGAGAATACATATCGTGCATGGTGGACCAACTACCTTAATGGAGTTGAATAAATTCCATCTCAATTTGTTTTTATAATGAAAAGCTTTTCATACCTAACCAAAATAAGAGTGGATATATTTGTCACGTTAATTTCGGTTCACTCATTCTTTCGACCAACCACACCGTACGGAAAGTTTATGTTTCCCCGGAGAGGTGTAAAGAATAACTTAAATATTATAAGAGTATATATATTCAACATAAGAAAAACTTATTATTAACAGCTCAACAAAATTATTATTAAATTATGTATTTATGTTCCATCACAATACAACATCATACAAAGTTAGAAAGACCATACCATCACCATGCCATTTGTATTTGGAAATTTCATATTTTCTCTAACGCTCCTTCGTTTCCATTTACATAGTAATAGATTTTGACCCGCGCTTTTGAAGCGCGGGATATTTTACGATGAAAATTTTTACTAATAATTTAACAAATATTTTGGTAATTTTTAAAGAGTGTGTATTTAAAATATTTTTGTATTTAAATCAGTATTTTTTAAATTCAACCCGATTGTGATTATATCGGTTAATCCGGAGATATGACAATTCAATTTATGTTTTTAAAGTATTCATATTAAAAAAATCACTAAAACCCGAGACTAACCGATTGAACTAATGGATGACCGATATGTAATCTAATTGGATTTAAATTGTAAAAGTTTCATAATTTGTAATCTTATAATCGAAATTTTAAAGTTTAATATTTTGCAATTTATGAAATTATGACGTTTTACAAAATTTTAAAGAGAAAATGATAGATATAAAATAATTAAGATTAGTTATTATATTATTTGGAAACATTGATAGTAGTATAAAAAATATATTGTTTGGAAACATTGATAGTAGTATAAAGAAATAAGTATATTGTTTGGAAACATTGATAGTATTATAAAAAAATAAATATATTGTTTGGAAATATGGATAGTAATATAAAGAAAGGAACATTAGTGATTTAATGTATGTTTAACTATACAGTATAAATGTGTATTTAATTTAAAAACTTACAAAATAAATGTTAGGTCCAACAGAATGTTTCTGTTTTAATAAGATAGATATATGTAAGTCATTAGTCATAATACACAATCAATAATAGAATACCCTAATTTAAATAATATTTACTTTAAGAAATTCTTTCTTTAAGCATATTCTGTATTTATCGAATTTTCTAAAGTGAAGCTTAAAACTATGTTGAAATATTTTTGATATGCATATATCTATATTTTGTTTAGTAAAGTGTAACTACCATTGTAAATCCATATTTTCTTTGGCTTGGTTCGGTTTAAATACACTCGCTTTCGTTTTTTTTGGTTTTAAACTGATAATCATTATTATTTAGTTTAATTTCATATCAAATGAATTTAGAGAGTCATATGGCCATCTTCATGGAAAATCAAAGAAGAACAAAATAAATAAAATTATGTCTATCATCAAATAAAATAATCAATCTAATCTAGTAACAAAAATAAAACTCAAAATTTTGAAGATAAAATAATGAGAAACAAAACACAAACATTAAAGATAAGTTTTACACTATCTCATAGTTGGTTTCCCTATTAAAGTCACGCTTATTCTCACTACAAGAAAACATCGGTATTCTGAGGGACATACCGAGGGAAAATGAGTTCATCGGAATTTTCTGACGAAAAATTGAGGAAATACCGAGGAAACCAAGAAATGTGGTTTCCTCGGTATTTTCTCGAAAAATTTCGAGGAAATTGCGAGGAAGACACATTTCCTCGAAAAATTTCGAGGAAATTGCGAGGAAGACACATTTCCTCGGTATTTTTCGAGGGAATACCGAGGAACAATAGGGTTTCCTCGAAATTTCCTCGGAATGTCCCTTCACGGTTGAGGGGTTTGATTTAAAATCCCTTGTTCGTCAAAATTTCCTCACAATATTGTGAGGAAATTTCGACGAAACAAATGATTTTCGGTATTTCCTCGAAATTCCCTCACAATATTCCGAGGGAATTTCGGGGAATAAAAGGTTTTAAACCGAAAACAACGTTTTGCGGATTGAATAACACGTATATAACCTTCATTAAGTGTCTTAGGCAGATTATGAAGTCAAACTTTAGGGTTTTAAACCGAAAATAATGTTTTGCGGATTGAACGGAAACCACACAACATAAGAGAAACACTTATACATTTTAATAAACGTTAAAGGAAATACTTACAATTATTTTTGTAATTGTGTTATTTCATTGTTTATGATCATCTATACAAAGAAACCTCATTAGTATGAATTACATTTGTATAAGAAATGACATAGAGGAAAAAAATCGATGTTTTCAAAACCCCAAACCCTGTTTCCTCGAAAATTCCTCACAATATTGTGAGGAAATTTCAACGAAACAAATGATTTTCGGTATTTCCTCGAAATTCCCTCACAATATTCCAAGGGAATTTCGAAGAATAAGGGGTTTTAAACCGAAAACAACGTTTTGCGGATTGAATAACACGTATTAACCTTCATTAAGTGTCTTAGGCAGATTATGAAGTCAAACTTTAGGGTTTTAAACCGAAAATAATGTTTTGCGGATTGAACGGAAACCACACAACATAAGAGAAACACTTATACATTTTAATAAACGTTAAAGGGAATACTTACAATTATTTTTGTAATTGTGTTATTTCATTGTTTATGATCATCTATACAAAGAAACCTCATTAGTATGAATTACATTTGTATAAGAAATAACATAGAGGAAAAAAATCGATGTTTTCAAAACCCCAAACCCTGTTTCCTCGAAATTTCCTCACAATATTGTGAGGAAATTTCGAGGAACCTGCTTTCCTCGGAATATTTTTCATTAACCCGGCAACCCTAGCCGCCAAACGTTTCGCGAAAACTAGATTAGAAGATTTCGAGGAAATTTCGAGGAACCTTATTAAATTTTGTGAGGAAATTCCGACAGACAGTGTCCGTCGGACGTCTCATAAATTAGGTTTTACGTTTTTCTCTTCTCCATTTCTCTATGCCTCTCCTCTCTTCCTCTCCTCTCTTGCGTGGCCTCTTTCCTCTCCTCTCTTCCTCTGCGCGGCAAATCCCCTCTCTTCCTCTCCTCTCTTTCTCTCCTCTCTTCCTATCATGTAAGTTCATCTCTCTTCTCTTCCTCTCTTCATAGATCGATTCTTTGGATGTTAGATCTTGAAATTTAGGTTGTTAGGAAGGAAATTCTAGGATTTTCAAGTTTGGATTGTTGTTTGGATTGTTATATATTTTTTTTAGGATTTTCAAGTTTGGATTGTTGTTTGGATTGTTGTTATATATTTTTTAGTTCTTTTGTGTTTTGGGTAAAATTCAAAACGTTTTTCATGTTTTAAAACGTTTTTTGATTTTTTAAAACATTTTTTGATTTTTAAAAATGTGTATATGATTTTTTAAAACGTTTTTTGATTTTTTAAAACGTTTTTCTTTATTTTTAAAAATGTGTATATGATTTTTAAAACGTTTTTGAAAATTAAAACGTTTTTGATTTTTTAAAACTATTTTTTATATATTAAAACTATTTTGTACTTATTAAACTATTTTTTATATATTAAACTATTTTTGTAATTTTTAAACTATTTTATATATATTAAAACTTTTTTTGTAATTATGAAATTGTTGTTTTATTTTTTTTCGATTTATTTTGTGTTTTGGTTAAAATTCAAAACGTTTTTCATGTTTTAAAACGTTTTTTGATTTTTTAAAACGTTTTTTGATTTTTAAAAATGTGTATATGATTTTTTAAAACGTTTTTGTAATTACTAAACTATTTTTTATATATTTAAACTCTTTTTTATATATTTAAATTATTTTTGTAATTATTAAACTATTTTATATATATTAAAACGTTTTTTAAAGTTTACAGTAATAATAAAACGTTTTTTATAAATTTTAAAAATATTTAAAAACCTTTTTCTATATTTATAAACGATTTGTAATTTTTTATAAATATAAATATATATATATAAATATATATATATATATATATATATGTATAAATCATGTATACTAAAAACTATATATAGTAATTATTAAACTATTTTTTATATTTATATTTTTGTGATTAAAAACTATTTTTGGATTTTTAAAATTTTTATTTATTAAAACTAATTTTAATATATTTTAATTTGTACAATTTTGAATAATATTATCTAATATATTTTCAATTTCAATTTTTATTTTATATTTTATATTTTCGAATTTCATTAAAAAATTAATATTTTTTTTTTTATTTATTTTTTTGAAAATTCTGAGGAAAGGGTTCCCTCAGAATATTTCGACGACCACGTTCGTAGGAAAATTTTGAGGACTTTTGTGATGAATCTTCGTCCTCACAGTTTCCTCGGAATTAGTGTTTTTCGAAATTCCGTCAGAAAATTTCGAGGAAATTTGAGGGAAAATGAAATTTCGAGGAGTTTTTTCAAGGACCTTTTTCCTCGGCATGTCGTCGGAATAACGTATCTGCGTGTTTTCTTGTAGTGTCTGATTAAATACGAAATTATGTTCGTTTATAGATAAAGAAAAAACTTAACGAAACTACAGTTTGAATCTAATTTTGTGTCAAGATCAATGCTTCAACCATTGGTGGAGAAAGAAAACTTTTTTTTCTTCCATGTACATTTTGACTACATCTTTAATGATTGTAGACCGCCAAGGAATGTCAAATTTAGGAACAGCAACCTCACAAAAATTTGAATAAAACATTGGACGTTCCACAAATATGCACATGGCATCTCATCTCAAACAATCTTCTTAGTTGTTGCTTGTCTGCAAGCTTTTTTGATCAAGTCCAACTGACACCACCAATTAACCAGATTCACTACTGTTAGCAAACATGGTTTGAGTTCAGAATCAGCAGTAGGTTTGTATCCTTTGAATGCATTGTGATAAGTTCACAAAACACTTGTTCTAGACTTTGATTTATACTTAAAGACGGGGGACAATGGTTACATCTAACCTTTATAGGATTATCTTTAGATTTGGTAAAATATACCAAACATCAAAACTAGTCATGTACTGCTTCCTTGGTTGTCATTGACGCATTAGTAGCATTGGTAGAAGGTTATGTTAGTTGCTTCCTCTTTTGTCCTGAAGATTTAATCTTACTGACTATAGGATCTCTCATAGGCAATAAGTATAAGAGAAAATTAATTGATTATACAGCAGAAAACAAACAAAAATGGAAGCCAACAAATTGTTTTGAACTTGGTTTCCTCTTCTTGTTCTCCTCTGTTTCTCTGAAGAGATTTCTTGCTACCATCTATTTTTTTTTTTGTTAAATTGTAAATGTTATTACTTCGAGAAGAATGAAAGTTCAGTAACAAACTGAATTAAAACCAGAATCTGCTAAACTAGCCATTCAGGTTCAAAGAGGCTGCAAAAAAATTAAAAAACCTCTAAGAACCTAGGTGATTTAGTCAGGTTGCAACCTAAAGGGAACCTGAGCTAATTGACAATACAGACCAAGAGACAAAAATTTTGACTCCCTAACCAAAACCTTCTTGCTAAGCTTGAACAAACATGCTGAAGCAAGAGGAATAGCCGGTGGTGAGGTTCCGTCGAGCTTTCACCGAAGTGACTCCAAGCAGGCGTCAACGGGGCGGCTGGCTCACGCTCCGGAGCTCCACTGGAGGAGGACGTCAACAGAAATCGAACCCTGGCTATCTCAGCAGACGATGGAGTGGAGACCCGTGGTTTAGCTGCTGAAGGTGAAGCTCAAGTTACGGTCAAGCGCAAGCGATACAACATCATGCTCCCCAAACCGCTCACGCGACACAAGAGATGCAGCAGAGACAACGAGGCCCTTCAATCAGACTGTCGGAGTTTTGGCTCAGGAAATGAAGCATAGAAGGAGTCGAAGACACCTTGAAAACAGGTGACCCATAAGATGAGAGAGAGCTCGGCCTTGAAGCATTTGAAGCCACTACAACGGGATGTCCTCAAGCCCTAGTAAACGATACCTGTAGCTGGAAGGCAAGCGCAATCAAACACCTGAGGAGCACTTGGATGCCGTCTCTTGGACTAGGGGAAAGAGGTCTCGGTGGTGCGTCTCTTAACCACCTTACACTCAGTGATGAGGACATTGAACCTGACCTTACTGAACCAGACATTCAAGACATGATCAGCAACATTACCAAACCAGAGACTGAGCAAGAAGTGCCCATACCAACCGTGTTTAAGGGAGCTATCACTAGACAAAGAGCTAAGATACTTCAACATAAATTTAATGAGAGCATGATACTTGCTTCTGATCTTGGACAGGTTAAACAAGCTGAGGAAGATATCAAAGATGTGATCAAGAGAGATGCTGTGAAGATAGAGGAACCAAATGGGAGTTCTCAAGCATCAAGAGAAGATCTTTGGCCTTTCATACCTGATCAGAGTCACAACCATTTGATGATCATTACCATAGAAGAACCCAATGCTTAAGAAGGTTCTTGGACATGGTTAGCTACGAGGCAAGCTCCTTGTGTGTGCTCTTTTCCTTACTCTTGGTTTTGTCCCACGAGGTTTTCCAGGAGGAGGTTTTTAACGAGGCCACAACTAGCTTACAAATCACCTTGAAGCATCTCGGTCCAAGACTAAGAAGAAACCACTTCTTCTTTGTTTCCTTATTTGAACCATATTCTATTTTTAAGTTATGTTCATTTTGTGTCGACAAGGAGCATGTTCCTTTAGTCTTTATATTGTTTGCAAAACTCATTGAGAAGGTTACACTTGATATTTTATAAAACTTTCTTTCAAAGAAACCTAGTTCTCTCTCCAGAACTCGCCGCCTCCATAGCCTTGTGAGACCAGCTCCTCCACGGCTTGAAGGTTCCTTGTGTTGTATCACGAGCTCTCCATCTCTCGTGTGGTGCACTTCATTCCCCTGGCTCCATCTCTCACGGTTTCTCTTGGTTGATTAGATCAATCAAAAGAACCACCTCTTGATCTAGATCGGCTCCATCTCTCTTGCTTGGATCATACAGCCTTTGTCAGCCTAGGCTTGTATCATTTCTGGTATCAGAGCTGAAGTTCCTTCAGCATCAGGTTGTATCTATCCTCCCTAGTTGTTTCAAATCTTGTAGTTCATCTTCTTTTTCATCCGTCTTGCTTTCATCAAAAAAAAAAAAATATATATATAGTTAGTTCCATTGTTCTTGCTTCATTTAGTTGTCGTGCATCCATATTTTGTTATTGTTCATCTCGTTCTAGTCCTTTTGTTTCATCCATTCGATTTAAAAAAAAAAAAAAAAAAATAAGAAAATCTTTCAAGACTTGCATCAGCCGTGTTCTTCAAGCCTTGCATCAAACTTTCCTTTTTAGTTTGATCGGTTTTCCTTTTTACTTTATTCTCTTTCCATTAGTTTTTAAATTTCGAGATTCTCTAAGTTTGTTCTTCTCTTTGACAGGCACAATGGGAGAACCATCCGAGCTGGCTACCATGATGCTAGCACTCAATGCAATGAGGGATGAGATGAGGGAGTTGCGGCAAGACCTTGGAGATAGACTCACCCGAGTTGAGCAGAGACCCATGGCTCAAGCTACCCAAGCTAATGAGAGGTTTCCAAACAACCGGCGTCCTGGAGTGCTCTTCAATGATGTTCCAGAGGCTAGCACTAGAAACCAACAAAATGAGGGAGATACTGGTCAGCAACGTAACCCCTATCCTAGAGCAAGAGTTCAGCAAGAAGATTATGAGGAAGAGGCAGAGGAGGAAGAGGATTACTTTCCTCCACCTAGAGCGCAACGGAGACCCATCCGTAATCCAAGATATGATGAGGATGACTACGCACCTCAACCGAGAGGGCCTCGCCAGCAACACCACCACCAAGGACCGGATCTTTTAAAGATGACACCACCACAGTATGCTGGAAAGGTTGACCCTGAAGCTTACCTTGATTGGGAAAAGAGGATGGATCACATCTTCTCTTACTACAACCATCCTGGTCCCAAGAGAGTTGCCTTGGCAGTAGCTCAGCTCACGGACAATGCCTTATCCTGGTGGGATAGATTGTGCTCGGACCGTAGGAGAGGGCACTTGAGGCAACTGGACGCCTGGGTAGACATGAAAGATGCTATGAGACTGAGGTTTGTGCCACAACATTACCACCGAGACTTGCATAGGAAGTTCAGAACACTTAAGCAAGGAAGCAAGTCAGTTGAGGAGTACTATGAGGAGTTTGAGAAGTTAAGGAACCGTCTTGATCTCAATGAGGATGAGGAGACGATCATGGCTCAGTTCCTAGATGGGTTGCAAGATAGAGTGAGCAGCAAGGTTGAGAGACAAGCTTATGGAGATCTCAAAGACCTATTCCACATAGCCGTGCAAGCTGAGCAACACATCAAGAAGAAGAGCACCAAGGGTAGATCTCAATCCAACTGGAACTCCGGCAACAACAGCAACTACAACAAACCAGTAGACAAGGGCAAAGGGGTTGAGGGAGACACTCGCTCAAAGTCTCAAGCTACTGACAACAACAAAGGCACCAGGACAGAGCCAACTAAGACTACCCCTCCTCAACGTGCTAGAGATATCACTTGTTTCAAGTGTAGGGGCCGAGGACATATGGCTAGAGAGTGTCCGAACCAGAGAGTGATGATGCTCACTGAAGATGGGTATGAATCACTTGATGAGGATGCACCTGAGTTACAAGCCGACTATGGAGAGATGCAATATCCAGACGTGGGAGAGAGCTTGATGATCAGGCGTGTGCTTAGTGTCATGTTGGAACCAGCTGAGACTATCCAAAGAGAAAACATCTTCCATAGCAGATGCACAATTAAAGGCAAGGTATGTAACCTCATCATTGATGGTGGGTCTTGTACTAATGCCGCGAGTGCTTACATGGTTGATAAGCTTGGCTTAGTCAAGGTCCCTCATCCGCATCCATATAGGCTAAGATGGTTAGATGATAAGGTTGAGCTGCAGATTAAAGAGCAAGTTACTATCCCTTTTAGCATTGGTAAGTATCAAGATGAGGTAGTTTGTGATGTAGTGCCTATGCAAGCAGGACATGTTTTGTTAGGTCGACCTTGGCAATGGGATAGAGAGACTAGGCATGATGGTAGATCAAACATGTATACATTCATGCATAACAAGCGTAAGATTAGTCTAGCTCCTCTCACTCCTGCTCAGGTTCATGAACTGCATTTGCAAATGGTTAAGGAGAAGGAAAAATCTGTTAAATCAAATTTCCTAATCCAGCCTAGCCATATCAGAAAGGCAACTGCCACTAAACACACAATGCTACTAATGATCTTTAAGGAGCTTTTGAGTGCAGGTTCAGGTGAGGCGGAGTACCCACCAGAGGTTACTAAGCTTCTTGACAAGTTCAAAGATTTGTTTCCAGAAGAGATTCCCCACGGCTTACCACCATTAAGGGGCATTGAACATCAAATAGATTTCATACCAGGAGCTGCTTTGCCAAACAAACCAGCTTATAGAGTCAACCCCGAGGAGGCCAAGGAATTGGAGAGACAAGTTCAGGACCTATTGGACAAGGGGTACGTGAGGGAGAGCCTAAGTCCTTGTGCGGTTCCTGTCTTACTAGTACCAAAGAAGGATGGGACTTGGAGGATGTGTGTAGACTGCCGTGCAATCAACAACATCACCATCAAGTATAGACACCCCATTCCCCGGCTTGATGACATGCTAGATGAGCTAAGTGGAGCCACCATCTTCTCCAAGATTGATCTTAAGAGTGGGTACCATCAGGTAAGGATGAAGGAAGGTGATGAGTGGAAGACAGCTTTTAAAACAAAGCAAGGTCTCTATGAGTGGCTGGTGATGCCATTTGGGCTCACCAATGCTCCTAGTACTTTCATGAGACTCATGAATCACATCCTTAGACCCTACATCAGTAAGTTTGTTGTGGTATACTTTGATGATATTTTAATTTACAGTACAAATTTACTTGATCATGTGTCACATCTTGAGCAAGTATTAGAAACACTTCGTAAAGAAGGGCTCTATGCAAACCTCAAGAAGTGCACATTCTGCACTGATAAACTTGTCTTCCTAGGTTTTGTTGTGAGTTCACAGGGATTACAGGTTGATGAGGAGAAGGTTAGAGCAATCCAAGAATGGCCAGTACCCACAAGCATCAGTCAAGTCAGAAGCTTCCATGGGCTAGCCAGTTTCTACAGGCGGTTTGTTCAGGATTTCAGTAGCATAGCCGCACCCCTCACAGCCATTGTCAAGAAGAGTGTTGGATTCATGTGGGAGAAAGCTCAAGAAGAGGCTTTTCAAGCCCTCAAATACCGGCTAACTCATGCACCAGTGCTGGCTTTACCAGACTTCAATAAGACATTTGAAGTAGAGTGTGATGCTTCAGGCATTGGGATTGGAGCAGTACTACTTCAAGGAGGCAAACCAGTGGCTTTCTTCAGTGAGAAACTCAGTGGAGCTGCTCTTAACTACCCTACCTATGACAAGGAGCTATATGCCTTGGTGAGAGCTTTGGAGACATGGCAGCACTATCTCTTGTCCAAGGAATTTGTGGTGCACACTGATCATGAGACCCTTAAACATCTAAGAGGGCAAACCAATCTCAAGAGAAGACATGCTAGGTGGCTGGAGTTTATAGAAACCTTTCCATACATCATCAAGTACAAGAAGGGCAAAGAGAACATTGTAGCTGATGCACTATCCAGGAGACATGCCTTGATTGCCACAATGGAAGCTAAGGTGCTAGGATTTGAGTTCATCAAGGAACTATATGGGGAGGATCCGGATCTTGCTGACACATACACTAGCTGCACTAAAGGACCTCACGGGAAGTTCTACTTGCATGAGGGGTTCTTGTTTAAAAGCAAGAGATTATGTATCCCTCAGTGTTCTTTGAGAGACCTGATCACTAGAGAAGCTCACGGAGGGGGTCTCATGGGACATTTTGGAGTAGACAAGACACTTGCTGTGGTCAGAGAGCATTTTTATTGGCCGCACCTAAAGAAGACAGTAGAGGCTCATTGTGCAAGATGTGTGGTATGCAAGAAAGCTAAGTCAAGAGTACAACCCCATGGTCTTTACATGCCACTGCCCATCCCCACAGCCCCTTGGGTGGACATATCCATGGATTTTGTACTAGGGTTACCCATGATTCAGCACAAAGATTCAATCTTTGTTGTGGTGGATAGGTTCTCCAAGATGGCACACTTCATACCTTGTGCCAAGGTGAATGATGCATCCAAGACAGCTGACTTGTTCTTCAGAGAAGTGGTTCGTTTACATGGGGTTCCTAGAACCATTGTGTCAGATCGAGACACCAAGTTCCTCAGCCACTTCTGGAGGACACTATGGAAAAAGCTTGGAACCAAGTTACTCTATTCAACTACTTGCCATCCGCAAACTGATGGACAAACAGAAGTTGTTAACAGAACTCTCTCCACATTGCTTAGAGCCACCATTGGGAAGAACATGAAGAATTGGGTTGATTGTATTCCCTTCATAGAGTTTGCATACAACCGGGCTCAACACTCAGCTACAAAGATGTCACCATTTGAAGCTGCTTATGGGTTCAATCCAAAGACACCTCTCGATCTTACTCCTTTACCTCCAGCTGAAGTTATTAGTCTCACGGGTGAAGCCAAGGCTGCTTATGTCAAGGAATTACACCACAAAGTCCAGGAGAATCTAGAGAAGCGAACTGACCAGTATGCTAAACAAGCTAACAAGGGTCGCAAAGAGGTTATATTTGAACCAGGAGAGTGGGTTTGGTTACACATGAGGCAAGAGAGGTTCCCTAACCAGAGGAGTTCTAAGTTGAAGCCAAGAGGCACTGGTCCCTTTCAAGTTCTCGAGAGGATCAACAACAACGCCTACCGTCTTGACCTGCCAGGTGAGTTAAATGTATCATCCACTTTCAATGTTACTGATTTGTCTCCTTGTTTTGCAGATGAACCAGTTTTGAGGTCAAAACCTTTTGAAGAGGGAGGGAATGATGAGGACATTGAACCTGACCTTACTGAACCAGACATTCAAGACATGATCAGCAACATTACCAAACCAGAGACTGAGCAAGAAGTGCCCATACCAACCGTGTTTAAGGGAGCTATCACTAGACAAAGAGCTAAGATACTTCAACATAAATTTAATGAGAGCATGATACTTGCTTCTGATCTTGGACAGGTTAAACAAGCTGAGGAAGATATCAAAGATGTGATCAAGAGAGATGCTGTGAAGATAGAGGAACCAAATGGGAGTTCTCAAGCATCAAGAGAAGATCTTTGGCCTTTCATACCTGATCAGAGTCACAACCATTTGATGATCATTACCATAGAAGAACCCAATGCTTAAGAAGGTTCTTGGACATGGTTAGCTACGAGGCAAGCTCCTTGTGTGTGCTCTTTTCCTTACTCTTGGTTTTGTCCCACGAGGTTTTCCAGGAGGAGGTTTTTAACGAGGCCACAACTAGCTTACAAATCACCTTGAAGCATCTCGGTCCAAGACTAAGAAGAAACCACTTCTTCTTTGTTTCCTTATTTGAACCATATTCTATTTTTAAGTTATGTTCATTTTGTGTCGACAAGGAGCATGTTCCTTTAGTCTTTATATTGTTTGCAAAACTCATTGAGAAGGTTACACTTGATATTTTATAAAACTTTCTTTCAAAGAAACCTAGTTCTCTCTCCAGAACTCGCCGCCTCCATAGCCTTGTGAGACCAGCTCCTCCACGGCTTGAAGGTTCCTTGTGTTGTATCACGAGCTCTCCATCTCTCGTGTGGTGCACTTCATTCCCCTGGCTCCATCTCTCACGGTTTCTCTTGGTTGATTAGATCAATCAAAAGAACCACCTCTTGATCTAGATCGGCTCCATCTCTCTTGCTTGGATCATACAGCCTTTGTCAGCCTAGGCTTGTATCACTCAGAGACTGAGCGGAGAAACTCTACAACTACCTTGGAGCAAGCCGATAGAGGAGTCCAACTGAAACGAGACGACGAGGCAGGAGCGTGACGGCAGCGACGCATCAGAGTCTCCGCCGGGTCTCGGATCTCAGATCTGACCCAGATCCGAGCGCGGACGGCGACTACAGGAATAACCAAGGCACCCAAGGGTCTTCCCTTCCATCTCGCCTCGCCGGTGTTCCCGAGAACCAAAGAGGCTTTTGATTTCTACAGATCCGATGGAGAAGTTTCTCGAACCTAGAATCACCTTGCAAGGAGGAGAGAAGCGAAAGGAGAACGGCTTGGGTTGGAGACGAGAAAGAACGAGTCCACCACCCGCGGTGACCGGAGACAGAGAGTCACCGTCCACTGCGAGAGAGATCTAAGCAGGTTTGATTACAACAGGGGGGAGAGACTCTGGAGATAACTTTCTCTCACCATCTAATTTTATATTGTTTCAAAGTATGCAAAATCAAATAAAATCTAGAGAATAGTTGAAGAAAAGAAAATAATTAGTACATACCTTCACTCCAATTTGGTCAATGGAGTAAAGAAGCAAAAATAGTAAAAGAAGAAGACTATTCCAAAAGAATAAGAATCCTTGGCTGTGGTGAGTAGTTTTTTTTATAGTTTAAGTGCTTTCAAATTAAGGCCTTTTTAGTGTAAAATAATATGGTAATTATATGGTATTAATTATTAACAAAAAACTAACTTGTATAACAGATAAATTATCATGTGTCGCTATATAATATATGCATTTATATGTTTTACTTTTGATTGGTTTTGTTTCGTTTATTCGGTTTATCGGTTATAAACTTAACAATATTCAAATTCTACGGTTTTTAAAAAATCATATCTATTCAAT
Source organism: Raphanus sativus (assembly GCF_000801105.2). Lineage (NCBI taxonomy): Eukaryota > Viridiplantae > Streptophyta > Magnoliopsida > Brassicales > Brassicaceae > Raphanus > Raphanus sativus. The sequence goes on from NC_079519.1 coordinate 7,755,420, forward strand.
TTATATAGTATATACTAGGGCTGGGCGTTCGGGTATCCATTCGGGTTTCGGTTCAGTCCATTCGGGTTTCGGGTTTTCGGGGTCAAAGATTTCAACCCCATTCGGATATTTCTAAATTTCGGTTCGGGTTTGGTTCGGATCTTTGCGGGTTCGGTTCGGGTTCGGATAACCCATTTAAAATGTTTTTAAATTTTCAAAATTCATTATATACTTTAAATTTTTAAAATCTATAAGAAAGATAATATATTACATATTAATTTTCATAACATATATGTCAAAATACACTAATTTAACATATAAATTGGTTTTCTTTGAATATTTGGATAAAAAATAATAGATATTTAACTATTTTGGTGTTTTCAGTATACTTTAGCTATTTTAAACATTTACTTTTGATTATTTGCATATATTTTCCGAGTATTTTGGAAAACTTAAAGGTATCTTATATATTTTTAATATTTTTAATATACATTACATATAAAAATAATGTATATATTTAAGTATATAAATTTATTTCGGATACATTCGGGTACCCAAAATATTTCGGTTCGGATCGGATTCGGTTTCGGTTCTTTAAATACCGAAATTTTGAACCCCTTCGGATATTTAATCAATTTCGATTCGGGTTCGGTGCTACTTTTTCGGATCGGGTTCTGTTCGGTTTTTCGGGTTCGGATTTTTTGTCCAGCCCCCTATATAGCTGAAAATTTCCGAGCAATTGGAAACCGCTTTCGATGACGAGGCCGAACAATTTATATTACGCAATCGTTACTGTCCATCCCTAGTATATACCAAAATCAAATTATATTATCTATTTCAGTTTGGTTAATTTGGTTTATCATATTGGACATGCCTGATAGATAAATCTCTCTTCCCTTTTTTTATTTGCTTACTTGCACTCCATTTACCTAACAGTTTATCATTCATGAAATGTCGTGTAGCGAAGGACGAATGGGACCAACCCTAATAAGTCCATACGGTGCATGTGGAATATGGACTTATGAGGAAAATGATGCTTGACTAAACCCCTCATTTGTTTCGCCCTTTACGTTTCCACAAAATGGCATTCCTCCTCTTTTATTGCTGTTTATTTTTTCTTAGTTTCTCTAATAATGTGATGATAATGCCGATAACTCTACCTAAGAGCTTGTGTTCTTTCTGTTTTTTATCACAGCAATATTCTGATAGAACCAATTGTCAACACATAAATTAATAAAAACAATGGTGAAAACGGAAAATTGACTTGCTAATGATATGACAAAATATTTGTCATGATTCACTTATTTAAGGATCCAGCTATCAACGTCAGGCCACCCGAATGGCCGAATCACAAACCAAGTCATGTATGTACTCCATTACTTTTTACAATGAAAACTTTCAAAAGGATCCATTCCAATAATACTGTAGAAAAAAAGTTTATCTGCTTTGTTTTTCTAACACACGAGCAGCTGTTGAGCTTTCTAAGCAAATTGGATCTCCTTTTCTCAGGAACCTGGTTTGTTTTGCCATGATTTAACCGTTTTCTACAGTCGGATTCTGAAACAACACTGAACAGCATATAGAGTCGTTGAGGGAAAAGTTCGTATTTCAATCTGAATTTTATCCGTTGTGCCTATTCCTTCTCGAATTTTATAATAATGCATATTTCATACCGAACTACATAAAAAATAAAAAATACTATATGAATTTTAAGCGTTGTACTTCCTTTCCAAACTTTATAATAATATATATTTTATACTGAATTAGACAAAAATTCAAAATACTACTTAAACTCTCAAAATCGTACTTATATATATTGACCGTCAAAAGTGTTATTCAACTCTTAGTTTATTAAATGGTGTTCTTTTTAATAAACTCTGTGAAATTAAAAATTTTAAAATACTACATAAACACTCAAAATCGTGTTTATATATTAATTTTTTAGTTTTACACAATTTATCAAAAATGAAATTATTTTGGATAAATTATGTAAAATTAAAAATTGATTTTTAGGAAGGTTCAAATTTGCTTACTGATGGACAAGTAAGAGCATATTAGTAGCTAGACCAAAGTATCTTTCTTGCATAAAATTGTGAACATTAACTGATATTTAAGTTTTAGTTTAATCAAATAAATGTTATCAAATTTTTATTGTTCAGTTTTATCAAATAATTATATTATTATTTGTGTTTTTAAATTTACTTTAAAATCATGATTTTATAAATTTAAACTAATTATTATTAATTAAATATTTACTTTATAGTATTAATAAAATTGAAATATATTGTAAAAATTTAGAATTTTCTGTTAGTTTTTGCCTTTAGATCAAAGGCAAACAACTTTGTTTTTGACAAATTCTGTAAAATTTAAAATTTATAAATACTAAATAAACTCTTAAAATTGTGTTTATATATATTGACCGTCAAATATATTAGTCATCCGTTAATTTATCAAAATGACTTCATTTTGAATAAATTCTGTAAAATTAAAAATTAATTTATAAACACAATTTTGAGAGTTTATATAGTATTTTTAAATTTTAAATTTTACAAAATTTATCGAAAACAACACTGTTTAATAAATTAATGGTTAAACAACACCTTTGAAGGTCGAGAGTTCATGTACTATTTTGAATTTTTTTAGTTTAATATGAAATATGTACTATTATAAAGTTAAGGAAGGAAAATGCACGACGTTTAAACTTCATGTAGTATTTTGAATTTTTATGTAATTCGGTATGCACGACGGATAAATTTCAGATTGAAATATGCACTTTTCCGAGTTGTTGATTATCCTCGACCTCAAATTAGCTAGAATTAACATTTTTCATCTTTTTGTTCAAAAGTATTCTAACAGTGGTCACATGATTTTGTTATGATTTGAGCGTAAGGATCTGTAGGACAACACCTGTATGTCATTTTGAAAATATCATGACCATTTGTTTCTACTAATGTGATGCTCCCATGCCATGGTACACTTTGGCTATCCTCTGCGGTCACAGCTTCATATCATTTCTCTGCGATTATCACGGAAAGCATAGTACAAAAGTCATGTGGAGTGGAGCCATCTTGTGTTGATGAATGCTAATCAACGATTATTTTTTCATAAATTTAGTCCCTAAAGAACTTCCTCTAATCTGATAAAACTTTTCCAAAAACTTTGTCCCAGAACTGATATGTTAGTTAATCCATATCCTAGTCATTATCTCATTTACTATCCTAGTATAGTGGAATAAACGCATTTGTAATTCCTTCAAAGTTCGTAAGTATGGATTTTTAGCCAATCTATGGACACCTTGTTCAAAAAAAAAAAAAAAAAAAAAGCCAATCTATGGACACCACCTCTATGTCATCATGAACATCGTTTGTTCTACATCTCATGTTCCCACTTTGGTATACTTGGACTATCCGCGCTGGCCAAGATCATAGCTCTCAAATCATTTCTTGGCGATATCGCGGAAAAACATAGTTTAAAGGTCTTGTGGAGCCATCACCTAGTGATGCACGTTCTTGAATAATCTTTTGTCCCAAAAACTAACTTTTCCTAATCTGATTCCAAAGACTTCGTCCCAAAACTGATTTTACTCAACCCTTTTCCTCCTAGTCATTCTAAAAAACATTTGTGTTCCCTTCAAAGTTCATAAGTTTGGATTTTCAGAGTATATAATTTGAAATGGGTAGTTTCTGTGAAAACAATAAGATATATAAATTATTACTAAGTTATAAGTTAGAATTTGAAAGTATTTAGATTTTGTTATAAACACAATGATAGAAAACCCACTTATTAAAATATATAGCAGCCTCTAGTGAACTGTTTAGTTCAGATTTAGAAGTGGAAAATAAAATAAAAACAAAAAGAATAGTTAGAACCAAACCATTAAAATGGTTACAAAAGCCAAAACAGTTTTAGGAATTAACACCAGCTAATTTACAGAAGGGCGAAAGGTACAGAGACGAGGAAAAAAAGAAAAGAAAATTGTTTTGGCTTTTAACATTTTTAAGTTTACCTTATTGTATTAAATAATTTGTTTATTTATTACTTAGGGAACCTGATACCACTTTGATGTGTGAGTGCGTGGTTCTTGTTCATCTCTCTCTCTCTCTCTAAAATCTTTTCTTCTGCCAAGAAAACCATTTCTTAGATAATCAATCCTCCAAAGGTTTGTTTGTATTTTGTTTATTTTTGATCTCTTAACAATTTTCATCTTCCTTTACTTATTTTTTTGTATTGTATCACCAATTTACAATCTCTTGTTCGTACTTTCCAGTTTCCACTAAATCTTTGTTAATGTTTTCCAAAGATCCAAGTTATATTCTCCGAAACAGGTATGCATGTGTATACACATATATCTCTGTAAGTTTTGGTATTGTATGATCAAGACTAGTTTCTGTTCATGGCATTATAAAATGTTCTTGGTTTTGTTGTGTTTCTTCCCAGATTTCTTGTTGAACCTCAGGTTTCTGTAGTTTTTATTCTTCTAACTATTTCATCCACTGGTCAGTAAAACTGATTGGTTTGGTTATTTTCTTTTTATGTCTTCATGATTTTTTTTTAATCTTCTGTCAATAGTTTCTGGAAAATTCTCAATAATCTTTGGTCTATTTTATATAACTAGATGCTTGTTAAATTCTTCTTTTGGTCATCTAAAAATCTTGATCTATCAGTCTCTTGTTGTGATTTCTTGAGTTTCATGTCATTCCTCTCATAAAATAACACACTCCAATCAAACTGGAAACTTGAAAATTGAATTAACATTCAAGTTTTAACTGTTCATATTTGTGATTCCTTCACCAATCCGACTCAGATACTTTGAAATCTCACCCAGTAATTCTAATATTATTTAATGTTTTCTCTCATTCACATGAAATAATAATATTATTTTCTTTTCTAGAAAGATCTTAAGTTTCTGGGTTTTTACACTTTCCTCTTATGGGGTTTTGTTCAAATTCAAAGAATGTTATATATATAACATTCCTTTTAAACTCTTATAGGTGAATGGTAACACTGGAAGAATCACCAAATGTTCTTATCATCATCATCCTCCACTGATGAAGGCTGTCCAAATAATCCATCAACTTCTTCTAATTTCTTACATCTAACCAACTCTAGTGATGAGTTAGGTCAATCACATCATTCCAGCTTCACCATCAGGTAATCTTTAAAAGATCTTTCCTTTTTTTTCTTTCTGTCTCCAATTTGTTTTATGAAGAAGTAACAGTTTCTTTCTTCACTTTGTTTTAGTTCAAAGTCTTTAGCTTTCTTGATGAGTTTTCATAATAGATAAATAGATCTTTTCTTCCCATCCATTCAATTTTTCTTAATGGGTCAGATTCAAAACAAAAAAAAATATTTATTTTTTTAGTTTACCTTTTGCGAACCTGTGGAGCTTAAATGGCATAATATATTGAGTGTGTTGACTATTTCTTCATTTTTTCATATATATTTTTTTCTTTGATACTTTGATCTATAGCATGTGAAGTTTATCTGAAGTTTTTGTTTACAAAACATTGAACCTGTGTTTTGTCTGGATTACTAATAGCTGAGAGTTTCTTTTTTCTTTTTTTTGGTGTGTTTGATGGTTTCGTAGAGATTATGCATGTAACTACCGAACCAAGAACATTCAGAAAAGCTGGCCTTTTTCCTCAACAAGTTTGCAACTTTGTTTGAAACATGGCTTAAGTGATCTATTGCCACCAATGCAGCCTCTTAACTCTGTGGTAAGCCATCCTCCTGAAGCTTCCTCATCGAAGAAGCCACACATAACTCCTGTTGAAGCAATAAGCTGCAAGAGAAAGTTTGAAAAACTAGGCTCCAATCAAGCGTTAGCAGAGACTAAGCAATGCTTTGAGAATGGTTCAAAATCCAAAGTCCAAGTAGCTAACGTTAACAAGAATCCTAGAAAAAAATGTGGGTTAATAGTGAAACCAGGAGCTTGTGTGGATAGTGAAATAATAGAAGACCAGGGTTGTCTCTTTGAGTCTATGGTTTTGAGAACTTGTCCCATCTGCAAAACCTTCTCGTCTGCTTCTAGCACCACTCTGAATGCGCATATCGGTAAGTGTCTGTCTGTTGACTCTGGACAGCAGCCAATTAGTAAGCCTAGAGTTAAGCCACGGGTGAAAGTTAAAACGATGGTTGATATTTACGCTACTGCAAAAGGATGCACATTAGAAGATCTTGATGAAAGAAATGGAACAAAGTGGGCTAATAATAAGCCTGAAGTGTGCAACAAAAGGAAGAAGCCTAGAGTGTTGCATGTTCACGTTGATGAAGATGCTGCTGGCATTGGACCTGTCTACATTGATGCTAAGGGCCAAAAGCTGCGGATTATATCTGAGTTTAACGAGAAAGCTTCTGATCCATCAAGAGAGCAAGCAGAAGATGCCAGTGAGAAGAAAACTACTAAAGAAGGGAAGGGGAATTACAGAAGCTTTAGGAAAAGACTTGGGGGAAAGAAGTATTACAAGCTTTGTGAAGGCAGTGCTTTAGAGGTAATGCATGTGTTCACATTCTACCTCTCATAGTTTCTTACTGGTAATATATATACACATTTGCATGATCCATTCTTGATTCTTTAAGTAAGAAAAGTTCTCGTTTAGCAAAGTCACTTGTGTAGCAGATATTGGAGTATCAAAGAGGTTATTCTGAAGAAAGTAGAGACATGGAGAGTTCAGGTCCAACTAAGCGTAGGATCAAGAAGCATTCGGTGAGAAACATTTGTGATCAATCCAAGAATGGACATTCATTGTCAGAAGATCCTCTCGCGCCCAGAGGTCCAAGTCGTGCGAGTGTTGATTTATTTGAGACAGTTTCTTCTCCTTTAAAGAGTCAAAACTCATGGAGAAGTTGTGGGGAGATCCAAGTCTCTGGAAAGATCACTAAGGTTTTTGCATCCGAGGGTGAGGGCGTTATGAAGTTCAAGAAAGCTCAAGAGGAAGAAGAAGATTCAGGGAGATGGGAGTCTGTAATGACTCAAGAACGTGTAACGACAGATTATAATGATTGGGATGGTAATGAAGAAACAGATGCTTCAACTAGTGGTGGTGAAGAGAATGATTATGAAAGCTGGGAAGAGACTGGTAATAACAAAGAAGATGGTAATATGTTGGATAAAACCAATGATCCAGATGCTGAGTTTGGAAGCATGGTCTACAAGCAAACTGGTTGTGAAACTAAAGAACAAGGAGGAAGCACATTCATGGAGGTTGATCCCATTCCTATTCCGGGACCTCCAGGGTCATTTCTACAAAGTCCTTGGGATTTGGAAACTGATGCAGCTGAGCATCATGGAAACTTTTCAGTTATCACAAGCCATGTCAAATCTTCCCAAGATCAGCTTGACCTCACTGACAGAAACTCATCTGAATCACCATTTGGACAATCAGCACCACACATGATCCAACAAGATTTAAGTCTCTTGGGTAAGACTGTTCCCGCGGCTCCTTCAACTTCCAACTCGGTGTTTCGGCTAATGGGAAAGGATGTGATGGTTATCAACCAAAGAGAAGAGACCTCACATGGAGACTCAAGTCTAAAACCAACTTCTCAGTTTCAAGATCTCTCTAAGACACAACATGCGTCTCCTCCTGTTCATCTTCTTCTCCATCGTCCTTATGAATGAAACGGTTTGTATCTCAACACCAGCACAAAGCTTTCACAACATTCCGTGAGAAGTTTAGATCAAGAACTCTACATTCCATTAGAATTCTAATCAACTCCTGTAATTTTCTTTCTATGCTTGGTTTTAAGAAGTTTTCTCCTCAACCATTCAACATCAAAGGTTTCATGATTATCTAATAAGGTGGTTGAGAAAAATCTCAAGAGGCTGCTTTGAATAAATTGGTGATGTAAACTCTCTTGTAATCTACCTAGCTAGGACCTATATTCATTAGGATATCGAGAACTCCACTAAGGTGAAGGACCCCACTTTTGTTCCAACTGCTTTCAAAGGGGTGAAATATAAATGTGAAAGTTATTATAATGTTATGAAAAACGAATTTTAAATAAATTATAAATGAGTTAACATCATGATTCTTCTTTATATATAGGATAGATATATATTTATATACATATATATGTATGTATATGGTTGAGATCATGTGAGGTAGTCAAGATCATAGTCACCGTCATGACATTCATTGTGTATACGCAATTCATTTGCTTTTGTCTCACTAATTCCTTATTTTAGAATGAAAACATATAAACTTTATTTTCGTCAAAAAAAAAAACATATAAACTTTATTGTACAACTTCGTGATATAAAACTTCCGTTGAGTGTAAACAATGTCAAAAGCTAGAAAAGGTTTTATATATAACAACCAAAAGGAGAGTTGCATTTTGGCGATGATGAGTTGTTTTTTTTTTGTCATCTGATAATATAATTACCGAACTCAACCTAGCAAAAGGTTTGGTTACAACCATGCTTACAAAGAAGCATAACACTACAAGGTCAGTACTACTCGCGACCATATATACCCAAAAAATTAAGCCATTAACCTCCAAACTTCAACCACTTAATGCTCTAACCCAAAAAATTCTAGTGCTTGAATCACTAAGTCTCAACTGCCAAAGAGGACAGCCTTTCTTCATTCTCAAAGAGATCCTTAAGCCAAAAAGGAGCACCTGAAGCTACATAAGATTGCATATAGCCATCTTTAAAGACACTTTGAGCTATGATGAAAGCTCCTCTATTAGTTGATTTCTCTTCACTTAACACTCTCCACCATTCTATCTTCTCCAATCTCTTCATTATCTCAGCATGTTGATATTTGAAATTTGGCCATGCTTTTGGTCTTGTGACAACTTGGGGCAGAGTAGTATCATCTATAGCAATGATGATACGGTTTAGGCGATGAGAATAGAAGCTTTCCAATGCCCATAAGAGCGTCTGGAATTTGGCCTCGTCGAGCGAGCGAACATTGAATATTGCCCGTCGACTATGCATTAATACCTTTCATGTTTCATCCCGTACTACCCAAGCTGCACCACATTTAGCCTTGGTTTTGTTCCAATGCACCCCAATGTTTCCTTTCAACCAACCTCTCGGTGGAACTGACCATGACTTCATTCTAACCGTCACTGCCTCAAGTTCCTCCTTCTCCCATTTCAAATCATTTTTCCTTGCCAACAACCAGAACTCTGCCTCCTCCATCGCTTTAGCAGCTACATCTGATGGGGTTCTGTCCCTTGCCTCAAAAAGAATGCCATTTCTAAACTTCCACAAATACCAAACTAACCATGGTATCGCATTTCTAACCACCTCAGGAATGTCACCGTTTTTCATCATCAACATGAGGGCGTGAAAGTTAGAAAAGTGAGATACCTCATCAAATCCATGCTCTAAGTGTGGCACTTTGGCCAGAGCCCACACCTGTCTTGCTACCGTGCACTGGAAAATGATGTGGTTGATTGATTCACCTTGATGAGCTGTTTTCTTGTGCAGCTATTTTTAAATAAAATAGGAAGAGTATATAAAATATTACTAAGAATATATCTGCTAAAAGAAGAATGAATATTCATTTTTTTTTAAGTTCAAAAAAGAAAAACGAATATTTATCTGTGCGTGTACACGTTGTATTGAGATGAGTACAACCACAACGGCTATATATACTGCATGCCCATTTTCATAAATCATTTGATCATTATCGTATGCTCTTCTTTTGTTTGCATGTTAGCTGATGCACATGAATGTATTATTTACACATTCACGAATATAACATAATACATTGTTTTCTATGAGGTAGAGTACAAACAAGCTCTAAAAAAATTGGTAGGACGTAATTAATATGAATTAAACTTAACGTGGCTTGGATGTAATGAAGTGAATTTCGTTAGTAATGTCCATTTAAGATGATAAACGAAATTTTGGTTTAAAAGAGAAAATCAGAACAACTACCTGTTTCTTAACTTATGAGTTATTGCAAAGTTTGACATTTGAGAGCACACTCTCGTCTTGGTGTTGAATAATGGCCGTTACCACACAAAAAAAAAGGGATTGAAATTTTCAGTTTTATGTGTGTTTTCCGAGAGAGAGATTGACTGTCGCATCACATTAAAAAAGGTATGTTCCCGTGTCCACTCAGACCTGAAATGCAATATTGGTTGGTCTAATCTTCAATTGTGTTTATTCATGAAACGCCACTATGACTATCTACAATGGTGTTGAAAACCCCTTTTTTCTATTTTAACACTCCGCATCATCTGATCTGGAGGTCATTTAAACTCTCCAGATGTGTTTTTCGGGCTTCAAAATATGTTCCATCCCAAAGACAGCAAAATAAAATTACTGATTCGTTAACTATAATTGCTCGCTCATTTCATAGATCCCTTTGTTTTATTGGTTGTTTTAATCCGGTGTAGTTATTCATACCACCTCAAGTTTGATTAATATAATCGTATACTGCCAAAAAAACACTCTATATCATCTTCTCTCTTTTGTACCTAATTATTCAATATTTATTTCATTTTTAATCTATATAATGGTTTTGTTTAATAAAATTCAACACCTTATCCCACAATTTTTAATTCATAATTTTTATTGTTTATAATAACTATATATTAATAACTTTGACTGTAATTAACTTAAATAATTAAAATAACATAGTTTTAATAATCTTCTATTTATATTCTTAACTAATTTTTGAATAATTATACTAAAACTAATATTATTAAAATTCAACTTCATTCCATCTAACAAAAAAAAAAAGAATAATTGCAATAATACAGTGAAAATGGAATTTTTTTGTCCAAATCAAATAAACCAAATCTATATTTATAGAATATAAAATTTATGAATTTTAATATAATATGTTTTTAATATATTATTTGATATAAAGTAATTGATCTTAAAATCTATGATGGAATAAAAATCTATAAAATCTAAACAACTATTTATATAATGACATGTGTACCGATTGACTATTGTATTTTTAAAACAAAAAGAACAAATCAGTTTTGATAACTCCTTTTATCTATGTGTGGTTCATATTGATCAAGATAATTTTGTGGACTCCATTTTTACCTTTTCAACATCTTATATAATAAAGTTGAGTTTTTTTCTCCTTGGGGAAAAAAATGCCATGTAACATTCTCTTTTTAATAATTAAAATATTTTCTCAACTTTATTTAATGTGTTTTGGTTTTAACTATTATTAGGTATTAGTTTATTTTTATTATTGACAATTTATTAAAATGATGTTTTAATTTTGGATTGAAAGTTTAATTTATTATGAATTTTATGTCTTGATTTTTTTTAGATTTCATAACTCTTATGTTACATATTTTAAAAAATACTTTTAAACTATTTCTTAATATTTTGTATGTCAAATAAAAATACAAAATATGGAAACTAAAGTTAAGTATTTTCAAAAAAAAATTAAACATAAAATAGATACATATCCAAACTATTACTTTATGTTTGAAAACATTTAAAATATTAACTTTAGTTTTTATATATTTATTTTCATAACTAATATATTATCTTATAATAAAATTAATTCATTTACTAAACCACGGTTCACCCACGGTTGATCCAATGATCCAAAGACCCGGTAAATCGTATGGTTCAGTGTCCGGATCGAGTGTCAAAATATTGGTTCATAGAATTTCTTTATATTTGATGTTGACGATAGAAAATGGAACCTCTACGATTCTCCTTCTTTAACGCAATCGACGTAACCGTCATATAATCAATCTAGAAATTTCATTCATCCCACTCTAATAATGTTTAGTAATTGATGGCGATTCAAGTTCAAAAGACTACATTTGGTCTATTGGTATTGGCACATAAACTCTATGGTATCTTCCCATGCTACACTATGCAAGGAAACCAATAACTTCCCTGATGCATGCTATCCGTGTTTACATTTTAAAAACTGTGAACATGATTAATATACTCTTAAAACTTAACTAAACAAAAAAAGAATCATTACTTCCAATCCGAGAGAAATTTAAAAACGTTGCCTCGTTGCTAAAGTTATTTAAAATTGATGTAAACCACACATCACCCTCACCATTAATCCTTTGCACCACACTAACCATTTATTGTCAAAACTATTACTAAATGCAACAAATCAGCAAGCCCGAATCTCACAGATAATTAGAAATTATCTTTCTCATGATCGTTACAGATGCTAACATCTCATTTACTAATTAACAAATTTATTTTTTACTAGGAAGATTTGGTGAAATTATTCCATTCCGGTTAAAATAGAAGTTGTCCATTAAATAGAGGAGTTTAGGAACCATTTATAGTTTTTAGCTAAAAAACATATTTAGATTCATATTAAGATTCGTTGATATTTCTAAGTAAGGGTGGACAAACAAGAATTTTGTTAAGAACATACACAAAATCTTCCATTATAACAAAACTAATATAGAAAATAATTTCATGTTTATTATTTTAAGATACATCTTTTTGAGAGACTTTAAAACTAAAGTAACACATACAACTCGCACTCTATATTTTAAAAGTCAACATGGTAATGTTAAAAATATATATTCGATACTCACCAATTATTTTATCAAAAATTGACACTTCACCCTTATTTTTTATAAAATTTATAAAATTTGAAACGTATTCCATCTTTCTATTATTTGAACTAAATATATTAGTAAAAGTTTTATAGTTTATATATAGTTATTTTAATAATTATTAATATAAGTATGTTCTCTATATAAAACATCAACTTTGTTTATGACTATCATCTTTTTATTCTATTTTTATTAAATCGATTAGTAACAATCACTTATCCTATTCTACTTTGAACTAAACAACTTCAAACAAAGTAATGCACCACGGTCACTAACCACTATAAAAAAGATCAGAAAATATCATTTTTAATATATTTTTGTTTTTATTTTTAATATATTTTATTTGTTAAAACCATATAATAATTTATAAGTTTATGTAAAAGTATAATATACAAACCCGGCGCGTAGAGCCGGAATATCACTAGTGTTGAATAAAATTCAACTAAAATGAATCTACATCATTTTTTCTAGCTTTTCAACAGCCTCAATACAGCTATTCAACAATTGAATTTTTCATTCAACAGGTTCATTGTGGATAGTCTAACTCCAAAAGAATTACAACTTGTAACAATATTTAACCTTTAAGAGGGTTAATTAATATCAAGCAAATCTTTTCTTTTAAAATTAACAAGACTTAGTTGAAAAGTTTTGTCAACATGTAAAAGCATTTATATTTGACAAAAAAACACATTTATGACTTTTTTTTTTGAACACAAACTTTGATTATAACTCAAATGCAAGAGCTACAAAGCCAAGAGGGAATTAAACATCCTCTTGTGAACAATTCATGAACTACAATAGCAAATAGAAACAAGCATGATAGATCTTCATATGAAGTTGACAGCGAATTCAAAACCAAGTTTGAATGCGTCGATAAAGCTTCCATCACATAGTCGGACAGCTGAGAGATAGTCACAAGTGACGTTGTGTGACAGTCCTCACCAACGAAAAAAACCGAAGTAGTCTCGATTGCACCTTCAGGCCCTGTACGGACCGCTCCACAAAGTAACAAACCGGTGAGTGAACTGAAACGAAAACTCAGAAAAGAATCCGAAATATTTTCTCCATTCATAGAAAGGAGACATGGTAGTGAAGTACCCTTCACATTAGAAGAGGAAGTGAGAGTAGCACGCCGACAAACTGAACTTACTAGCTTTTGTTGTATCAAAGCTGGACGCCGGAGTGGATTCCCACCCACATCGGACGCCAGATTCATGGCTCAAAACTAAATGCCGGAGTGGATTCCCACCTACATCAGACACCAGATTTACAAACCGTTGTGATAGAAGGTATGTTTGTGGTGGTTGGTGGTATAAATCTTCAGACGGTCGTTTTAAACGGAGCTTAAACTATTTGAAGGGTGGAGGAGGCCAGACATGGAGGATGGAAAGGAGGAAGCAGGGAAGAGGGGTGGCGCTGGAGGATGCTTGTCTTCTCAAACACATTTATGACTAATTTAATAGAAACTTGGTATTTCTCTAGCCCTACGAAGAGCTTGCTTAAGCTGAAAACCCTTGTTATCTGACTTTTTGAGATGTGCGCTGCGCAATGGAAAGAATTGCTCCTTCTGGTTCGATATATGGTTTGATATAGGGTCTTTGAATGCTTTTTTGGAGACTTGGGACCGAGACAGTTGCGTATCATGAAGAATGCCATGGACAATGTGCTTTACCACCAGCTCGTAATCATACAGCTGAAACACGACAAATTTTTCTAACAGCGATTTCTCCTCTGGACAACAGTGCTGGCAATGGTCAGTTCCTTTGGCGTCAAGCCAATGGTCCCTTTGCAGCAAATTTTTCTTCTCGGATCATTTGGGTGAATCTCAAAATTCCATCTCCTATCAAGTAAAAAATAACCTGTTGAGCAGGTAAATGTAATGATGTGTAGGTTTTTTCGAGAAAATAGTTATTGAACTAATAAAATAAATAAAAATTAAACTAAAATCATAAAATTAAATTAAAAAAATCAGGTAACTAAATAAAATACAGAAAACTAAATAAAAATTCAAAAATTCAAAAAAAAACAAATAAAATTTCAGAAATTAATAAAATTTCAAAAATAAATACAATTAAAGTAAAATAAAAATATTAAATAAAAACTCAGAAATTGAAAAAAACTATAGAAAATCAAAAATATAAAAAGTTGAAAAATTTATAATAGTTTTTTTAATTACAAGGTTATTATTAAAAAAAACATATAATCGTTGACAATAAAAATTTCAAACGTATCACTGATGACGATGGTGGTTTCTCACACTACTATAACAATGACGTTTTTGACGATTCTCAAACAATAGTTTCTGACATCATTGTTAAAAATGATGATAGATATGTCTATAACAATTTTGACAACCATCATTTAAAACAGTATCTACCATTTTAAAAAACTTTGATATATCTACCGTTTTAAACAATGGTTGTCGAAAACATAGTTATTGACATATCCACCATCATTTTAAGGATGATATCGGAAACTACCTTTAGAAATATGTCAAAACATCACTGTTAATGGTTATGTGAGAAACCACCATCGTCGTCAGTGTTTTTTTTTTGAAATTGTTATTATCAACTATGATATATTTCATTTTCAAAATAATCTTGTAATTTTAAAAAGTAATATTAATTTTTCATTTTAAAAATATTGTGATTTTTCTTTAATTTTTAATTAATTTTCTGAAGTTTTATTTAATTTTATGTATTTTTAATTTAATCTTACTTATTTTGAAGTTTTATTTAATTTCTGATTCTTTTTTAATTTTTGAATTTTTATTTAATTTTATGAATTTTTATTTAGTTACCTGATTATTATTTTTCTGATTTTTATTTAATTTTTATTGATTTAATTAATTAAATAATATTTTTTCGAGAAACCCTACATATCACATGTCATTTTTTTACTTGATGGAAAAGTAAGCCAAGTTGAAAGTTTTTATGATATAAATGTCACTTTAAAGGTTTGAAGTGCTAGTAAAAAAACTTTAAGATTTAGAGTGTTAGTAGGTGCCACTTTCAAAAATTTTATTTTGGTGTGAAGATAGCAAATTAAACAAGAGACGAAATGTTGGTTTTGGTCTTCCATTAGTAGCTTTATACAATTTAAAATAAGTACTTCTAAGCATGTTTAAAAGCACGGCATAATATATGACTAATATATTAATTTGGTGCAGAGTTCGTTGCCATTAAGCTAACACTTAACAGATTAAATTAACTTGTCGCAAACTGAAAATTTAATTTGCTGATTAATTAGCTGTCAAAGAGAAGTAATGACTTCAAAAATATATAATCAAAATTTTAAATGACACGTTTTATTTCATTACTTCTCTTATAAAATGTGTCATTTAAATATTTTTACACTAACTATTTCATAATTGAAATAAATTTATGTTTTAATAATTATATATACTTAACCAATATTATTTGAGATAAATAAACTATTTATAAAATTAATATATATATTAATTAATATTAAACTTAAAATATGTAAAAATTATATTAAAATTCATCCAAAATATTTGTTTAATAAAAAATGTAAAATAAAATAGAGAGATGGCTACATTATTCTTACGAGAGTACCAAATAATATACCCTATTACAGTAAAAACTCTATAAATTAATAAATTTCATGATCTTAACGTTATTAATTTATAGAATTTTGTATATAGCTTCATAATGTGTATTACAAAGTTTGGATTTGAACTCAGATGGTGATTTGTCATAAGCATGATGAGATGTTTGGAAATGTCTAAATCGACCATTGATGTGTAAAGGCGGAAGCTGTTAAAGTTTTAAATCCGGGCATTAATTATCGTCACTATTATGAGAATGGTTTTCATTCACCATATTGATGGAGTGCTACATTAATTTTCTATCAAAATTTCTACACCAATGCTTGGATTTGCATTATCCCCTTAGTATTAAAGTAGGAGCATTTTAAAAAAGTAACCTTCTCTTCATATGTTTATAACAATTATGCCATTTCCTATGTGGCATCACTATAATTCTTCTCAGCTGCTTTAAATAAAAGCTCTCCTTTGACTAGCATAATTACAAACATTGCCATTATTATGGACCAATTATTAGACATCTTAATTTATTACTACTTCCAACTTATATATTAAACTTGCGCATGTATTGCTTCCAAAGTTGCATCGTATGGTTTGGTAAAGTTTTGTTGTAAAAGATACAGAAAACGACAGCTTCATTATGATTTCATTGTAATTTATATAGTTTTATATGTTCTTATATAAATTAAAATATGAATATAGTTATACTTAGACTTATATAGTCTAATAAATTTAAAATCAAAAAGGCTTATATTGTCTTAAATTTAGTTTATATTTAATTATATAAATTAAATTATCTTTTGTTTTTAATTTAGTTATAGTTAAAAACTATTTTATTACTTTGACAGAATCATGCAACCTTACAGTTTCGTATGTGATATAGTCTCATCCTATTTATATATAATTATGTGTATATAGATAATATATGTAATTGTTTAATTTGGGTATGGCATAATTATATATATGTTCTTATATAAATTAAAGTATGAATATAGTTATAGTTAGACTTATATAGTCTAATAAATTTAAAATCGAAAAGGCTTATATAGTCTTATAATTTAGTTTATATTTGATTATATAAATTAAATTATCGTTTGTTTTTAATTTAGTTATAGTTATAGTTAAAAAAAAATATTACTTGGACAGACTCATGCAACCTTACATTTTTGAATGTGATATACTCTCATCCTATTTATATATAATTATGTATATATATATATATATAATATATGTAACTGTTTAATTTGGGTATGTCATAATTATATAAGTATGAATATAGTTATAGATAGACTTATATAGTCTAATAAATTTAAAATAGAAAAGGCTTATATAGTCTTATAAATATAGTTTATATTTAATTATATGGATTAAATTATTGTTTGTTTTAATTTAGTTATAGTTATAGTTAAAAACTATTTTTATTACTTGGACTGAATCATGCAACCTTACATTTTTGCATGTGATGTAGTCTCATCCTATTTATATATAATTATGTGTATATATATAGTATATGTAACTATTTAATTTGGGTATGTCATAATTATATATATATATATATATATATATATATATATGTATATATATATATATTTCTAGATGCGCTTATACGTAAACAATAGTAGACGAAATGTATTTGAGCATTATTTGATCTAACCACAGCTACTTCAAATTGTTTATGTATAAATTAAATTTTATCAAAATTCCAAAAATTTTAAATTTCAGTCCAAGGTTAGTAAATATCGATATAATTACGATTTTAAAAGTAGAAAGTAAATTGATATGACAAAATCAAAGTACCGCTTCCTTTGACTAGCATAATTGTAAAGTTAATTGATATGACAAAATCGAGGGTTTGATTCTAACGGCAATTAACTTTGTATAAAAGGATAGTTTGACTATTTTTAAACAAATTTGTAAAATAAGAAAGCTTTAGAAAGTTAATTGGCGTCATCATTGTAATATTCAGTTTTCTGAACCTTATTCGATATGTTTTTATTAAATATATTTTGGTTAAAAGCAAGTTATAATTTTAAATTGGAGCCCAAGTTTAGAGCGTAATTATTGATAATTTCCTATAATTAGAGTGATTTAATTTTATCACATTAAATCTGATGATTACCGTCAACTATATTCAGACGTATATATATACTTTGTCTTCGACACATAAAAGTTGTTCAGCTAATATCTCCTTTAATATTTTGCTAACATTATTTTTTTTATTTTGATAAGGTCGATTGAAGAACGTGACTAACATTTATGGGTTTTCAAAAATTATTTTTCAACCCAATGATGTGCCACAAATCGATGCTTTCAGAAATAGGTATATCATTTTATTTTTAGAGTTTGAGAAATAAGTTTGTTTAGTTTCGTAAGCTGATTTTTTGTTATTTATTTATATAGGATTGCAAATCAGGAGTTCTGAATAAATTTTTCAGTGTTATTGTACTTTTATCGTTTTTGTTTTTGTTTTTTTTGTTTATGTTTTATTATTCTATTACCTTTGTTACGTTTCATATTTTAAAAGTAATTTTTATTAATGAAGTGATAATTTTATTGTCTATATTTTATTTTATCTAAAATCTATAATATACATTATATAATACTGCACACTTTCGTTCGATATTTTCAATTATCTAATATTTGTGAACCCGTCAGAAATACATAATTTTAAAATCTATATAATCAAAGTAATATTCTCTTTAACCTTTCATTCCGCGCAGAACGCGGATAATCACCTAGTTATTTATTATTTAGCACATGTGATGAGACCGGTGGACTCTTGTTCCAAACAAAAGTTTATTTGAAGGAAGCGAGAAAGATCCATGTCTAAGAAAGATATGAATTTTTTTCTTTTTGGTAAACGAAAGATATGAAATTGCCTCAACGTTATGGCTCAATGTTCATCAAATGAAACAATGAAGTGAATCCACCTTTACCACATACAAAAAAAATTGTGACATATATATTATTCTACATGAACTTCACCAAGCTTTGAAGTATATACATTAAGATCACGTGAAGCATGCGCTATCTGAATGGAAAATTTTATAAAAATCTGGAATTCAGATATGGATCATACATATACCATATTGATTAATGGATATATACATGTACAAGTCAGTCGTGTACGGTATGGTCCTTATGGATGAAATAATTTAAAAGATTGTGCACATGGATGCATGCATGACACTACGATTTGGGCTCATCTCTTCCGTCCACGAATCGACATATCTACTATTTTGCGAAACTCAACTTTTGCATCAATACTGTTTTATACTATTAAAATAGTAACATGATCTATTAATATATGTGTGGTCCAACTATTTTAATTATATTGATTAATATTTTAATAGTATTGAATAAAATATCTTAATAATTATTTAAAAGAAATATTTTACAAAGGAAAAATAAATAATGACTAAAAAAACAAATATAAAAATTAAAGTTTCAGTTGAAAAAAAAAAATTAAAGTTTCTAAATAAATATAAAACAAAAAATATACCCTCAGAATCTAGTATACATTATTTGTAGTGCGTTCATGCTTCCCCCATGTTTAAAAGTTATAGTTTCTGTGAAAGATCCTCGGAAGATAATATAAATAATGTTTTTTATATAAATAATATTGTTTCATATTCATTTAAAGGCATTAATATTAAAATAAAAATAATACTTTTTTTACAAATAAATAAACATGGTAATACAAATAACATATATCTGTTTGTATTGCTATAGTGGAGTGGTACACCAGATTTCAGAATTTGTAAATATAACTGTTCACAATGTAACCGCTAGAATTCCATGATATATCTTATATACATTCACAAATAAATAAACACATAGTGTAAAATATAAAATATAAAAATTTCCTAAAAATTATTTCCTTAATATTTTTTATTTTTCTATTTTAAAATTTGATGCTTAGATTGAATATATGTGTAATTTTAATGTAGTTTACCACAAAATAAAGTAGCAAAAGTATATTTTATGTAAAAACTTCATTTTTTCTTCAAGTTGAGTAATTCTATAATATAATTAAATTTTTATAAAAAATATATTTTATTTTAACTCGATTTTATTTTAAAATTAAATGGACTAATACACAAATAAAAAATAAATTATCTTATTTAAAAATAAATTTACTTTTTACTTTTTATGGGTTAGAAAATAGAGTGGGATTAGAACAAATTTGGTTTTAAATTTTATTTTGGATTAAGAAATGAATTGGAAATGAAAATGATCATATGTAGTCGCTTATGGATGAGGAAAAATATCTTGAGTAAATAGGATTTCATCGACGGACGTACAAATAATTTCGTTTCAGGTTAAAAAGTAAAAATAGTAATAATTTTAAGAGAGTGGAGGAACAACGGCCCTCAAGATTTTCTTTTTTAAGATTGACGTGATTGCGACGTGTCGCTTCCTTCTTGTCTGCTTTCTGGGTCATCCACCTAGAGTTGCTCCTTCGTTAAATTAATTTGAACTTGATTTGTCAGATTTTTTTGGATAAATAAATGGGATTGTTTTTTTGGATAAATAAATTGTTGTTTTATTTTTTTGTCAACAATTGTTGTTTTATTTAGATTCTGGATTTAGACTGATTTACGCTGTAGTAAGTCTATATATAATTTATTTAGTTTTTAATGAAGCCATATTCATATTTACGTGTCACTATGACCTCCAAATCTATGATTTGTGACCACATATTGTTATTCGTTTTGTTCATTTTGTTGTTTCATGATTAATTTTGCGATCAAAGTTGAATATAGTTAAGTTCTTTTTTTGCTAAGGCGTGACTTTTTGAAAAAAAAAGACTATTTCTAAATTGCATTTTCAAATCGGTGAAAAAGAGCAACAAAAAATTAAAGGTTTTTGTAATTTGTAACTGTCGCATGAACTTACGACTAGTTATATGAATCTAATACAACGTAACGAACCATAATTAATTACGGATTAGGTGATAACCTACGCTTTGGTGTATGAATGAACTAAAAACTATAATATTTAATTTAATAGATATTAAAAGGTTTAAAATTATAGTCGAACGAAAATTACATGTTAGAGGCTTCGAGTGAGATGAAATCCATATCATTTATAGTTTTTTTGTGTGTTTAAAAGTTTATAAGTCGTGATATGGTAGTAGTAACTAATATGGTTTACGCCAAAATAATTGAGTCTATACATTATATTATTAAAATAATGGCAAAAATTTCTACAATTCTGTATAATTTTTAATTGGTCACGAGAATTTAAATAAACTAGTAGTAATTTTCCTATATTAACCAAAACCAAAATGCATTATAGAGATTGCGTATATCTGTTTCCTATTTTTTAGCTATTGCATAAATTACTTATATGAAATGTATATAGTAATAACTAATACGATTTTGGCCATAATAATTGAGTCAATCAATTATATTATATCGCAATATTAATGGCAAAAAAATCTTATAATTACCTATATAATTTTTAACTGGCTATAAGAATTTAAATAAATTAGTAATAATTTTTCTATATTAACCGAAACCAGAATGCGTGATGAGAATTGCGTATATTAGTTTCCTATTTTTTTGCTATTGTGTAAATTACGGTCAAGCGTAAAATTAACAAAAAGAATCAAGTAAATATAGGAAATAATATCAAAAAATTGATTTATTAATCATGATATGTGACCATAAACTTAGTCATTTTGAATTTTTTAAAATTGATGATTTGTCTATCACCATTTATGATGATTTTCTAATTGCAAAGTCAATGTGATTAAATTAAGAGATTAATTGAGCTTTTATATGAAATTTATTTTTGAATGAAATTGGAGAATCCGTCTCGATTTTATGGAAACATATTCTAATGATTATATTTCTTTTATACGACATATATCATGAAAGAAATTATATTGTCCAGTCTTCAAGGATTGTAACGTATCTAGTAAAATTAAATAAAACCAATAATATCTTAAGTAAAATAAATAATATGTATGTAAATCATATAAAAGAACATATGAATACGAACTATTTATATTTGTTGTGTATAACCGATTAATAAAATTGCCAATAAACAACACTTATGATTTTGGCATAAAAAATACATATATTGCAAACAAAAAATGAGAACATCAAACAAACAAATAAAATGAAAACAACAAACGAACAATAAATATGTTCATCACATACAATATGATGGCCATCATCTAGATTCATCGTGAAATATGAACACCATATTAATGTATTTAATGTATAAAATATATAAGGAATATCTCGTCATTTAGTTATACTTCTTCGAAATTATGGTTGTCTTGGTACAAACTCGTGATATACAACTATATTACTTCTCACAATATCAATAATGTAAAATCAATAATATTATATGACGATTCTTGATACAAACTCGTGAGATACAACTATAGTATTTGTGATAAAATAAATAAAATAAAGTAAGAAAGCTAATCAAATCATCGAAATTACACTATCCATAATGTTTTTAACATGCTATAAAATGAAATATATATTATAATCACTTTTTAAATTTATTTGACAGTGACATGACATATAATTAATTTAGCCAAGAAAAAGTTATTTAAAAAAAGACTGTGAGATACATTGTGGTATTGATACCTAAGAAATAACAAAATTATTAATAATACATAAGAGTCAGGTTTATCTTTTAAAATGTACTTCAGACAATAAAAAGGGGTTACAATCATAAACGATTAGAAACCTGATTCTATCCACATTCTCTAAACTTGAAGTATCACTTACACAATTTTTTTTTGGAAAGTATTAGTTTTTTTTTTTTAAAAATTTAATATACTAATTTCAACCCGTTGAAACGGGAATTTAGGATCCGGTTATAAGCCCAACTCGAACAAAAGTTCCTAAAAAACAATATATTACAAGCTACCTTCGCCCACCCACTAAACCAAGCACAATCCGATAGCCGTTTTTAAAATTCTTAAGACCCATTTGCCGTTCTCAACCATTGACGTTGCTTATGGGACCGTGAGGTTCTCCTCATTGCTTCGGATGCCCGGAACTCCCATACCATCTTTAGTGTAGCTAGCTCTTAGGGATCTCTTTGGAAACTCATAACTTTCACCATCAATTAACACCGACGCAATAGAAAAAGAGATTAGAGTCATACCAAGTGAAAATCGCTCCAATCCTCTGCTCCTTCTAGCACGCCAAGCCACCCGGAACATGGAACCGACCCATAAGACCAAGCGGATAACTACAAAATGGGCTCGAGACAGCCACAACCAATCGAAGCCGAAGAACACTCTAATACCTGCAAAAGCAAAGGGTAACGACACCACCGCAAACACAAATATGCCCACAGCGTTGGGAAATGTCACAACCACCGATCAAGCCACCAAGGGAGGAGATACTCTGCTGAAAAAACAGAGACACACAAACCACTCGTCGATCATCTCATCCGAGAACCGGACAGAGATAACCTAAGCCGTCAGAAGCTAATCATGTGGCAAGGAGTAAGCTTTGAAAAAAAACACACACAAGAGTGAAACAATCGGGAGCAAATCGACACAACTCTCCAATTGACGGCAACCAAAGGACGGGAAGAAGAACATAGATTGAAAGGAGGACCACAACATCGCCTTGAAAACGCCATAGACGACGTATCCAACACCGCTCCGGAACAGCACCTCACGGAAGAACACCCCGAGTCCTGACACACGCCAGCTACTAGAGGCTACTAACGCCTTTGAGAAAAAGATCTCCAAAGCTCTCAAGAAGAAGAGGTCAGAGCCGACTCTGAACTAGACGCCTAGGAGAGAGCACAGCTCCGCCTCCACACTCCCTTTACCAGCAGGGAACCACCGGCAAGCCCATCCAATCTGCCTCCACACGCAGCTGTCTCTACAAGGGGCTAAAGGTACCCCTCACAAAACCCTAAAAATCCGACTTCACCAAACGCGAGCTCACCGACCCCATGTCGAGGCTCCACCACCCAACAAGCTGCACCAACGCTAGAGCTTCCCTACAGTAAAGACGGCACCGACGAGCCTCCAGGAGCATAAACATCGGACAATACGAGGAGAGGGAAAGACACGATGGTGAAGCAAAGAGAAAACGGAGATGAGGAAGAGAATGAGCCTCCGCCGTCGAGTGCTAACGTACCGGACACAATCCGGCCACTCAACGACGGAGCAAAACAAATTTGAAAGTTTTGTTCAGAGAGAGAGAGAGAGAGAGAGAGAGAGAGAGAGAGAGAGAGAGAGAGAGAGAGAGAGAGAGAGAGAGAGAGAGAGAGAGAGAGAGAGAGAGAGAGAGAGAGAGAGAGAGAGAGGAGAGAGAGAGAGAGAGAGAGAGAGAGAGAGAGAGAGAGAGAGAGAGAGAGAGAGAGAGAGAGAGAGAGAGAGAGAGAGAGAGAGAGAGAGAGAGAGAGAGAGAGAGAGAGAGAGAGAGAGAGAGAGAGAGAGAGAGAGAGAGATATCTGAAAAAATAGATGACTTTTTTTTTCTTTTTTTTTTTGAAAAGTATTAGTTAATCATATATCAAACATTCTACATCATTAGAAAAATAATTCCAAAACCACAAAATTTTGACATATACTCTACAAGAATCATCGGCTGAATTGTGTGATTTTTCATTATTCTGCGTGATAGTTTAGATAATATACATTTGGTAACCTGTGAAATATATAAGATAGACTAAAATTATAGATCCAATAAAGTAATCGTTCTATTTTATTTTAAGTGTTATCTTTTTGTTATATGCTAATTTTAATATTTAATTCATTAATTAGTAAAACTAAACAAAATAATATATTAATTAAAGATAAAACAATAATTTAATAAAATTGAATAAGAACAAAAAATTAAATGATATTTTTTTGAAAAGGATATAATATTATAAGATGAAACAAAAGTCTTTCCAAATTCATAATCCCACACCTTTGCTAATTTCTTTTTAGGGATCTCGATTTCAGATTTTTGTTGCATGTAGTGCACAAAAAATAAAGAATTTTGTTGCATGTATCTTTTTTTTGGTCAGAATGTTGCATGTATCTTTGTTTTAGTTTTCCCGTGTCTCGGATCTTAATTACAGTTTTACGAATGACGATGTGAGGTTATAATTTTATGTGATAATAGTAACATTTACACAATAACTCCTTTGGTGAATAAAAATGACATGTAGAAGCCAAAAACCTACTAATATAGTAATATCTAAAACAAAATTACATTTCTTGGAATAAGAGAATGTAGCAATTAAAATAAGCTTGAAATTTAGCTACACCAACCAAATCTATACAACAGAAAAATAAATAAATAAAGGATGGTGGAGTGTGATAATAATTGAAGTTAGTGTGGACACTTTCAATTTTTCCTCTTGCACTCATTTGTTTTTCTTATTATTTTACATTTTGTGATAATACGGTATGTGGACTTATGAAACACCAAAAATTTCATATAGTGTCTTGGTTCTTCTCTCTCTCTTTCTCTCCATCTCCATCTCTCTTTCTTCAATGCTCTCTTTCTCTCTCTCTAAGAAACCATATTTTTCCTCTTCTGCCAAAAAAACCCATCTAACGTTTGGAAGCTTCGTTCTTGCTCTAAAGATTGTCAAACTGGTTTATACTACTTCTTCCTTTCCTTTGATCTTTCTATTCTTTAAACCAATTTCAAGATCCCAAATCTTGAAATCTTTTTAGATCGGATTGTGTGTGGGCGCATAGTACGTTTATGAGTGAAAGATCTAATTTTAAAAATCATTTTCTAATTATATAACTTCCAAATAGTTTAGGTTTGGGTTCTGATTTCAAGTTGTTAAGATTCTTCCTTCTCTGTGTGTAAATATCATCTTATGTGAATCTCTTTTCTTTCTTTTTATCTTCCAGATTTACTTCAAATCCATCTGTAATCACTTTTTTTTAGCTGATCGAGAATCTTCCTCCATGTCTAGAATTTTCTGTGAACTTACGTAGTTTATAACTCATGATATTTTATTTGCTTAAATTACTAGGCGAGATCTTCATCTTATGGATGTCTTATTTCACTTTTTTCTTCCGTTTATCATACAATAAGCTCTAAAATCAGATTGGAATTTGAAACTTTTTTCTTAAGACAAAAGGAAAATCACTGTCTTTTGCGTGCGAATAATTGTTTCTCTTTGTAAGATTTCACTTCATCAAAAAAAATTTAAAATATGATCTTTATACTAATTTCTCCTTTTTTCACATGAAATAATGATTGACTTTTCCTCTTGTGGGTTTCTTAGAATCACAAATCTCAAGAACATATAAGAGTTTCTTAATCTTAAACATGATGTGTTTGTTAATAGGAGGAGGAAACTGGTGATGATAAAGAAAGAAGATGAGGTGTTATGCTGAAGCTTTTGGGAAGGGAAGAGACAGATAGTAACAGTGGAAGAATCAAATGTTCTTCTTATCCACTGAGAACCCACCACATGACCACCACCCACTTCCTTCAATTTCCTTACATCTCACCTCTTCCTCTTCTTATTCCCATGAATTAGCTCAATCCCATCCCCAAAGTTTCTCCATCAGGTAAATTAAACAACTTTAACCCTTCTTTTTTTCTGGGTTTCTTCGCCTATATGGTTTTGTCCCTAAAAAAGAAACATAAAAGTCTCTTCATTTCATGATGGGTCAGTCTCAAATCATCATAAGCTAAATCTCATCCTCTTGGCTAGATCGAAAGTTTTGATCTTTCGTCCTTTCTTCTCTGTACATATCAATGGGTCAGTATCAAATGATCATTCGTTATAGATCGAAAGTTTTGATCTTTGGTTGTTCTTCCTTGTCATGATTAATGGGTCAGTGTCAAATGATCATAAGCTATAGCTCATCCTCTTGGCTAGATCGAAAGTTTTGATCTTTCGTCCTTGTAATGATTAATAAGTCGTCAGATCTTATGGGTTTGAAAGCTTAGATTGTATTTTGCTTCTCTCAACTTACTTGCATATGCTTTAATTATCTTGTCTGTTGATGTTAAAACTCTATTTATCTTTTTGGTATGTTTTGAAAGTAACTAATTTTTGTTTCATCTATGTTTGATGCTTGCAGAGATTACGCATATAGTAACCGAAAGAAGAACAAGATCGAGAACAACTGGCCTTTTTCTCCCAAAAGTCTCAAACTTGTTTCAACTCATGGAGTGACTGATCCTTTGCCACCGTTTGATGAGATCACGTCAGGGAAGCAGATTGTATCCCATGTCCAACGAGGAAGAGATTTGGCTAAACTTGGGCTAACTCATCAAACAATAGCAAAGACTAGAAAAGGAGTCTGTAGCCAGACGAGGACCGTGGAGAATGGTTGCACTAGTGTTTCCAAGTCTACTAAGGAAGAGATAGTACTAGTAGCTGCTACTACAGGTAACAAGCACAGTAAAACGTGTGGACGAGGAGGAGGAGGAATGGTGAAATCCAAAGAAGCCACTAGTTGTGACGTTGGACTCGAATCAATCATCATGGCTTCTTCAAAAACATGTCCTATCTGCAAAACCTTCTCATCAGCTTCCAACACCACTTTGAATGCTCACATCGATCAGTGTATATCTGTAGACTCATCACCGGTTATCAGTAAGCCAAACAAGACTAGAGGTAAGCCACGGATGAAAGTGAGAACGATGGTTGATATCTATGCTTCTGCCAAAAGATGCACATTAGAAGATCTTGATAAAAGAAATGGAACAAAGTGGGCTGTGATCTCGAGCTACTCTGACCGGGTTGTTGCTGATAAGTCTGACGTGTCCAAGAAGCGGAGAGTTCCTCCTGTGGGCGTTGGTCCTGTTTATGTTGATGCCAAGGGACAAAAGCTGCGGATTTTAACAGAGTTCAGCGAGAAGAAGACTTCTACTGCTACTCTAATGAGAGAGCAGCGTGATGGGGATGGTAGTAATGAAAATAGTAAAGGCTTGAGGAAGAGACGCCTGGGAAAGAAACATCATAAGTATATTAAACTAAACAGTCACAAAGCCAATGAGTCAGAGGTAATGAAAGAGCCCATGAGTTCCTGTCTTCTTCTTCTTTTTTTTTTTTGCCATATCCATTTTGTTTGGTTCGTTGATATAACGCTTTTGTACAGCAGGTACCGGAGTGTCAAAGAGGGTTTTCTGGAGAAGGTAGCAGCAGCAAGGGTCATCGTAGAATCTTTAATCAGCGGATGCTAGCAAAACGTGGTTCGAGTTCAAAGAAGCTAAATGAGAAAGGAGATAAAGTTAATGCGTTGCGGGATCAACCATCTGAAGATGATGATGATGATGATTCATGGTCAGGAGGAGATCATGTTTTGTTGAGAGGTAATGATTTGTCTGCTCTAAAGAAACAGAAGCTGCGGAGCGAAGTGTCTGGAAGGAGTAAGACTATGTCTGGGAGTAAAAGATCTCAAAGAGTTCGGATGAGTGAGAAGGAGGAGAAATCACTTGCAGGAGGAGCTCATATAAACACTGTCAGATTGAAGAGGAGCCTTACTTCGATACAAGAAGATAAGTATCCACCGAGAAAGAATGTCAGAGAGGTGACAGATGCGTCTCCTCGTTCAACTAGCATGAGAAAGCTGTTGCCACCATTTGTAACAAATGGATGGAGAAGATTATCTCTGCCTGTGGAACTAAAGAGAGCTCGTTTGGATTTGTCAGAGGAGGAAGAAGAAGAAACTGGGAGATGGGAATCTGAAATGACACTATCAGATGATAATTATGTTTCTGAAGAAGAAAGAAATAAGGTCTTACATAGATCAAATCCTTCAACATTTAGTGGTTACGATGATTATGATGACGAAGAAAGTAGTGAAGAGGAGGAAGATAACAGCGAAGGAGCCAATGTGCTGGACAAAAGAGATGAAACGGGTGCTGAGTTCCACCAGTCTAATGCAACCATACCTAGCGAGAGAGCAATGTATTACTCGGAAGAAGCTGAGAATATGGTTTACGAGGAGGAAGAAGTGAGGTTTGATTCTGAGGTGGGGAAGGGAAGCTTATATGTAGAGGTTGATAACATTCCCATTCCAGGACCTCCAGGATCATTTATACCGAGTCCCAGGGGTGGTATGAGTTATGATGAACATCTTGGAAACTCGTCTGTTATCACAAGCCAGCTCCAGTCTTCCATGGATCACCTCGACAGAAACTCATCTGAATCACCTGTTTCTGCATTTTCAAACTTTGCAGCTGGTAGATTGAGTTTTCCACCAGAGTTATCTTCTTCTTTGCGAGATGTTCTCTCCGTTGGCGTTCCTTCGCCCTACTCCACAACCCCAGTCAGCTTCTCTGTTCCATCTCATCCTGAAAAGATGACTGTTGACAAGACAACAACACCTTGGAGCTTTAGAAACAATGATCATGAGTCTTGTTGTTGCCAAAGAAAAGAGAGAATCTCAGAGGGCGTTACTTTGAATCACCAACCATCTCAACTACTGCAGCGAAGAGCTTCCGCTTCTTCATCAATGGCCATGAACTTAACCAAACCGCCCACACGTTTGGATCCAAATCATCCTTTCGAGCAGTCACCATACATGATCCAGCAAGAGTTTGATCTCCATAGTAAATTCTTCAACAAAGCGAATGTCAATGGCGCTGTTGTGCCTCCAAGTCCTTCAAACTCGGTTTTGCGGTTAATGGGAAAAGACTTGATGGTCGTCATGAACCAAGGAGAAGCAAACAACGAAGAAGCATCTCGGGCTAGCTTAACACCAACCCCACAGTTTCTTGATACTCCTCCTTGCGCTGGAACCGGCTTATACTTAAACACAGGTCTATATTTAAGGAACAGTTTGGAGCCAACAACACATCAACCACAGACACCAGCTTCAGCTTCAGCATTCAGAAACAGTTTTGATCATGTGAGGTACTTTTCTCCGAGCTAGTCAACTTAAAAGTTTCAGACCTTTATTCAGTTCAGGAAAACATGGGTGCATTTGGGGGTTTTAAGGTAGACTTCGTCGGATGTTCTACGGCATTTTCCATGCTTTATCTCTTTCTGCAGAGACAGTTGTTGTTGTTGTGTAGTAATTACTAATTAGTAAAGCAAGGACTTGGAAAATAACACTATTATGTAGAGATAAGTAACTTTACGCTTTCATTGCCTCCAAAGTTATCTAAAAGCTCCAGAAAGTTATTTACTTTTATCTTTATGACTAGGCCATTGTGGTAAGAACACTTGATTATTCCTCAAACTTTGGAAATTTTCAGTTGGCACTAAAGTTTTTCAAAAAACTTTTTCTTTTCAAACCTGAACTGTTAGTAAATTTTTGAATCTTACACTATATTTGTTACATCTGAACAAAAATCAAATTATGTTTAAATCCTTAATTGTTATTTTACATTTTCAACGAAAAAAGCAATTATAGAAAAATATTCTTGAAATCATTCTGTATGGCATAAGAGTTTGAGTTATTTTCACTGTAAGACAGTTTTAAGTTTTTTATTAGAAGATAGGGTAGTTTATACTATTAAGACAGTTTTTTCTAACTATTTTCTCTTTTTCTAAATGAGCTAGTTAGATCGTAACTAATTATGTTGACTAATTTAATATATGATTTTTGGCTGACGAAAACTAATCACATATCTTTCCATTAAAGAAGAAAAAGTGGGTCCCATTTATTTATTTTTCATTTTCTCCTCTTTAGTTCTTTTTTCTTTTTGAAAAGTGAATGTTGTTTTTTCAGAATTTTTTTTCCATTAGATATTTTTATAATCAGTATCTTTATTATTAAGTCTATCTTTTGAGATATGTGAAGCTATATTTTTGAGATATATGTTAGATATCCAACATGTTCTAAAGTTATGTACATCCGTTAGTGTACATGTGTACAATTGTACAATAAATGTTAATGTGTAAAGTTGTGTATAGTTGTGTACATTCGTTAGTGTACATGTGTACATTCGTCAGTGTACATGTGTACATTCGTCAGTGTACATGTGTACATTCGTTAGTGTACATGTGTTGAATTAGTGTAAAGTTGTGTATATCTGTACATTCGTTAGTGTACATGTGTACATTAAAATGTTGAAACTTGCAAAATTATTCAATTAGATAGTATGATATTATGGTAATGTTTTAATGATATATATGTATGTGTACATTGGTTTACATATCCACATGTTTTAATGATATATATATATGTGTACATCGTTTTACATATCTACATGGAATTTTTTTTTATAATAGTGTTATGTTAAATGATAGTTACATGTACACATATATACTGCTATACGACTTGGCTGTGTACACAATGTGAGGTGTACATGTGTACACATAATACATCATTTGAGCAATTTCTCTCTGGTTTCTTGATTGTTTTATTCATTATCTTTGTACATAGTGAAATAATACTTGTATAATGATAATGATGTACATGTTTTGACTGTGTGTGTGTAAGATAAAGTATAAATGACGTACATGTGTACAAATATGGAGGTGTACATGTGTACGATAAATATGATAGTGTACATATTTGGATCAAGGATTATATTTGGATTCAGTCAGATTTCAAGAATGCCCCTACCATGTGTGTACATGGAAAGAAAAAATCCTCATGTACATTGTTTTAACATTATCTTGAGTTTATGAAGTCGCATGGCTTAGTTATTTAGATAGAAAACATAAAAAAAACTAGAAATGTGTACACAATCACTTTGATGTATAATAAAAAATTAGTGTACAATCATTTTGATGTATAATACAAAATTAGGTGTACACATGTACAGTTTGAATGCAATGTACATATGACTTTTTTCATTAATGTTGAAGTTACGAGAATAACCCCATCTTCTTCCTTAGCCATTGTCGACCAGAAACCCAAATTTCCACTATCTCGCCTATTTTCTTCAATTATTTACATCTCAACTTTTTTTTAATGTATTTTTACCCAGACTTGATATGTTGCAATCTTAATTCATAGCTTTAATCTTAAAAGTTTGAACAAAAGTGATTTTTTGGTTTCTAATTTGTTGAAAGATTTGTCCATCAAAAATATAGCTTGACATATCTTAAAAGATAGATTAAATGCTAAATATACTGATTATAAACATATTTTTTAAAAAAAAGTGAAGAAAAAACAACATTCATTTTACAAAAAGAAATAGAACACAAGAAAAAGAAACAAAAAATATAATACATGGGACCCACTTTTTTAGTTGGTAAAAGGTGACTAGGTCGTTCAAAGAGAGGGAAAGCAAGAGAAAGAGTTAGCATAAACTGTCTTAGTAGCAGAAATTGTCTCATTGTGTAATAGAAAACTTAAAACTGTCCTGTGGTGTAATTCTTTCTAAGAGTTTTATAATCAGCCATTGAACAACGCAACCGATAGGAAAAAATTAGATAAGCTTTTTAAAAGAACATAAAATTAGTAGAGGAAGAAATAATTAAATCAGTTTGCTCAAAATAATCAGATGAGGTGGCTACATTTGTATAGTTGGTGAAAGGAATGATTTAGTGGTTGACTAAAAAGTCGTTAGCCACCTTTCTCTATATACTCGCTGGCATATCGGGTCATCGGGCCGGGTCATATCAACATGGCTCCGA
The DNA here is from genome assembly GCF_000801105.2 of Raphanus sativus. Lineage (NCBI taxonomy): Eukaryota > Viridiplantae > Streptophyta > Magnoliopsida > Brassicales > Brassicaceae > Raphanus > Raphanus sativus. Next base: position 7,787,997 of record NC_079519.1, read on the forward strand.
CTCCGACGACAACAGCACCAACCTACACCTCAATTCCGATACCTACCGGCGACGTCATCTCCCGATCAATCCACAACCTCACCTCCGCTATCTCTCGCCACCGTCCCTGGTCGGAACTCGTATTCCCCGGCGCCTTCCGCTTCCCGGAGAGACTCTCCTCTCTTCCCCTCCGTTCTCGGACGAACTTCCGCTACTTCTCCGTCAACTACTCTCTCCTCATCGCCACCTCCGCAGCGCTCGCTCTCGTCGCAGCCAGTCCCGTCGCGCTGGTCGTCGTCGGAACGGTCATCGCCTTGTGGCTTCTCCTTCACTTCTTCAGGGAAGACCCTCTTCTCCTCTGGGGGTTTCAGGTCGGAGATCGGACCGTGGTTTGTTTCTTGGTCTTAGCCTCCGTTTGGGCCGTCTGGTTCACTAGCTCCGCCGTGAGCTTGGCCGTAGGTGTCGGCGTTGGCTTGCTGTTGTGCACCGTTCACTCCTTGATTAGGAACTCCGATGGAGTTTTCCTTGAGGAGGATGATGCTATAACCGGAGGGTTGATCGGGTCTAATGGCCGACGCTGAAATTTTCCGACACTCTTACAGATGTTGATTTTATTGTTTTTTTATTTGCTACCCCTTAAAATTTATCAAATTTTTCAAAGAGGGACCGTAACTTTTTGTTTGTTTGATTTATTGTGAATTTTTGAGGATGATCTGAAATCTGATTTGCTTGTTATCTTCTTTGATTGTAAATCACTTCTTGTTTGATTGATTCTCACAGTGAGAGAGACCAACTTGCTCTATGCATTATTAACTTTTATTTTTCTTTTGTCAGATACAATGTACCAAATCTTATTTTCAAGCTTCGTAGCTTTTTCAGTTTTGTCATGAAGCTCCGAGATCCTCGTGTAAGAATAGGATATAATTTTTGAGGTCAACTTGTGTAATGTAAATGATCTTGTAGTTTTTCTGTCACTCTTTAGTCATTTCCTTTTTTCTTTTAGATATAAAATCTGAAAGCTTCAAGAGAATCCAAGGACCTAAAGTGGCAGAAACTAATATGCACATATGAGTTCTTCTCTTGATTGTCAATTCACTACCTTAATAATATGCTTTTGTGTTTGATTATGACTAACTTGGGTTTAACCAAAACCAGATTAAAAAAAAATATAACAAGTTCAATTTGTATGACAAGTCATATTCTTTGAAAAGGAAACAAAAACTGAACAGTGAACTTTGGGACCAGTAACAGGAGAGGGGAGAGTGACACTTGTTGGCTAAACCCAGACACTGATTAAATTGTTTCTTTTTTCTACAACCCATTCCCTATTTTTCTGTGTTTGTCTTTGGTCCCACTTCTTACACAAGAATTTGTCCTTACTATAATTCTGTTTGTTACTGAGATCTTTGGTAACTATTTTCTTTTGATTGGCTTGAGAATCCAATGCATTGAATGATGTTTTACCCTGAGGCCCTAGTAGCCATTTGATTCATTCATCCATACACTACCAACAAAGAACTCATGATTCTGAAAGGAGTAAAAAGAGACTAGATCAACAAAAGAAGTTTGGTAATGTACATAGGAATAAGATTGTGCCTTAGCTGGTTTTAAAGTAACCGATACATGAACTATAATGTCTGCAACAAAAACTGAGCTTTTAAAGTGACGTGGAAATAAAACCAGTAGGAGAAATGTTCGCTGGTCTGTGTTTCATATCTTGCTTCTCATTCTGACTAACTTCGCTAGTGTTTCTTGAGCAGCCAAAGTGAGCTCATGGTTATGGCCAAGCATCACCGTCCTAATACTGATACAAGTCCTGCACAGCTCCTCGCCGCTATCAAAATGCCCTCCTCGCAGCAGCAGCTTCGCTCGTGTCTCCAGTAACAAAGCTTTCAACAACGTAACATCCTGCCACACGTACTCATCTACCTTCTTGTTAGTCTTCTTCTTCCAACAGAGAGAGCCCTGGCGCCAGTCTTGTATCTGAGTCACAAACGACTTCTCCGCATCCTCTAGCACGTTGGTGCATACTTTCAGGAGCTCCAAAGCAGAAGTGCACCTCGAGAAGGTTGTGAAAGCTGTGATTGCTAAAGGAAGAGCTGTTCTCTTGATGTAAAGCACCAGATCCATCGCTTGCAACTCCACCAAAGGAGGTTCTGACTTGAATCCGAACACTAAGAACGCTGAAGCCCATAGGTGATCAAGATTCAACAACGGGTTCTCTATTTTCCTCACGCCTTGAACCGTTGCCTTGGGAGCAAGTATGTAATCTCTTCTCCTAGCGAAAGTTTGAGTTATGGGATGGAACTGAATCCAACATCCATGTTGTCTATTAGTCATCCTCGCTAGTCCTAACCTGACTAGTAAAAAAGCAGCATCCTCTTCGCTTCTTCGTCCTAGGCCACAACCACCGCACCAAGCAAACGTGTGACTCAAACATTTGTTCCATTTGCTGAACCGGTTTCCACCTGTGGGCATGTGTTTAGCCGCTGCAGCTAACAGGTTAACCGGAATAGGGACGGGAGCAAACCAAGCTCCCACTAGTAGCATTTTCAATGAGAGAAGGTTTCTGTTTCCTTCAGCTTGCTCCAAAACAGCCAGACAGAATGCTAAAACCTTTGCAACGAACGGATTGGATTTGCAGTATAGCTCATCGTTTGAGTTCAGAAAAGGAGAGGCTGAACGTTCTTCGATATGAACTTTGTTCACAGCTTCAAAGAGAGCAGAAGGTGTAATAGCAAGCTCTGAGAGCAATGAACCTATCACCCAAAGACCATAGCTCAACCGTCCCAGCTTCTCTTCAAAAAGCTTGAGGATCTCAACCTCCTCAGCAGGGTAATCTTTCTTTCTCCTTCCTCTCAGTAACACCATTGCATCAGATGAGGGCAAGACAGGAAGCTGCACTGTGTCAAAGTTCATGACTTTAGGAAGCCTAGTAGTGATCAAGACATGAGTACCTCCTGTGTTTCTCGGAATTAGATCATTAAGATCTTTGCCTTCCCACCAATCTTTCTCTATCTCAAGATTATCAATGATCAGAAGATAAGGCATGTCTCTGAAAAGCTCTCTCTTTATCCTCTTAAAAGCTTCAAACTCTTGCTCATCAAAGCTCCTTAGTCTACCTCTATCCTTCTCAGCATCCGCACTCACATCAATCCCCAAGCTAAATGACAGATTCAACAGGTTCTGTCTGAAGTATCTAGCTTCCCCTCCGACCCACAAAACCATCTTATACCTCTGAGAATACCGGTAAGCGAACTCAAGAGCAAACTCTGTCTTCCCAATCCCTGGAACTCCATTCACACAAACAACACTTGTGCTACTACTCTTGCAGTTACTACTACTGCTCCTACCTTTCTTAGTCTTCAACAGTCTTTTAAGAGAGTTCTTACCACCGTTTGGATCACTCCAAGACTCTCTTCTTTGCTCTGAGCACTTTCCAAGCTCCAAGCTGATAAACTTGCCGTTTCGAGTTGATACAGCAGAATCTGATTCCTCATCTGCAAGTCCTTCAGACTGTCCACTTGCTTCCCCTTTACTGCTTGGTGGTGTTGTAGACTCAAGATACTCTCCACTACTACCAAAGAAAGCCATCTCCATCTCCATCATCTCTTTCTCTCTTCCAAGAAAAGTTCTGTTTCTAGGGAAAGGAAGCTCATCAACCCTCTCCACCATCTCTTTATCAACCACACTCTTCCTCCCAAGCTTCCCCCTCAGAATCATCGCCGTCTTTCCCACACAGCTTCTCCAGTTACTCTCATTAGCTTCAAGTTTAAACTCATGGCCCTTAATCAACCCATCAATGGCTTCTTTACACTCTTTATCAATGGCATTGCAGTTGAGAAGACCCATTATCTCAGAAGGTCCAGTTCCATAGAAAATGGGAATCAAGTTCTTCTTCTGAGCAAAGAACCTAACCTCCTCCAAGCTAAGGTAGTTGAGCAAGCTGGAACAGGACACAACCACAATCCCATAAGTAACAGAACAGATAACTCTGTCTGCTATCTCATGACTCTGTGTGTCCGAATACTTAGCCCTGTCAGCAACGAAACAAGCGATTCCCTGAAGCTCAAGCTCAGACTTTAACCACTTGCAGAACCTCACCAAGTTTGGGTTTTGTCCGTGGAACCCTATGAAGACATCAGAGCTCCTGAGCTTGGTGGTGTTGGTGGTGGCAGGTGAAGAAACAGAGACTTTAGCTAAGGAGACTCTAGGAACAGGGAAAGAGAAGGAGATCCTTGGGAGAGCAGGATCTGGAGTACAAGCTGATAACCTGAGCTTCCGGTCTGATGGGTCATCGGAGAACTCGTAATGGTCGGAAGGGGGAGTGTAGGAGCTGCTTGGTACATCTTCAGGAGGCGGTGAGGAGGGTTTGTGAGTGGTGGTTGTGGTTGTGGTAAGGGGTTGAGTGGCTCTTGGGGATATATAAGGAGATTGTAAAGCGGAAACAAAAGCAGAAGATGGTGGGGAGACAAGAGAAGGTGAATTGAAAGGAGAGTTTTTGATACTTGGAGATGAATCTGAAGCATCATTTGTCTGAAGAACATCTTTGCCTTTCTTGCTTGAAGAGCTTTCTGCTGATGATGATGTTCTTATGGTTAATCCAACTAAACTTGCTTCTTCTTCTCTCCTCATTCTTGCTTCTTCTTTACTTCCTCACTAAACCCAAAATGAAAAAAAGGTTGTGTCTTTTTTTTTTATCTCTCTCTCTCTAACTTGGTCTCTAAATCATTGTGGTCTTGACTGACAGATTATAATGAAGTGAGTGGGACTTTGAGGAGATGGGTCAGAGAACATGAATAGAACAGTTGATGTTGTTCTAAGGAGACTGATGTAAAATCTGAGGAACTGCATGTGATGTATCTAACTCGTCCATTTGGTGGGGTCCTCCTCTCTCCTCTTCTTCTTTAACACTGTTGAAACCCAATTTGTTTTTTCTTTATTATTATCTCAGATTTGACCAAAACACATAGCCAGTTTCAGTCTGCAAGAACGGAGAGTCATGGGTCAGCAGAAAAATCATTGCTTTTATATCAATAAGTTTGGTCTTGTTGTGTTCATTATATTCATCATCAAGATTGAATAGGAACGACAACAAAAAAAGTAACAGTTTAGTCAAATCTTTAAAGATGATTTTCAAAGACTTACTCTTTTGTTTGATCTTTTTCAGACATAAGGCCAAAGACGTGTCACTTCCCCTGCACCATTACAAGCCTCTCTCTCTCTCTTTGCTTCAATGTGTGTGTTTTTAGGAAGAGCAGATTGTGATAATGAAGAGGGAGAAGAATCTGGGTTTTTGAGTTGGATCTGAATATGGAGATTATTCTAAAAATGGTGATTAAAGAAATGGTTAAGAGAAGCAGCCTGGAGATGGTTAATGTCTAAAGTCTAAACATGTACCAATGTATTTTTATAATGATGACCCACTAATCAGTATATAATTAAAATCTTGGATTCTTTCTTTTTTTTTTTTGTTCAACATCTTGGATTCTTTCTATCTCATTTGTTTTATCTCTCTCTCTCTTTCTTCTCTCTCTCTCTCTCTCTCTCACACACACAACTTCACCCTGCAGTTAGATTCTTTTCTCTCTCTGATTTACGACTTTTTTAGGAAAAAATTGTCAAGACGAGCTGGTTTTTAAAGATCTAAAACGACTCATTTGGGATATAGTAATTTTTTTTTAACATGGTTACATTAAATTTAAGAAAGAATTAAATAGTCAGGGGTCAGATTTAAGACATTGAACTTTGAGCTTTAAAGAAAAGAGGTTGGAGTGAAGTAAAGGAACCATTTTCAGTTGTCTCAGTACTATTACTTTGGTTTTTTGTCCATTAGTCTTTGTATTTTATGAAGCTCCAAGACTGTACATTACAATATTGATCAAATTACACCACCATTGCTGTAATTAGTAGGAGAAAATAACCAAGAATATACTAATTTGTTTTTCTGTAACGTTTTAGTCTGTAACTTTTATTTTTTGGAGTCAGTAAAAATATAATCCCTCCGTTTCTAAAGATGTATGTTCTAGAAAAAAATTTTGTTTCAAAAAGATGTATTTTTATATTTTTAATGTAATTTTTGTCAATTAATTATGAATAATTGTGAATCTCAAAAACATTAATTGCATTTCTTGAAATCTTATTGGTTTAAAAATATAGAAAATATAAAATAACAAAAAACTATGCACTAATAAATAAGTTTTAATATATTTTATTAAAAAATATGAAAATCGCAAAACATGTATTATTTAGAAACTCAGAGGGAGTAATTTATAGCAAGATAAACCTCAAAATATATTTATCTTTTTGGTTTCATTAGTTTGGATATGTGTATGTGTAGACTGACACAACATTTGAAATCTGATGCGCAATGGGAATTGGTCCAAGACCAGTGCACCTGTGACTTTATATATATTATTATTTTTATTTATCCCAAACATATTTCACATTTATCTACAATCATAGACTTAAAAAAAGCTTTATGGAAAAACGAAAAAAATTACCATAAAAATATTGGAATCCGTGACGTACGAGCAGAAGTGCAGAACAAGTTGGCTTCTGCTGTGAAAACTCTATTTTATTATTGAATCAAAGTGTTCCTTATATAGGAAATACATGGCGACATGGGCCTAAATACAATGGGCCATAAACGGGCCAAGATTACAAGTAAATATCTAATGGGCTGGACATCCATAAACATAATATTCATAACACTCCCCCTTGGATGCCAGAACCATATATAGCTTGTAGTGTGCTTAATGTTGCCTCATTAAAACTTTACCCGGAAAACCCAGTGGGACAAAACCGAAGTGAAGGAAAAAGAGTACAACACACACTACTCCCCCTGTTCTGGACCTCCGTTCTTCAAGTCTGGCGCATGGACACTTTGATGGTTTAGCTTCATGGACGCCAAGTCTTGAACTGGTCCTTCTGTTGCCATGTCCCAAACGGATAGGTAGACTTCATAGATGTGTAGTTGGTGTAGACATGATGAAGAAGTCGGCTAACATTTCTCATGACTGAACTTGTAGTACTTTGTGCTTATTCATCATTCTCCAAATGTGTATAACCTGTTTGAGACCTTGTATAAACCTGTAACATTTATTAAAACCAAACAATCCCTTTTCTTTTGGGTTTGGTTAGTATAAATCAATCTCAAACTTTTAGTTCATTAGAAGGTAACTTAGGATATATTGATCATGTCCCATATTATCTCATGTTCCGACATGCCAAACTTGTCTAAGTAAAGGTGTCAATGACACTTATAGCAGGGGGACGTGTATGGCTTTAGTATCAATGTCTTATGGTCTGAACATATCCATAAAACTTATCCGACCTAATATGGCTTTGCCACATCAAGGCGCCAATCATATCAATACATTTCACTTTGGTCGGATGTGCATAAGCCTTAAAAGTACTTACATAAAGTCTTTCCTGGACCAAGGACACATGCCTTGTCCATAGCCATACCACGATCTGAATATAGTGGTTACTGGAACCAGTTTAGTCGGAACAAGATCGAACTAGGTCGGACGTGATCCTAGTTGATATGGATCTTTGGTCGTGAATCTGATGGATTCATCCTCTTATTCTCTTTTGACCATATCACATTCTATTCTCGGTACTTTGGATCATAGATCTCAATACATATTCATGGCTATCATCTCCACTATAGATCATTGTATTCTTATCATAGCCTGTCCAAGAATCAGTCGATCTAATCATCATTTCTTTAAGTATGAACACAAGGAATTTCCTTCATAATATATGCATGGACTGTTCAGGGACGTTCTTATAGAACTCCTTTCACTAAGTATTACTTAGTCTTATCCTTTACATGCATTATATGCTTTATATGCATCTGCCTTTCGTTTCAGTCCATGAATAGCTTAGGAACAAAACTATTCTATGAGAATTTCTTTTCTCATCTTTCTGATACTTTTATCATTTCTTTATCCAGTGATCAATCATGCTGCTTACTACATTTCTCTTTTCTTATATCCAGACCTTTATCACTTTCGGATTTGTAGTAGCATCCACCACATAGGAGTATATCTCCTTATAATCTGTTCCTTGGTCTCTGTGAGTATCCTTGTGTAATCAAGTCATTCCTTGAATGCTTTAAATAGAAATATGAACACCTTAGTCCATGTCTCACGATTTCTTTTCCTTTCCCACACAGGACCCATTTTTCACTGGTTTTATCTTATCAGATGGTGTTTCTAAATATGGCCAATACACCCATCTCTTTTATAGATTCTTTGAATCTTTCTTAAACCCCCACAATTTCTTTTATTCTATGAATGCATTCTTGTATTCTCGTGGGTTCTGATCCTCGCTTATATCTTTTAAACTCAAGTGCTATTTTCTTATGCATCTTTATCTTTTGTGTATGTATGTGTCGACACTTCTTTTATAGTGTTCCATTGTGTTCCAGACATGAACTAATCGATTAGAGATTTTATTCTTACTAAGAACCTTTATTACCTTGCAGTTTGGCGTCCCAAACTACATGGTCTGGTATCTTAGATGTTCAGCTGCGCAGCCTTATCTAAATGTCTGGTCTGGTTTCCCTTATGACCTCGGATATGTCATTTATTTGCACCTTTCTTTTTATTTCCGAGGTTCCTTATCTTATGGAACATATTGGTCTATCTTTAGACTCTATAGCAACTTGATTATGTCTCTTCTAGGACATTAATTTCGTGGTGCTTAAGCTGGTATGACTTAGTCATTCTTTTTTCTTTTCTTTTCGGGTCTAATCTGTCTGGCATTCTTTTAGCTAGCTTTGTATGATCTTTCTTTGGACGTCTTAAATCATATTCTCTGGTCCGAGGATCTTGCCAAGACAAGGATGGTTAATACCATTCCATTTCTCTTTATACTTGTACCAGCTTATTTCTTTCTCCCCCTGATGTTGGATAGTCGGATTCATCATGTAATCCATAAACCTGGCCTTAATCTGATCACCCATATTTTGGCTCAAGGTCTCTTATAAAATCGTGGGAGGAAGACATTCTCATATCCAACATATATTCCCAATCTTATTTCATCTTCTTATGAGGTTCCATCCTAGACGGCACATATTATTGTGGTGGTCTATACATAATATCTTAGGATGGTCTATGTCTGGATCATGATCCTTTATAATTATTAGATGGGAATATCTATGCTCACTTTATATGGCCTGATGCATCTTATCTTTCATACATGTAAATCCATAATGTCTCCAAGCTTATAGACTTTGAAAGTCTGAACCTTATAGGTTATGGTCTGTTCGACCAAGCTCTTATATCTTATGGCCTGTTTGGCCAGGCTATCACATTCTGTTTGGCTATCATGTTCATGTTTTTATAGTATGGTCATGGACCACACGGGGTGTGTATTCTCCCCCTCATGAACATGCTATAAATTTGTTTGTGTAAGGACACTAAACCATTATGCCATTTCGTGATGCTTGGGACAATTGAGCCTCATGAGTTTCCCTTGTGTACATGTTTCACAACGTGAGATTTCTATGGGATAACTCTTTGTGCCTTTGTAATATTAAACTTTGCATCAAGTTTGGACTAGGATGGCTAATCCGGTCATGCCATAAAGTGTTTAATTTCGTAGGTCAACCAATCTGGTTACCTAGGCCCTGTGCCTTTATCATACTGATCCTTGGCATAGTCTAGATCAGTAGAGAATGCAGGTATAGTCTCGACCATTTTCTATGGTCTTGGGCAATTTTTCTGTTCTCATATATCTGAAGGAACTTTTGTTTCATTTTGCCCATTGGTTCAATGCGGAAACCATTCATTTTTAAATCTTTATAACTCAATGGGTCTTTTATTGGGTGTATATAATGCCTTGGCCGAGTGACTATACTCTTATTTATAAACTCATATATACTCTTATCTATATCATAGAGTTTTGATGTCGAGATTTTTTTTTCAAGGCATCTGAAGTCTCATAATCCATCTGATCATTTTCTTTTTCATGAGTTTCATACTCTATTTGATCAGTATGGTCATGATCCATGTCATCTTCACCATCTCGGTAAGCCATGTTGGCTTTCCGATTTTTCTTCAAACTCTCTATGTAAAGCTCATACAAGTGCTTTGGAGTTTGGCAATTATTTGCCCAGTGATTACCCATACCACATTTGTGACACAAATAAGATTTTATTTAAGGTTTAAAAGACACACTTCGACCTCGACCTCGACCACAGCTAAAACCGGGTGTGGTACTACGGCCTCGTCCTCGCCCATGTGTCTTAAATGTGTCACGACCTCGTCCATAACCTTTCCCACGGCTAGGGCCGGAATGGTTGTTGTGCTGGACGAGATTACTTTCTTTCTTAGGCTCCAAAGTCAGCCTAGAAATGTCGGGTAATGATTTTGTACCGGGAGGTCTCATCTCACTGTTTCTCATTAATAACTCATTATTGGTCTCAGCCAATAGTAAACAGGAGATCAAATCAGTATAGGTGGTGAAACCTCTTTCTCTATACTGCTGTTGCAGTAACACATTAGAGAAAGTCTTGTTTAGTTACTTCTTCACCACATTGTTTCAACATTGAAACTATCTTAAACAGAACCGAGTTGTATTCATCCACAGACTTATAGTATTGAAATCTCAGGTTCTTTCACTCAAATTTTATCCTTTGGTAATAGCACCGTTTTATGGTGATCATATCTCCGCTGTAAAGCGGTCCAAAGTTCTAGTGGATTTTCTTTACTGGGATACTGATTTCTTTAGACTCTCATTTAGATGGTGGCTAATAACTAATATTGCCATGTATCAATCTTTCTCGTTTGGCAATATCGCCTTATGTGATTCATTCACCAAGTCCTTTTGACTTTAGGATAACCTCGGTATCCAGTGCACATTTTAAATGATTATCTCTTTAGAGATTTAGGACAGCATAATCCAAGTTGATTTTCGACATCTCATATTATATATCACTCAATCTTTATAAGAAAACCAATCATATAAATCGTGTGATCAAGCAAACAATCGAGTTAATGATTTCCTAATAAACAAGTCACACGGCTTAGATATATGTCTAAAATATAAAGTTTTTCCTTTCATAGAACGTTTCTGAAAATATAAATTTTCTGAAAATAGAAAGTTTCCTTTTATAGTAAGTTTCTAAAAATAGAAAGTTTCCTTTTATAGTAAGTTTCTAAAAATAGGAAGTTTCATTTTCTAGAAATATTCTGAAAATATAAAGTTTTTTTTTTTTTTTTTTTTTTTATAGTAAGTTTCTAGGGTTTATAACAAATCGATCATAATTATGTTTTAGGAGATGATCAACTTCAAAGTTTAAAATCGATTTGATCATTCAGATCAATGATGTTTTCGAGATTCAAGAACACTTAGTGTTTTGGTTTTAATTGATTTAATCAATCTCTTATTGAATAAGGAATATTTGTGCTTCTAACAACCTAATGACCGTTTGATCTAGCAACTTAATGGGAGAACTAAACCAAATCCTAATTCCTCAAATTTATTTAGGGATTCAATTGTCCTAGGTTTTTAGGTTCATCAAATTTTAATGTTCAATCCTTTAACAAACAACCAAATTCGTTTTGATATGGTTCCAAAGGGTGTTTCAGATTTTATTTACCTTTAGATTGGAGAGAATCTGAAACTGGACCACCTAGAGAGAGGAGAGGAAAACCGCGAACGGCTTGAACATCTATCGCGAGCAAGGAACGGGCTGATCGGATCGTCCGGAACCTCTACCGGCTGTTGGATGAACTGTCGGATCGTCTGGTGGCTTATCGGGTGCTGATCAATTCGTCGGATGGTCAGTATGTGTGCTGGTCGGATGAGAATGGAAAGACAACTAGGGTTTCCTTTAGTAAAAAGGAAATTGTCAACGCGGATTGAAACGGAGGTGGAGAACGCGTCTGAAGTCGGATTGAGACGAGGTTTGCGGAGCTGGATTCTTCTCGTCGAGAGCTTCAATTTGATATATGGAACGTCGGCTAACTCCTTATGGTTTGAAAGATACGTCGATTTGAAGTTGCGTCCGAATTAGGGTTTTGAATCAAGGTGACGGCGGCTCTTGTAATAGCTCGTGAGAACGCGTCCGGTATCGGATTGCGATGAGGTCGACGGCGTTGGATTCGTCTCGTCGAGATCTTGAATTTGATAGGTGGCTCGTCATCTGGATCCGTCGGGTTGAGGAGATACGGTGTTTTGAAGTTTCGTCTGATTTCTAGGGTTTATGGTGGTTGCTGGGAAAAAGGGGTTTCGAAATCCATTCGGGTTTTGTCAGAGCTCTCGTGCTGATAACGTTGAAAACTCTATTTTATTATTGAATCAAAGTGTTCTTTATATAGGAAATACATGGCGACATGGGCCTAAATACAATGGGCCATAAACGGGCCAAGATTACAAGTAAATATCTAATGGGCTGGACATCCATAAACATAATATTCATAACAGGTTCTTTTATTTTTCTCAGTAAACGAAAAAGTCCAGACGTGGAAGCGTTAATCTAACACTGAAGCAAACTTCACGCTGTTTTCTTGTATACAGAACAGCAACCATTGCATATACAAAAGATGTAAACGTCAAAACCGTAGAAGAAGCTAGGGAGACGAGTGGGGTAAATTAGTAAATTTCACAAGATCGTATTTAATTTTCTAACGGTGTATATCACACACCGTCGAGTTCTATAGATCCGACCAGATAAGATCACATCGAATCGAACGGTCAAAAAACGTCCGACTCGTTACTTCAGTTGCCAGCGGTTTCGCCACGTGTTCCGAGGAAGTCGCGCACACGTTCATGTTTTGTCTAAATTAAAAAAAAAATTAAGAAAAAACTAAAAATACGAAATGAGAATTTTGATCGTCAAAGATTTTTCCCAGCGAAACTTTCCAGTTTCCACATTCAAAGGATATCAGAGAGAGATCTGCGAATCGTACATTGAATTAGGGTTTGTCCATCGTCTTCTCTGGGTCTCTCTGTAAAGGAAGGAGTCACCTTTGGGCTTTGGAAGGGGGTTTGCGTCCTAATTAAGGTACGTCAGCTTGAGTCTCTCTGTTCATATTTGATTTTGGTTTCCCAATCATTGTAAGAACATTTGTGGGTGTTTTTAACTTGAATTTTGAAATTGAGTTGAATTTTACGTATGATTTTTATTTATTTTTTTGGCTGGTGGAATGATGGTTGTTAGCTCATATGCTTCTAATTTGTTTCCACGTGAATCATTCATTAGTAGGGGTTTGAGATTTTTTTTGTTGGCGTCCATGGTGTTTGGGCTTGGTGAGTGAAAGCTATGATATCTAGTCTGTTGAAGATAATGGCTTGATTTGTGAAGTTGAGTCCATTGTTTGATAAGGATGAAAGACTTCTCCTCCTATTGCAATGTTATTTGGTTTAAGGAAATGGAGAAGGAGGAAGAGGACAAGGAGATATCTTGTTAATGATGATTGATACCTGTGTGTATGGAGAACATTTAAGTTATGAAGTGGGTCTTGTCTGGTGCAGTCGGTCTGAACACTAAACAAATGCATTTCCCGGGAAACAAGATAGTCTTGGTTCGGTTTGTTTTGAAATAAATGGGTCTAGTCATGGTGCTAATTGTCTTGCGTTTTTTTAACTTGGTACGGATAACAGTGAGGATATAAGAGTGTGATTAGTTGTTGGGGGATAGTGGTCAACAAAAGGAAGAATAGTGTAGGGAATAGTAAGAAGGCTAGACTCCCATTCCAGTATGTAATCTGCTAGAGGAGAAATAATCAAAATAGAGAAATGAAAACTCTAGCCGCTAGAGGAGAAATAATCAAAATACAGAAATGAAAACTCCCATTCCAGTATGTAATCTCTCTTGACTCAAGAAGCTCCAACTTTTGTGTTTTTGCAGGGTGCGTCCTTTAGTTTGAGTAGCAGAGAACCTTGCGGAAGAAGTATGATGGATTACGACCAAGAAAATAGTGATCACGAGGCACATGCTTCAACAGAGTCTGTGGAAGAGTCCCCGTCCGAGATCAAGAACAATGGTTCCTCAGACAATACGGATCCTTTAACTGAGGCCTTCAACAGTTACCACAACTTGCAAGAAGTCCTAGAAAAAGGTAACGGTTTCTTGATACGTTTTGTTTTCATTTGGATCTTGATGGTTTGCTGCATTCTCATAGTGATTCTAAACAATAGTTCCTTTTTAAATATCAACTTGTTTGTGTTGTGTATCAGAGCTTAAACTCAAGGTTCTGTTCCCTTTTCTATTATTAACAGAACTCCACAAGTTCCAAGAGCTTGGGAAAGAATCTATATCATTACTACATGGTGGAGCAGAAAGCAGCAGTTGCATACACTCAGGACCTGACCAAGCCGGTGAAGCAACTTCTTCCCGTTGGTTCCGGTCTGAAAACACGGGTGAGAAGAGATTAACTCGTCTAGATTCCGAGGTACTAAACCTGCTTAAGAATGTAGAGCATCTGGAGTTCAAACTAGAAGAAACAAAACGTATTCTCGACGTTAAAGAATCTCAAATCCGTGAACTCGAGTCCACCATAAGCGTTTCAGAGCGAGGAACAGAGATGGATATTGGTATGGACGACATTTTCCAGCAAAAGATAGAGGCAGAGATCGGATATCTTACGTTTTCAAGATCGGTGGAAAGCCTGAAAAGAAAGATCAAACTGATCGAAGAAGAGAAGGCATTGGCAGAAGAAGCTCATGAGACGCTGTCAAAGCTTGAAGAAGCAAGAACCAAAGCTGAGAATCTGAAGACTCAAGCTCGAGATTTACAAAACCATTGTGTAGACATCACAGAGATCCAAGAAGTGGAGAGTTTCAAGAAGAGAGTAGTTAAGACCACTTCATGTCTTCTTCTACAGTTAGGCTTGCTGTTTGTGCTGTTTAATATCCAGTTCATGCCAGAGTCTGAGACCGTTGTACCCACATGATGTATTTTGATTGTTGGAAATATGTTTTACTTATTAATTTCTTTGTCACTTTTTTCTTCTAATTATATTTACATAATACATTGTAACATATCTGGCTCCAACGGACCAACTCCTCTTTGCTGCTTTCTCTTGTTTTTCTGTGTGTTGCAAATTGCAATGGCATGACGTCAGTGTGTGTTACATTTATATTCTTGGCCTTTTGTCAACTTTGCCGTCATTTTCGGTAAATTCTTTATTAAAGAAGCAAAAGATAAGGTATTTATCACAAGTGAAAACTTCACATTCACATTGATCTTTGTATTGCAAAAAGGAAACCAAGATTTGGGTTCTAATCGGTGTTTATAAACCCAACCTGGAGTCGTCCAACTCGAATCCACGGTTAAACCGGTAAATCCGGTTGTTCAAGATAAATCTGGTTCGGATTTTATAAAAAAATCAAAACTTAAAACCCAATAAAATCCGCTGAAAACCACTTAAACCCGCAATCCGCAATCGGGTATCCGTGGAACCAATAGACAACTTTTACTTTTTTTTTTAGTTTTTAATTATGTTTCTAAAATCTATTTTGTATAATTTTTAATTGAAATTAGGTTTTTGAGTTTTGTTATCGATAATTATTAATGATGTTTTACTTTTGATATATTTTGGATTTGAAGTTTAATTTTATTATTAACATTAGATATATAAATTTTATGAATTTTTAAATCTTGATATTTTTGTTAAATGTCATAAATCTTAACTTGTTACAATTTTTTTAAAAAATAATATAAACTATTTTTGATATTTTATATGTCAAATAAAAATAAAATTAGAAACTAAAGTTAAATGTTTTCTAAATTATTTTAAAACATAAAATAGATACATATCGAAAATATTATTTTATGTTTTATAAAAATAATTTATGTTTTTATGATTTGTAAAACATAAAATAATATTTTTATGTGTATATATTTTATGTTTTAAAATAATTTAGACAATATTTAAATTTAGTTTCTATAAATTTATTTTCATAGCTAAAATATTATTATATAATAAAATTAATTAATTTATTAATCCGCGATTCATCCACAATCGACCCGATGACCAGATAATCCGGAAAATCATCCGGTTTAGTATCTTAGTCGGGTTTAAAAACATTGGTTGTACTCCATATATATGGTTTTTTTTTTTACGAAGCAATTCTAGTGGAATTTACTCTTTTGGATTAAAGTCTGAAACTGAATATGAAATTTAGAATAATTTTGCTGTTATATTATATAGTTGGATGCGACAAAGTAGAAACTTAATATGAAAATCTTGGCTCTTGACCCGAAAAAGGAAAATAATCTTAGCTCTTAAGACTATAGAAAGACAAATTCAATTAGTTCTGTGAATATTTTGCGGTGTTACTGATGACACTGAAGATTTGGTCTTATGTCATTAGCAGCAAGTAGTGACTTTGACAATTGACTATAAAGAGCCATCTTAATGTTGGTTTGTTCCAACACTTGCAATAGAGAACTTAAAATGCACCCACGTCTCTAGGAGTTTTAGACCAAACCAACAATGAAAGAAAAAAACAGAATACTTTGTTTTATATATATAATAGATGATGACAAAATATATATATATATATATAACTAGATATGATTCATGCAGAGTCATTAGGTGTCTTACTGATGATCTCTGGATTTGTAAACCTCCAAATTGTCTACTAGTTTGGTGAAGAGAGAGAAAGATTGTTTTAGATTATTTCTTAATACAAAATATTACATTAAAATTTAGAGATTTGATTCTTATTTTGTTTATACTACCTCAACTGTAGATTTGTTTCAAAACTCGAATTTGTAATATGTCATATCTGCCAAGATATTGTAAAGAAAACAAAATAAAATACCACAGTGTGTTGAAAGTTTTCTAATATGAAACTTGAAGCATATTAGATCATTTCGTAGAGATCCGCTATTCCACAAATATAGACTATGAAAATGTAAATTTTGTTTGTTTATTCAGTTTTCCGATTAAACGCAGCAAGTTCTATTATTAATCATCATCAATTTGTTTAAGGACAAACCATTTGTTTGAAAGAAGAGAAAAAAAGAAAGATAAGATAGTGAAATGAATAAGATAGTTATACTTTATGAAACTTTTGTCAATTTAAACCATCATACTTTATGTGAATCCAAAAGCATAATGAAGAAAGAAAAGAAAGAAAAATCAAAGATTGAGAGAAGAATACAAGAGAGTATGTATATCCTCAAATCAAATTAACATTAGACCCCACCAAATTAGATTAAAAAGCCAAACACCAAGAATCTCAAGATCCAAGAACCAAAAGTATCTTTCTCTCTTTTCTTAGATTACAATGTCAACAACTCTTTTTACCATGATTACTCCCTAAATTCAGATTCTTTTTCCTCCTACTTTTCTTTTTGGAGTTTATAAATTAAATAAGCTTACTTGTCTGCATATATACGTTTCTTGCACTCCTTACTCTTCGTTAGGTGGCAACTCATTCAAGTCAAACTCTAGAAACTTTCTCTTCAATTTCTTCTCCTCTTGCACTGTCTCTACTACTTGACTAGAAGAACCTGCTTCTGGAGCGGTTGGAGCAGCGGTTGCAGCCTCACTAGAAACTGGTCCAGGAGCGGTTGCAGCCTCATTAGAAGCTGGTCCAGGCCAGTGGCATCTCTTGTGACCTCCAAGAGCTTGACCTGTTGAGAAACTTCTCTGACAAATGTTACAAACATGATCTCCCTTATTGCTGATGCTCAAAGAAGTGTTTGGTCCTTGAGCACTAGCTAAACCGGTTATCATTGCTTCGGTCCCAAGTAACAAAGCTTCACCGTTTGCCCTAGCTTGATGATTCATCTCCGAAATCTTGACCTTGTTGTGACTCGCTCTGTGACCTCCTAAAGCTTGATAAGAAGCGAACGACTTGTTGCAAGTCACACACACGTGCTTCTCACGTGCACCACCACCTTCTCCAGCTGCACCACCAACCTCGAGCTGATGATGATGATCATGACTAGATGATGACTCTTTCTCCATCTCAGACAAACGTTTCTTCTTCTTTCTCCTCCTCTTCATCATCTCTTCAACGGAACGCGAATCACAAGTCTCTGCAGCATCGAGATCAACAGCTTCTGCGGTAGTAGCTAAGAACAAGAGATCCTTAGCATCAACATCTTCAGATGGTGGATCCTTCAAAGCACTTCTCCTTCCTCTCTTCCCTGTCACCGCCCATCCTTCTTTGATCGAGTCCTTAAGGTCAACCACGTTATCCAATCCCCAATGATTATCCCATAACTCCGAGTTCTCATCATCATCCTCATGATAATCATAATCACCATCATCATTATCATAATCAGATGTTATAAACTCACCATCATGATCATCCCCAAGTGGATGATGAGGAGGCAAAACACCTTTCCATCCTCTGTCTGGATGAAACCTCATGTGTCCATACAAAGCCTTCATCGATGTGAACTTCTTATGACAAACACAGCAATCAACTTCGAAATCATCTCTCTCAGTCGTCTCAGATCTACCAACCGCAACCGCACCAGACGACACCATCTTCGGTCTCGCCGTTGAGAACTTGCGAGTTTCGACCACATGGATCCTTTTGTGACCACCTAACGCCTTGCCTGACTTGAAACGTTTACCACATTCACAACATACATGCTTCTTCTCTTCTCCTTCTAGATCAATACTCTTAGCTCCATCATCCTCATCTTCTTCCCTGAAACCGATGCTTCTAGCTTCTTCTTGATCTTCTTCTTCTATCTGTCTTCTTTGTTCAGAAATGAAAGGCTGTGATGATGAGTTTGGAACTTTAAACTTGATAGATCCAAACCTGGGTCTCCCAAGTGAGAATCGACAGTTGGGTTTGTAACCACGTAACTGATCCATTTGCTGTCTTGAATCAACCACAAAAGCCAAAGCTGAAAGATCTCACCAGCTGATAATTTAGGGTTCCTTCTTATCCCTAACTTAGTGAAGAAGAAAATATATTCTCACACACAGCTTTCTCCACCTCAACAAGATCTCACAGATATGACAATCGAGTAAAAGACAAAAGAAGAGAAGGAGTTATAGAAGAAGTCTGAAGATGGAGAAGAGGCAATATAGAGAAAAAAATAAGAAGAGGAGAGGCTATAGCACAAGAGTGAGGAGGAAGAGAGGAGGCTGTATTGTGCCTCACGTTGGATGAATAGTCTCTATTTATTTATAAAAAATAGCTTTTGTTATTTAAGTTTTTAATTAAATGCTATAGTTGGGTATGATATCTAGTCTTTGTAGCACTTAGTCACTTACCAAACCATAAAAGAAAAGATATGACTTTAACCTACTAGGTCGTGTTTGACTGTGTATTTTCAGACCTCAAATCTCTTTGACTAGTAAATACTGTTTAATGGTAATTATGTATGCAAAGACTATTATTTTAACTGTGTTAATTTTACATATTTAAATTTAATATTACCATATTTTATTTTGGTTATATTCAAAGCTTTATATCTACGATTGATTTTGTTTCCTCCTTGTGTTTCAGCATAAAGTTGAGTTCACGTTTTTGGTTTTGAACCAAACACGTAGTAATGATCAATCGTGCATTTAGGAATTAAGGAATACTAATAGGTGCCTCTTTTCCAAATTTTTTTTCTCGTGGGCATTGCTATTTATGGCAATTAAACCAAGATATTATTTGGATTTTCATTTATTTTATTTTTAAATTTGACATATCTTTTGCATCATAAGAAAATCTTTGATTGGTATTTCAAAGGGTTTTTATCAAGATTGAGAAAAAAATAGGAATGACAAATACATATAACACGTGGACGATTGTAGCTGTAAAAATATAACTGTAAAATTTGTATTTTATGTGATTTAACTTTAACTAGATCTTGATCCGCGCTTTCGAAGCGCGGAATATTTTACGATGAAATTTTTTACTAATAATTTGCATTTAAATCAGCGTTTTTAAATTCAACCCGATTGTGATTATACCGGTTAATTCGGAGATCTAACAATTCAATTTAGGTTTTTTGAAATATTCATATTAAAAAAAATTACTAAAACCCGAGATTAACCGATTGAACTGTTGGATGACCGATATGTAATCTAATTTGATTTAAATTGTAATAATTTCATAATTTGTAATCTTATATTCCAAATTTTAAAGTTCATTATTTTACAATTTATGAAATTATAACGTTTCTACAAATTTTTTAAAAGAAAATGATAGATATAACATAACTAAGATTAATTATTGTATTGTTTGGAAACATTGATAGTAGTATACAAAATATATTGTTTGGAAACATTGATAGTAATATTAAGAAATAAATATATTGTTTGGAAACATATATCTATCTTATTAAAACAGAAACATTCTGTTGGACCTAACATTTATTTTGTAAGTTTTTAAATTAAATACACATTTATACTTTATAGTTAAACATATATTAAATCACTAATATTATTTTATTTATATTACTATCCATGTTTCCAAACAATATACTTATTTCTTTATACTACTATCAATGTTTCCAAACAATATATTTTTATACTACTATCAATGTTTCCAAACAATACAATAATTAATCTTAGTTATTTTATATCTATCATTTTCTCTTTAAAATTTTGTAGAAACGTTATAATTTCATAAATTGTTAAAATGAAATTTAAAAATTTGGATTATAAGACTACAAAATATGAAACTATTACAATTTAAATCCAATTAGATTACATATCGGTCATCCATCAGTTCAATCAGTTAGTCTCGGGTTTTAGTGATTTTTTTAATATGAATATTTTAAAAAACCTAAATTGAATTGTCAGATCTCCGGATTAACTGGTATAACCATAATTGGGTTAAAAACACTAATTTAAATGCAAAAAATATTTAAATACACACTCTTTAAAAGTTATCAAAATATTTGTTAAGTTATTAGTAAAATTTTTCATCGTAAAATATTCCGCGCTTCCAAAGCGCGGGTCAAAATCTAGTAGTAGTATAAAGAAAGAAACATTAATGATTTAATGTAAGTTTAACTATAAAGTATAAAAGTGTATTTAATTTAAAAACTTACAAAATAAATGTTAGGTCCAATAGAATGTTTCTGTTTTAATAAGATAGATTCTAAATTTTGTGATAATTCATTTTTGTAGTTAAGTTGGTTGTATCTATAAATTTTTGGATGTAGATATCTTTATATAAAGACTTGTGATAAATGTGATGAATATATACACTAATTATTTTATCTCAATTAAAATATATTACTAATGAACAAATATAAATTAGAAAAAAATTACTATTATTTAATATAATATATTAATGACATATATGTTATTTAAAATTTTTAATAGTCTATAAAAAATTATTTATAGATTTTAGAACTATAGAAAAAATTAATATCTAAATAGGAACAGATTTTACCTTAATTGTTATCTAATTTATTTTATATTATAGATTGTTTTTTATTTTACAGATTCTACAGTTTTAATAATAAAGATACGATGATTTTGTCTAATAGACCCTACATATAAGTCTTTTTTTGTTATGGTTTCATAAATAAATCTATATCATAATTGGTAAAGACTAGTACAACTTTTTGATGTAAATTTTTAACTTTTAAAAATAAAGATACATTTGATGATATATAGTGATTTTAAAATAAATAAAACTAAAGAAGTGAGATATTGTTTATCTTAACCAATCACCCACAGTATTTTAATATACTTACATTTTTATATCTTAATTAATAATTAATAATCAAGTATATTTAGTAAAATAGGGTCCTTAATATTTTTGGTCTCGCGTGTTTCTGCAGTCACCGATGACTCACTTCCTAAAAGTCCAAGTTTATCATATTTGTTTTTTTTTTTTTGAAACCATATACAGTTTTGATTTGATTTTTTGGATGAAACAAAAACAATACTTTTTTTTTTGCAAAAGTCAAAAACAATACTTAGAAAAATGATTCGTGCAGCTTTTAAATATGTTGTGGCTTTTGAGTTATTGTGGTTTAGCCAAATCTAACCATTCTAAAAAATCATCTCAAATTTTTGAAATGCAATCCAAATTATCATATTTATTCTTTGATTAATCATCTTTCATTTTTTACTAATATGGTTTTACCATTTTAATAGATATTCAACAATTTTATATATTTACTTTTTATCATCCAATTTATTATTTAGTATTTTAATGATGTAGAAAGTTGTATAAGCACATGTTAAAGTTTTTTTAACTAACGGACACATTAAAATAAAATATTTTCATACAACTAGATCACTCCCTTTGCTAAGCACCGTGACGCACATTGACAACAAATATTCCAAAGCTAAGTATTTTCTGCCCTACAACATTTATGCACTTCGTTCACTGATTTTTATTTAGTTATACAAAACTTCATCTGGTAAATTCATGTTCACATTTTCAATAATTTATTTCTTCATTTATAAGTGTTTTATTTTGTTCTTTTTTTTCGTAAGTATGTTGTTTTATTCTTCACAGTATATACTTAACAGATTGTTGTATCGTATCATTATATTAATCAAACCACAAAGATAGTGTTAATACAATTATAATTTGATTACACAAAAAGACTGGAGACCAAATTAAATCTAAAACTTCTAAACAAACAGATCAAATGATTTTTCACAGAAAATCAAATAAATTAAAAACGATGCGTAATTTAGCCCTTTATGGGCCATATTTTCTTTTGTCAGCAATTATGGACCATATATATGTATATCCAATTCTGTGACCATTCGGTATAAAATCTTTAAAAATCTGATCATACTAAATCTAGAAGATCTTTAAAAGAGTTAAATTGAGTTGACTTTACGATCCCGATGCAACCTCCAAAGTGTCTGGAAAATGTACCTTCGAAAAGCAAAAGCACAACAGATCAAATTACACAACAGAACAGCTCGTCTTTGCTTCGAACCATGGTCTATCTGTCTTTTCTTTTGTCGGTATGAGATTAAAACCTAATTACCTAACCAATACGGTATTTTACAGTATTTATGCAAGTCCTTTTATTGTAAATCCTTTTTATTTTTTTTAATCAAAGAAATGAATCAAGATAAGAGTAGTCTCTGGTTCGACCGTACTCCAAGAGACTTCCATAAGTCCGGTCCCAAACACCGATGAAGAGAGATTCAGTGTCTGGGCTAAACGAAATCCCAGATACCTCTCCAAAGAAATCAATCTCTTGCTCCTTTTTGTAACCTGTTGTTGTATCATAGATATGCACAAAATCTGCTGGCTCGGCCATCGCAATGTACCGTCCGTCTGATGTGAACCTAATGGCCCGGACTGATCCAAGGTTGGCTTTAAGCACAGCAACTGATTCCGAGAGATTCCTTGTGTCCCAAATACGGCAGGTCTTGTCTTGGTTTCCTGTGGCAAACGTCACACCGTTCGGATGCCAAGCAGATGCAAATGAATAATCTATGTGACCTTTTATCGTTCCGATCGTCTACAAACAATATTCAAAAAACGTAAGGCTCCATCCAAAGCATAACCGGAAGGAAGTTAAACAGTACCAGGAAGAAGAATGTTACACACCTTCCCGTTGTTTGAATCTACCAATAGACCATTTGGGTCATCTCCAACGACTGCTACTACTTTTCCATCAGGACTTAGGGAGCTATGCTGGTAAAATTTCAAAAAGTATAAGATTGAGTTTTACTTATCAGCCGAGATAATGAGAAACATTCAGTGAGCTTACGTTGACAGGCCATGGATAACGGAAGAGTTGGACAAGCTTATATCTCTCCATGTCAAAGTCTCTGACTCCACAGTCATTATTTGAGGCCATGAAACGTAGTGCACCGCTAATAAGACCATATAACTAGTTTCAGTTTCTACTTGTCCAATCTTCTAAATCTAAGGAAGTTGAACAAAACCACCAAGTTAATATGAAAGGCGAAGAGGTACCTCGAGTTTCTGTATATGTCTATAGCGTTGGTGATAGCGTTTTCGATGTAAGTTGTACGTGAGCAGAAGCTCACACCAGGTCTATCAAGATGCTGCTTGCAGGAGAAACAACAAATTTATACATGAATAAGCAACTTCTTTGGCATAGTAACTTTCCACCTTAATAGCTCATTCAAACCTTATTAAACTAACCTTGCAAATGAGTTCTCCTTGAAACCCACCAGCAACTAGCAGCCTTTCTTTTACTGCAAGAGTGCTAACTTGAGTCTCTGTAAATCCTTCCAACAAACTCTCAGGATGCCTCTAAATTTTTTGAAAATATCGGATTTAGATAAACCAAACAGAGAAGGAAAACACAAATTAATCCCAAACTGAGAGACAAACCTCCGAGGGGGCAACATGACCTTTAACATTGAGAATTTCATTCCTGGAACCAGTCAAAGAAGACCAGTGGCTGATAGAGTAGTTGGACAAGAGGTAAACATCATGTTTTGATGTAGCCCAGACCAAATTCCTCAACTGCAACAAAGAAGAGAACATGATTTAGCCTAACTCTATAATCATCTTTCTATAAAAAACTATGGTTCAGTAAGCAAAACTAGAACAAAGACATTTGCATGATTCAAACAAACAAAAAAATATTGTTAAGAAACATAACAGAGGCAGAGTGTAATGGTGTGCTCTTTAACAAACCTGAAAATGAAGAATCGTTGATCTCACTGATCTAGAATTGCTCCTGAACGTATAGAACGAGTTGCCTTTCTCAGTATCCGTGCAGTTCTGGTTCCAACATGGCAAAGATAAGTGTTGACTCCTAGTAGATAAACATGGAGAAGGATGAAAAATGTAACTCACCTTGGCAGCTGTCTGGCCAGAATCGGGGATATTCTCATAATTCTTATACTGATCTATCCTAGTTTTCCTGTACTTTTGTCTAGTCACGCTAAGTCTCTCCCAAGGTATACCCTGAATGTCTTTTCCTTCCCGAGCTTGAGCAGCAGAGGTATCTTCAGCCTTGGTCTGAAATAGTAAAATCGAGTGTTATGACTATAATAATACAAAAATAAAGCAAGGAACAAAAAGACAAACTACCAATTGGTCGACATCTTCAATTACATCGAAATCAGGATTCATATCATCATCCTCCTCAAGAATATCCATATCCATGGCGTATTCATCAGCCATGTATTCATCTTCAGGTTCATCAACAACATTGTAATCAGAGAGAGATGGGGAGATTCAACAAAAACAAGTGGAAAATTTTATCAATCACAAAGGGAAAAGAGAACAAACCAAAGTCAGCCATAATTGACCTCAGATCACAAAACCAGCTTCACACCTGCAAATAGTAAACACACACAATCTCTGAGACCCAATTTCATAATTATAGATTCATTTCACACAATTTCTACATTAAATTTTCAAACTCAAATTAATAAACTTCCATGAGAAATTCAAATTCGAAATTCCAAATTAATCTCCCATAAAAGAAAAACTGAATTAGCCTGATTGAAATTGCAAGGTAACAGGGACGATCAAGCAGATAAACCCTAACAACCGAAACAAGGGATCAATACTCTTTAAAACCCTATTGTATGAACTCAAAACACCAAACGACAGACGCTGATTCGATTAGATCAACCCAGAGAACCCTAATTTCGAAAAGAGAAAGGAGGGAGAAAAATCGGATTACCCAATCTGAGAAACTGGTTGAGGATTGACGCCAATTAGGTTTTCCACCGGATCTGAGGATCGAATTTATATTCACACCCTTCCTCAAAATCTATGTGCAACTTCCATGTTAAAAAAAAAGCTGGTTCTCATTTTTTTTTTGTAGCCACATCAGAAATTTACTTTCCAATAATAAATGGCCACGTATCTGATTCATCTAAAAGTACTTCATTTTTAAACCCATAGTTAAATTTGTCAACTAAAAAGGTTTTTCTCTGGTAACATTATGTAATTCCCCACACAGTAAACTTTTTTGAAACTAAAATAATAAATTAAATAGAGTGAACTTGTTAAATAATCCCTTTGTTCCCAAAAGTATTTCAAAAATCTTGTTCCACAAAGATTTTTTATATATATGTTTTAAGGTACTTTTGTATATTATTAAATAAATATTAATTAAAATATTTGAATTAAATAAATATCATTTTCTAATAATTATCAAAAATTGTATAATAAATTTAATTGTAAATATTCACTGTATTCTTAATATGCATGAATGGTCTACAAAATCTATCTTTCAAAAATCGAAAGAGTATTCTATTTATTTCTTTTTAGAGATTAATTTACATTTTTATTTGCAAATTATAAATTTGTTGGTAGATATATATTAAAGTAAAATTGAATATTTCACACATATTTACAAAGGAAATGCTATTTGATGACAGATTTTTAAAACTTTATATATAATTATAATCTGCTTTTATTAATGATTTTAAATTATATTTAAAATTAGTATTATCAGATATTATATTTTTAAATCATGAATCATATATTTTAGAATTTAGTGTCATTCAATTTTTATATTTCAAATACTTCATTAACATCCAATGTTATTCAAAAAAAATGATATTCTTTACATATGTAGCCATTTGAAATGAAGTCTCATAGATTTTCAAGAGTAAATTATTTAAATCTAGATCCAAGGTAAATATCAAAAAATTTAAATCCTACACCCATAAATCCATTTTAAATGACATTCTGTTAAATTTTGTAAATTATAGCATTTTAATAATAGAATTAAATTTAGTGATAGAATAACCACCCACCCAACTTTGATTTTTTAACAAAAATTGCCAAACATAAAAAAATAGAAATCTACAAACTTAAATAAAAACTAGAACTTAGACCCGTTCCCGCGCGGATATTTTATTTAACTTGTGTTCAACCTAAACACATAAACCACTAGTGTTATAAACAAAATCTTGTATATATTTTTGTATGTTTTGTAATTTACATATAGAGTTTAATATATTATTTTATAATATAGATGTTTGATAATAATTTTTTATTTGTACATAATATTATATTAAAATAATTTTTATTAATCTATTGTTTTTTGTTAATTTTAATGAAACAAAATAATAATATTTTAATTTTTACATTATTTTCAATGAATTATTACTAATTTTGATTTTTTTCTTGAAAATTTAACCCTAAAAAATCTGATATTGACTAAACTAAATAAGGTAATACTATATTTAAATTTTGTTTTATATAATATGTACTATATATTTCAGTTTGTATTTTTATTTTCGTCACAAAGAAACAACGACCATTATAATTAACTAATTTAAATTAATTTTAAAAACAGTAGCAGACTTTGTAAATAAAAAAATATAGAAATGAAATATTAAATTTATTGTAAATGCAATTCTCATGTAATTTTGTTATTCATGTTTCCAAATAGTACCAAAATGTACTTTAATTTTAATTATCTATCTATATTATTAAAATTGAAGTACAAACGGAAATTGTTTGGAAACATAAATATCAATATAAATGATAATTGTTTAGAAACATTTTTAGCAGTACAAATATAATATTTGTCTATTTTTAGTGATTCTTATACCAAAAATAACAGTATAAATCTATTCGATTTGGTTCGGGTATTTTGAATTTAAACTAAACTTAACCTTTTTTTTTTTTTGTCAACTTTGGTCACTTTGGACCTTTAATCCTCAAACTGAGGTAAGGAGGGGTCGAACCCCTCACGCCAGGGCCCGAAGGCAGAGCTCAGTAACCACTTGGCTACGAACAACCCGGCAACTAAACTTAACCTATAATACCCAAAAGTAACTATATTATCTTATTTGATTCGGGTTTGATTCTGATATATAAAAACTTAAAAGTATTAAACTATTTCAATTAATTATATTGTGACACATAGTATAAAACATATAATCCTAATATGAAAACAAAATATCAATTTATAAAAATATAAAAATTAACATCCGCAATTGAAAAGGTGTTTTGTTAATTAATTGTGGTAAAATCAGACAAAGAGTAATAAAATAAACTCAGAGCAGGTGGCCCAGACCAGTTGGATCTTTTCCTAACTGGGTTCGCAAAATATCGTTATGCGACTGATTAACATTTGAGTCTGTGAGTGAAGCGCGAGTCTCATCAAAACTCCGCGCGTGGAGTTAGAAAAATCCATACTGCGACTGGAAACACGTGTCAACAGTCCACGTCGGTTAGACATCCCATAAACCGCCGTCAATTACCATAATTTTCCCGACCCATTTTTCTCGGGAAAAATTTAAGAAAACAGCGTTAAGTAACTTAAAAAAAAAAAAAGGGAGGGAGAGAGAGAGCTTGAGGGAAATTCGAGTATGAATCTGAGGAAAGTATGGGGATCGGTGTGGAAACGATCGAATCGTTGTAAAGATTGGAGGAAGGCGATCCAGGCTCCTAAGTCGTCTTCAATCACTATAATCAGCGTATTCGATCAGCTACCGATGGATATAGTAGTGGAGATACTGATGCGGATGGAGGCAAGAGACGCGTTGAAATTGAGCTTAACGTGCAAAGCCTTGAAACGTTTAGCCGGCGGCAATCGTGTGTGGATATTCTATCTCCAGTGTTTGCACGAGGAGGAGTCATGGGACTCAATTCTCTTCGCCGAAACTAGTTTGCGTTCTGGTTATCCTCTCCGCCGGTGAGTTTACAAACATATGACTCAAATGCCTAGTTGATTATAGCCAAATTAAATATATGAACTGGTCTTGGCCTAGTGGTCTCACAGTTTTGAGTAAAGCTCTATTCCCCTGTATTCGATTCCGGAGCGCCTTGAGTAGCAAGAAAACTAAAATCGCCTTAAGTAGTAAGAACACTATGCAAGAAGACGCGGATCCTGCCAACCTCAGGAACCACGGTTATAAAAATATAAATATATATGAATTGATTAAGAAAAATATATAAATTATAAATCCTATAAATTATTTCAGATCACGTGTATTTGAACATTTAAATTGATTGTCAGAGTTTCAAGGTTTAGATTTACTTGATGCAGAATGGTTTCTAGTGAACCAGAGGAGTTCTCGTTCATGAGTGTTTATGGTCAAAGAGCTCAAGTTCCTGACTCTATCATTATTGATGGTAGGTATATTCTCTCTTCTCTCGTATTTGTTGTCTTTAAGAGTTTGTTTCATTTTGTGTGCTTTGCCATGAAGGTGGTTCTGGATTTTGCAAGTTCGGCAGGAGCAAGAATGATTCACCTTCTGGACGTTATGTTACTTTTGCGGTGAGATGATAACTTTTGGGGGTACTGTAGCAGTTTCACTATTTCTCTACTACAAGAATAATTAGTAAACATTGCCTTCTGTCTCGTTGACACAAATATATAAGTTCTTACTAGTTTTATCGCCAGGAATTTGGCAACATTGAGTCACCCATATACGCTAGGCTTCAACACTTCTTCGTAACCATTTTCAACAGGTTTTTTTTTGTCATTTTGTGGTAGCTAATTGGATTGTATCCACGGCTCTGACTTTCTCGTCTAAACCGTATTTGAGTTTCTTATGTGATACTTTTATTACAGGATGCAGGTTAAGCCATCTATGCAGCCAGTAGTGGTTTCACTTCCCCTCTGCCATCAGGATGGTTAGCTACATTTTCTTCTTTTATCTTCAAGGTTTCATATCGTGGTTCTAATTTCACGATTTTAAAAAGAAATTGTTTTTAGATACTGAATCGGCAAAGGCATCCAGGCGGCAACTTAAGACTGCTATCCTTAATGTCTTGTTTGATATGAATGTTCCTGCAGTGTGTGCAGTTAATCAGGCAAGCCTTTGTTCTCTCTCTCTCTTTCTCAAGTGCTTTCTTGTGATTCAGAGGAGTGTTTTTTCTCAGATAGATTCCTTCTCCATTTCTATAGCCAAATTTTCCACGGTTTAACGCAGTCATACTAATAGAGTATATTGGCGAGAAACTGAATTTATTTTTTCAGAATTTGGTGCATTATCTTACCAGTAGGTGGAAATAATATTATGCAATTCCTTTCCGAATGGGTAGTCATGTAGCTAAATACAGTCACAAGACAGTTATGATTCATAACTTATGAATGATCTGTACTGTATTTTCAGGCTGTTTTAGCTCTATATGCTGCACAGCAGACATCTGGAATTGTTGTTAACATTGGTTTCCAAGTCATAACCATTGTCCCAAGTAAGCTGTTTTTTTTCTTTCTCTCCTTTATTTTTAGTGGTCTGGTACTGAAGTTGACAAGTTGTATCGAAAAGATGGATATGCCTCGGACTCTCTCTGGGCCATTCACTGGTGTCTTAGCATTTTAATTTCACTGGGTGTTCTGCAGTTTTGCATGGGAAGGTGATGCGGCAGGTGGGTGTAGAAGTCATTGGTTTTGGAGCATCGAAACTCACGGGCTTTCTTAAAGAGAAGATGCAAGAGAAAAACATTACCCTATCGCTCCTCTCTGTTCAAACTCTAAAAGAGGTATTAACAACTGATCAACCTGTTCCTGATAGCAAATAACTACGTAGGTTTCCATCTTTATTGGCTCTTTTGTAAATCGAAGTAAGATTCTCCTCCCCTGTGTGTGCGAGACTGTAAAATAGACATGATCTTCATCCAATTATATATAGTTTTTTTTTTTTTGCTAAAGATCCAATTATATATAGTTATACTGGAATATCATTAAAAAGGTTTTAAGTATCTGCAACTCATGCACAAGTACATGATACTTTCGTGTTGTGAAAACGTAGTGTTATGTGGCTCTCGATTATGAAGCTGAACTCTCAAGAGACGCACAAGAAAGTGCGGCTACTTTGTCAAAGGAGCGTTTTCAAATTGGGGAGATACTATTCCAACCACGTCTTGCTGGAATGTAAGGCCTACTCTACTTATTACTATACAATGGTTAAGAAAGATATAAACCTGAAAGTTTCTCTAAGAGATGGAATCTGAACTAGTTGTGGGACTAGAAATAATATCATCTTACCACTGTACTGTATATTTGTTAGTAACTTCCCCTGTTTTCCACATTACTCCTATATTTCCTTAAATTACATCATCATATTGGGGTAAGCTGCATCCATCTCAGGCCGGGGTTAGTGTTTCTCCGAAGAATTTCCAATATTTTGCCATTTTATACTTAATAGTTTCTTTGATTGTTTTCTTTGTCATTGCCAAACTAGGCGGGCAATGGGGTTGCAACAGGGAGTCGCGCTCTGTATGGACCACTGTGATGCAGCAGGAATTACGACAGGTGATGGTAGCTGGTTCAAGACTGTAGTATTGGCTGGAGGAAGCGCATCTTTGCCAGGGCTTGCAGGTACAAACATATCACTTCTTTTTTTGTTCAAATCTTCTGTAACGCCATGAAATATACTCAAGAAGTAATTGAAACTTTAAAGATCTTTGAAACATTTGATCTAAAACATACATGACTGACGTGCATATGCGTTTTGTGTGTGAGCTTGTATCCAGAAAGACTAGCGAAAGAACTGCATGACTATCTTCCTTCATCTATATGCAACGGAGTCAGAGTAATCCCTCCTCCTTGTGGCGTGGACACAGCGTGGCATGGGGCAAAGCTTATCAGTAACGTAAGTCTGATATTACATTAGTATTGATATTCATAAGACTCTTTCTCAACCTCTGTTAGCAGTTTTACTAACCGTCAGATTATGTTTTCAAGTTCTACTTAAGAATTTGAGATTATATACACATTGAGCACTTTTTGGTGAAACCATTATGGAATAACGCTGAACATGCATAAAGTCATTTTTCTGTACTCCAAATTCTCCGGTATCCAACACGTGTTCCGTCTTTTCTGAGCCTGTATTTTTATAAATTACTGTTGTGCAGTTAAGCACGTTTCCTGGTCCGTGGTGCATCACAAGGAAGCAGTTGCCTCGCAAGTCAAGACTAATGTGGTGAATCTCTTAGTTTTCTTACTTCGTTTACCTTTGCAAAGACTGCGCTATTTGGTTAGAGAGAGAGAGAGAGAGGGACAGATTACAGCTACCTGCAAATAGTTATAAGCATCTTTTCATAAGTATAGTGATAGTGTCCGTTATTGATTGCACAAAAGTCTGCTGTAAATATGTAAGTTGTTACCTTTACATAGATATGCTGCATGTAAAAGAGCTTACTTCTCTCAACCTCTAGTTGATTTATATACACTACTAGTCGTCTCAGTATCTTTTGAATCAGCATTTACTTCTTTTTTTTGAGCAAAAATCAGTATTTACTTCTTTGGTCGATTTATAGAGTGAATGAGACGCACAAAAGTCAATACATATTATCAATTTAGAATTTTTTGAAGCTCCAAAAATCAAAAGAATGAGATGGTACAAGTAAAACAAATCGTGGATATACATAGATCCATCTTCCTCAAGTTGCTATATTACAGACATGGGACTTAGAGCAAGTTAACAAACACCAAGAAAGCCGTGAAGACGGCCAGCCAAAGACGAGAAGCAGCTGTGGTGGCTGCGTTTGTGTCGCTTGCTGAGGTGGGAGACATAGCGGGGCAGGCGAGACCTTCTTTACCTTCTTGGCACTGGTTTGCGAAGAGTCCCGGTGGGTATTTTCCATAGAGATTGATGTAACTGAACATAGTGGTAGCACACTCATTACTCAAGTCGTTGATCTCATCAGTGTAAGGACATGCAAAGTCCTTGAAAGCGCCACAGCATTCCTTGGGTGGGAATTTGGGACCTTTGCATTGGCTTGTTATGATTGTGTAGTTCATAAACTCAAAGTTCACAGGACATGCTGTTACCATGAAAGAAAAAAAAAAACATGTTAACGCAACATATTCTGGTCTGAAAAATCGTCTGCATTCCCATGAAGCAAAATGCGAAAAGAACAGCGACAACAGGTTGGCAAGCAGCAGTATGTATGTAAAATTATTTTAGACTAATGTCAAGATCGAGATCAATAGAAACAATTTGTCGAAGTTTAATGATCATAATTAGGCCAAAAATCATTTTAAAAGCACAACCACACAATAGGCAACCAGAATCAAGATTTTGTAACTCAAAGACTTGGTCAACGAAGCTGTATAGTTTGTGGATGTTTATGCGGATCCATAAAGATGCAGGAAATGTTACTTGCTCCATCTGGATCCCGTTTGTATTTATTATAAAACATTGGGGGAAACAAACCAAAAATGGAACAACAACTAAAATCCTTATATACAGTAGTTGAAAGAAGACACTAATAAATTCAGGTAAAAGACAGATTTTGAGATTCATCAGAACTTACCTTTCTTGGTCTGAAGTAGGTTTCTTCCAATAGCCAAATTCTGCGGTTCGAACACACCATCTGCAATGAAAAAAAGATAAAAATGACACCGAGAACATAAGAAAAGATCTTTTTGGGGAAGAAGAAAAAAGGAATCAAGAAGGTGTACCAGAGATGAAACTTGAAGATGAGAAGGATGCAAGTACTGTGAGTACAAGGATGAATGATGTAAGAGCTCTAGATAGGAAGTTGAGCTCCATGATTCTTTTGGTTAACAAGTGACCAAGAGATCTGATTGAAACAAGAAAAGAAAAGAAAAGACGACTTTGAAGACGAGCTATGGCGTACCACGAAGATATGAGAGAGACAAGAGAGAGTGAATATTATGAAATTTTTGAAATAAATAAATAATAGAAAAAGAAAGAGGTGTATTGACATACTCCTGACAGCCTAGAACAACGCGGAAACTTGCGACACTGTCTGATTCATCAACGCCACTGCCGTTAGGATATTGAATTAATAAATTACAACGAAACAAAACAAGCTGATCAATAGATTAAAGAATTTAACGTATACTATAATTTTATGCTGATAAATGTTATGATACTCTTTCCGTGTATGATGTTTTATAATCAGCTTTTGGTGTTGTCAAAAAAAAGTTTTTGGTATATTATTATGTAAAACTAATAACTTTCCGCCATATCGTAGCATGATATTATTTAAATATTTCTTATGATAAATAAGTTTCATATATTTAAAATATATAATAATTTTGATAAATTAAATTTATTGATAAAAAATAATAGAGAACTTTTAATTGGTTGATAAAAGAAAAATAAAACTAAATTTTATTATATTTTATATTAATCATTTTAACACATGCATCTCATAATTATGGAAAAGTAAAACTTAAAAAGAAAAATTATCATATATGAGTTGTATCTAGTATTTATGTGAAAAATTAAAATTATATTATATTACTTGGGTGTATAATATAAATTTGTTTTGAGATTTTTAAATATATTAGTTATTAAGTTACGGTTCTAATAAAAAAATATCTATAAATTTAGATAATTTGAAAAGATTTCATGATATAGATAGTTTCATTTTTTATCTACAAATACATATTTTGATAAAGATAAAAATTATGTAAATTGCAATCAAATATAATCTTACCTATTTAAAATAAGTTAATACATATTAAAACATTAATCCATATATTCTATAAAATATTATCTTAAATATTGCCTCAAGCAGAATATTTAATATAATAAAGTCATTTTGAAAACTATCTTCTTAGAATTATAACTCTTATTATTATTTTATTTAATTATTTATACATGCAGTAAGGATATAATACATATTATATTTATAATAGATGAAATTAACCTAACTACGCATACATACGGAACTTAGTTCTTTAATATTATAGATTTGAGAATTATGAAGATCTTAAAGTTTTAATCAATATAATATCGGCTAATTCATTATTTATATTTACATTTTTTCTTTTAGAAAGATCGAATTCACAAAATATTTTTATTCTAAATGTGTGTTCTGCAAAGGTATATTCGTCAAAAATACAGTGCCGTCTAATTCATCATAATAATTATATGTTCGCACAAAGTGCGTACATTATTCGTTGTTCGTTTTAAACTCGTTACCTAATTCATATTTTAAAATTCAAGTATTTAGTGTTGTCAAGGCAAATAGCAAATCAACATTTATCATTACTTTAAAAGAACAAGTCAAGAATCAAGTATCATTGTCATTTTTAAGTATTTGACTCATTTTTTGCCCCCTTATTTCCTTCCTTACTTATTATTTATTACATGATCTATTAAATACGTGTTCATATTTGTCTTTTCTTTTACTTGTATTTATAGAATTGGACAACAATACTCATTACTTTTCTTATAATTGTTACTTGTTTTGTATCCATCTTGATTTTTAAATACTCGTTGTCATCTAGTCAAATATTAAATAGTAAGAAATATTAAATATTTATCTATATGGATTGTTAATTGCTTAGAAAAGACATTTTCGTCATCGTGACAATTATACAATGCTTATATATCGAAATATTCATATATGTTTTATTTGTTTTCTTTATAACACGAACAAATATTTCGTCTAAAAGTAATTCACATGTTATTTTAAATAAATAAAAAAAAACAATCTTTCACGTCTATTTTTAATAAAATAATATTTAGTACATAGTTTTTAAATATACTAAAAATCGTAAATAATTCATGTATATTCATAAATAGTAAGTAATAAAGCGGGATAAATAATTTGCAAGTAATTAATTTTAATCAAGTATTTAAAATAACAAATACTCATTTTAACAAGTTAAGTACAAGTCAAAAAATAATTATTTGTACAAAGTAAATCAAATAGCAAATACACACAAAATAACGAAAACTCGCTTTGTCGTGATCATAATTCATAACCGGTTAAATTTCTTTAAATATATATTAATGATCTTTTTAGACAGAAATAACTTTTGATAGTTGTCATGGTTTTAAAACATCATATATTTTAAAATAGAGGGAGTTTAACATTTCCATTTTAAAACATCATATTTCTTTTAAAAGAGGGAGTATAACATTTCCATCTTATTGCATTTTTAAATACGTAACTTTTTGACTTTTGTACAACGGTAAGTAAAAAAAAGTCGAAGAAAAAAGAGCATATATTCAAGAGAGTTTTGCGGGGTTAGGAATGTTGATTTAATTGAAACTACTAGATTTTGACCCGCCCTTAAAAAGGGCGGGTATTTTTTCTGTTGGAAAATTTATTTTACGTAGTAAAAATTATGATTCTTGATAAATTATATATTTTAAATTTTTATGAAATTTATCTAAAATTTAATTATATGACTTATTTTGTTATTTTAAATATAAATAAATTTTAGAAGACTCTAAATAATTCTAACCCGTAATATGATTTTATTTATTTAACCCAAAGTTAGACATATTTTAAACTGATTTTTTGTTAACTTAAATAAAATATTTCATATCTTCAACACTCTCTGTATTGAAAAATTCATTTGTGTATTTCAAAACATTTTCTATATTAAATTTAGTTTATGTAATATAGTTTTTATTTTAAATGAAACTAATTTTTTTAAGGAGTTGAGATAATTCGGACACGTACTATGATTTTTTTATTTAATCATTTGTTATTTCAACTTGATTTTATTTTGAGGTTTCATTTAATAAATGCTTTCAAATAGTTAATAACTTGAAAGGTGTTGAGATAATGCTTTCAAATAATTAATAACTTTCGGATAAATGGGTTTAACATAATATATTTTAAATGGGTTACTAAACATAATCGAAAATTTCAAGTTATTAACTATTTAAAATCATAATTTTTATTACGTAAAATAATTTTCCAACAAAAATATACCCGCCATTTTTAAGGGCGGATCGAAATCTAGTATATTTTAAATGAGTTACTAAACATAATCGGAAATTTCAAGCCTATTGATCCGAAAGTTTCAAGCCCATTTCGTTTTAATAATTCATTGAAAAAAAAATTGGACTGTCAATTTATTTTAAAACTCTATTGGACTTTTAAGTGGCCGAAATTCCCTTTTAATTACACGATTTCATTTAAAAAAAGAAAGTAAATGGGATGTTTTGTAAAAACATAAAAATTTCAGGGGCAGATTCACAAACATGCTTCTGCTTTAATAGTATAGATACTATGATTTATCTGGGCGCCTGTGTGGATATATTTTTTCAAAATATATTACTATTTGTTTTTCATATTACTATTATATATCATATATGTATTATCATATAATTAACTGTATGTTATATGTATTTTATATAAATAATTATATAAGTAATAGTATTTTATACGCATCATCATATATATAAATAATCACATATATTATATTTTTAAAACTTAATATAAAACATAAAAATCATAATAGTTGGTGTTTGAAAATAGATTTTGTATTGTATTTTTCTTATATATATTAAAAGTATTTTTATAACGGTTATTGGAAAATATTTAGTAAAAAAAATTGAATATATGAATATTTTGAATCATTTTTGATATAAATCAAATTTTAATTTTTTAGTTTGAAATATGTATATAAATTTTAAATTTTGTTTTATGATTATTTTTAATAAAAAATGGTTTTAGGTAATTAAATTGGACTACTTTTATATATTTTAAAGTTGGCATAAATAGGTAGTTTTCATAATATAATTGATTTCAAAATTTTTCTTAATAATTTAAAATCATTATTTTTTTAATATACTGCTATTTCCAAACAACATTATATTTTTTTATATTGTTGTCCATGTTACCAAATAAATTTCAAATATATTTGAGTTCTAATAATTAGTATATCTTACCTATTTTTAAAAAATACAATATAAAATAACCTTGCTATGATGTGGGATATAACACTAAATGCCACTCAAATATAACCAAAACCTAGAGTTGTTGTTACTGGCAATTTGGTAATTTTCATTAGACACTGATCAATTCCATTCATTAGGACCTTGCCTACATAAACTGCCTCATACAAGTAATGCAAGTGGCTGCTGAAAACAAATAGGATGATTTATGCTTAAAACCCAGAGCATAGATGATGATTTGAAGATGAGATGTTAGTCTAGAGACCTCACTGATCAAGTTGTAGTGAGACATATGACTTTTCCTCTTTTCCTCTTGCAGGTGCAAAAGAGGTTTGATAGTCTTGCTTCTTTTGTAGAGGTAGACATAAGAGCACTTTTATAGCTTCTTGATATTCATCATGTTAAGATACATATTATTAACTGAAAATATGAAAGGCTAGGACCATATTATGAATTGAAAATATGAAGGCTAAGACCATGTGATGCAATGGAGCCTCCTCCACAATTTATTTTGACTACAATTATTGATAAAGTTGATTATAATAAGAACATTATTGAAGATAGGAAGGCTATGACCACCCTGTTAAACTAGAGTAGAAATTCATATTTGACCGGGGCACTTGAGACCTCCTTTACCTTGGCATCGGTTTGCAAACAGTCCCGGTGGGTATTTACCGTATAGGTTGATATAGCTGAACATAGTGGTTGCACAATCATTGCTCAAGTCGTTCAGCTCATCAGCGTAAGGACATGCAAATTCCTTGAATGCGGTGCAACACTTCTTGGGTGGGTATTTGGGACCCTTGCATTGGCTTGTTATGATTGTGTAGTTCATAAACTCAAAGTTCACTGGACATGCTGTTCCATACAGAAAAAGAAGAAAAACTATGTCACTTAGACACAGTTGCATCCACATGAAACAAATAGGCGAAGAATCGCTGATGTTTAAGACTAATACCATGAATGATTGAAAATATCATCTCTAGAGGTTTGAAGATCATTATAAGGACAAGTTATACACAAAAACAAAAGTATAGAACCTCATAAACAGAAGAGTATCATAAATCTAAGAATCAATGGTCAAGATTGTAATTCAAAGATTTGGTCAATGACTCGTTACTAGCTGGCTATAATCCGTCTTTATATTTAACAGATTGAGGATAATGTATAACTGGAACACTCTTACCAATATAAGTAACACTAAGAGAATATAAATCAGCAGTTGGAAGGATTTAAAAGGATCATAATAGTAAGTTCAAGAGAGATAAGACTAATTCAAGAAACAGAACAGTAAGTTCAAGAAACAGAACAGTAAGTTCAAGAAACAGAGATTTAAAAAGAAGTTACCTTTCTTCTTCTGAAGCAGATTTCTTCCATTAGCCAAAGTTTCAGATTTGATGAATGCACTATCTGCAATATAAGGAAAACAAGAAAATCGTTGATGCCTACATATTAGAACAGATCTTTTAGGGAAGGAAAAAAAAAGAATCAAGAAAGTTGTTACCTGAGATGAGGCTCGAAAATACTGAGAGTAGTAGAAACAAGAAGAGAGAACTAGATAGGAAGTTAAGATTCATGGTTCTGTGGTTGCAGAAGTCCCCAAGAGTCGAGAGACCTGATATATAAAGGACGACCTTGACTTTGAAATATCAGCTATGCAAGTAAACAACAAATAAAATAATAATTGTGCAGCTTCCTGCCATCTACCAAAGACTATTCTCTTTTAGTAAATGCGAAAGCTGCCAAACATTATCCCAACTTGATTTCCTTGACTAAAGAATGTTCAAAACATAGAGTTCTCTCTTTCTTTGTTTAATGACTCTTTCAGATACAAACATAAAATGTTCATATTCTTTCCCGCACACGGAAATCTAAATAATTTTTTACAACTTATAAGGAATAGAAATAAGTACTCCCAAAGTTCTGTGTATATAATATTTTTACCCCCTCCTTTTCTGTAAAAAAGAACAGTAATAATATCTCTAAGACCCCAAAGCTTCAAAAGCAGCATCGTTTTCTTTGCTGCAAAACATACACAAGCAGAGTCTCAACTACAAATATACTGTTTCAAAATTAGTAAGGAGAAGAAAAGGGATTGAGTGGGGCTTACTTCTTCTTGGTAACGAGATTCAAGCTCTTCTGTGATCTGAAGCTGTTTTGTTAACGTTATATGTAATACCTGAAAACACACACACACTTAAAGTAAGATTATATATATTTATATGATGAAAAAGCATCAAGGCTTGGTAATTACATAAAGTCAAAGATCAAGAAGTGTACGTACTGATTTGGTTTTGTCGAGATCGAGTTCAAGAGACTTGATCCTCTCTAATGATTCTGTTAATAGCTTCTCGTTTGCTTCTGGGATTTTTACAGGGATTCTACTAGTCTCTGTGAAGTCTTTCTCCAGCTTCTTAAGACGTTCCAAACACTGAAGAATCATCTCGTTGTTTATAGATGAATCTGGGAGGACAGGGACAGAGTTCTGTCTTTGCCAGTATCCATGCAATAAGAAACCAAACAGTGCAAACAGCTTCATCAGTGGAAAAGCTACTAGTATTTTCACCAAGCGAACGATGTTCTCGCCTCTAATAGCACTAAACCGTGAAACCTGACCACCTGAAAATGTGATGATTGAGGAAAACAGAACACTAACGTAAAATCCATAACAAGGATGTAAGCAGAAAGCACACCTTCTCTTATTGGTGTATTTACAGAAGAGGAGTATTCAGCGTTCATGCTTTGTGACTGGGGTTGAGACAAGTCTTCGTGAGCCGGTTCAACAGTGGTAATGATTTTATCACCGTCTGATGTACTGGCCTTATCAGAGTGAGGAGGAACTACACAAGTGTACATTGGAGATCTTGACCCAGTGGAGTGGTAATGCTCTTCACAATCTGGCTCTTCTTTTAAAGTTTCCTGCCAAGAACTATTTGTTACAAAATTTGTAGAAATAAAACCCTCTTTAAATCAATTTAAGTATAGAAGCTCACTTGAGGTGGGATCATGCGAGTGGCAGAATCATGATCTCTTCTTATATGAAGAGGAGCTTTTGTCGTTTGTCGTATGGTATTTACTTCCATGTGATGTACGAGCTACAAAACAAGACACTGCTACTATTATAGCTCAGCTTATCATGGAATCTTAATAAACAAGAAACATGCCTCGATTATTTCAGGATCGTTCCATGGTCCTTTGTTAGACCTTAAGCACCCTCCTTCGTTAGCACATTTGCATAAGCCTCCCAAGAACTCTGGAAGTTGACTGTAACAGATAGGAAATTTAGTATATGATAATGTTAGCATATGCCGTAACATAACAGAAACTTGAATGAGGGTTATTCGGTATAACCTGGAATCAATTGCTACAAGTAACTTTGACAAGGACTTTGGCTCCAAAACCTGAGTAGTATAATACCAAGTAACAATGAGTAACATTGGAATATACAATGCTTAAAAGCAGAGAGATAATATGCTATTACTTGTATCTTTGCAATAGTCATGGGATCAAGTAACTTCTGAGCAGCAGGCCATAGTAAAGTCCTGAATCCAATCCCTGCATTGACAATGAACATTCGGTGCAAAGTCTGCAAGAGTCAGACAACCACGATTATACACAAACCTTCATATCAACCAAGAGTATATCCATATATCCTTCAAAAAAGAGTTAGGTACCTCAGGGTAATAATTGCAATCTACTTTAGCAATAGAGGCCAAGAGATTCGCAGCTGTAGGACTAAAGTTCTTCATACCCTAAAGAGTTAACACAAGAGAGAGAGATGTTACAAATCAATTTTAAAACGCATCTATCTATCTATCTATCTATCTATATAGGGGTTGACCATCATAATACCAGGCCTTCAACATCTAGTATTGTAGTCGTGGTAGTGACTCGTCGCTTAGCTGCAATGGAACATGCAGGAAGCTTCTCTTGAAGGGCTCTCTCGAATTCTTGAACATGGTACTTCAAGTACCGCTCAATGGTTGTAACATCCATAAGTTTACCGGGATGAGCTTTTCCTAGTCTCTCGATATATATTGGTCTACCATCTTTATCAACTCCATGATATCCCTGTGGATAGTGACGTACCACTTTGTCCAACTCTTTGAAACTGAACTCCTGTTTTTGAGCAGAGAAACTTTATTAACTTTGCTACTAGTACTCGTTACTGTAACATGATCTAAGTCCATTTAATATATCATTTTTGACCTGAATAATGCGATCTGCTCCAAACTCGTTCCTCCATTTGAGCATTTGTTCCCATGCAGTGACAGTTTTCTCAATGCTGAACTCCATTGTCTTCAGAAACCTAGTGGCAAACCAAACTTGTTAGTTAAAGAGACAAGAACAAACGCATACTGATCGATCTTCTTGGGTTTTTACCTCAACAACATATGGTAATCATCATGTCTTGGAGGCAAAAGATCTTTCTTGAGAAGCTCTTGACGAAGTTTAAGTACTATCTTCTCCTCGTTCTCGTCCCTAACATCTTCAACGAAAGGAACTGAGTAATCTATTTTCCGTTTCCCTTTTCTCTTCAAGGGATGTGTAAGTTTACTAGAACAACTAATCGCTTTCTTTTTCAGGTTCCCGATCCTAGAACGACGTGGCTCGTCCTCTGTGCACTCAGAATCTGATAACTTGTCTCTTGTTTGTTCCCCACCTTCAAATTTATTATAACTCATTCATCATAAATATATAAAATCTTCGTAATAGCGTAAGAAAAGAAGGTAAAGTCAAAAACCATATTCACTTACCAGACATCTTTAGAATTAGTCAAAAAAGATCCCTCGAATTCCTGAAATAAGAAGCAATGCAGAGGAAAACGCTACAAAAACCCTAAAAGGAAGATCCTTGTAGAGAGATTCCAAAAGAGACAAGTATTGGAGGATGCAGATTACTATAAATAGGAACAAAAAGTTGTAACAGAGAGAATATTCGAATACCTGTAAACAGAGAATTAAAAATAGACACGGTTACACACACCTCTATTTCGATATTAGAGAGATTTGTAGATGAAGAAATCTACAAAAGATAAAAAGAGTTTCCTATCAAATCCACAATTTCTCTGAGTGGATTTCGTGAACTTTTCTCTCTCTCTTTCTCTCTGTGGGGTTTCCTCTCTTCTTTTTAAAGTAAAATGATGTATTTTTGGGACTCTGTTTCTTCTTTCTTCGTTAAATCGTCTCACCATGACATGGCCGACATGTCTCATTCGCATTTTAACTCCCTTCCACACCTTCTTTTTCTTTATATTTATATGACAAAAAAAATGAATAAATCCCTTTAAATTAATGATAAATTTCTAAAATAAACAACTAGACACCTGAAAGCAGATCACATCTATCTTATTAAAAGAGAAGTACTCAATAAAAAATACTCCTTAATTTTCAGTTTTATTTACAATGGCATGCCACTGAGAATTAACTAAGTTTCCTATTTTAATGCTTGTCTTTTTCGTGTTTTCCAAAATTATTGTTGTCTTTTCTGATTTAGATTCCTTAATTATTGTTGTCTTTTCTGATTAATAAATGTATTTTCCTAATTTGAATTTAAATAATAGATTTAAACATTTAATATTTTTTTAATTTAAATAATAAATTTCCTTAGTCATATATTAACCAAAATCGATTTCTCTATATATTT
The DNA here is from genome assembly GCF_000801105.2 of Raphanus sativus. Lineage (NCBI taxonomy): Eukaryota > Viridiplantae > Streptophyta > Magnoliopsida > Brassicales > Brassicaceae > Raphanus > Raphanus sativus. The sequence continues at coordinate 7,831,070 of NC_079519.1, forward strand.
TGTATTAACTTATTAAATATTAAAATCACATAACATAATCAATTTATATAACATATAAATATAATATAAAATAATTTATTCATATATTATTAGTATAATGGTTTCAAAATATAAGTTCAATCAGTTATAAATATTGGATTTGTTTATATGATATACTGTGATATAATAGACAATTAAAATCATAAAATATAATTATTTAACATAATAAATAAAAAAATATTTTTAAAAATGTAATATTAACAATAATGTTATAGAGTTTAATGTACATATATATATATTATATCATTAGTACACAGAAAAAATTAAAGTGAAAAAAATATTTATACAGTTACGGGTCGAATCTATAAATAAATAACAACAGCGCAAGATTATTTTCTTTAATAAATTTATTTTAATAGAAATTATAGTTCTAAATATTTTTATATTTTTATAAATTTATTTTATTTGTTTATAAGAGATGCTAAGATTTTAGAATTAAAAAAAATATGACCCGCTTTTATATTATTTTAGTTAGAAAATTTAAATTTTATATCTGAATATTTAATTAAATTTTTAATTTTAACTTTTTATTATTACTACCAAAATTTATTTTTAGTCTAAAATTTATGTTTAAAATATCGTAAATTCATCATTTAATATAAACAAAAAACTAAAAATATAAAATAAACACCCAAGGTCTAGTTCACATTAAGGCATGCAGTATACACATACATACACTCTCATCAGTACTCTTTCAAAGATAGATTTAAAGTACAACAAACCAAACCTACTTCAGATTTTATTCAGTTCCTGTTTGGTTTACCAACCTAAAAACGGCCAACCCACAAGAAATAAAAATACTCTCTTTTAAAATTTTTGGGTTAAAATATTTAGTTTTGTTGTTGCAGAACTCACCGAACCTACACTCATTTTTATGGTGGCTTAACAGTTACCACCGAACTCTATTCTTCTTCGGTCTGAGTACATCATGTTTTTTTTTGGTCAGCAAGTTAGTCTTGTGTCTCTATGTCAGATACATTGATACCCCATGTATATAAGTAACTCACATTTTATTTTCTTCTTTATTTCAGTTATCTTTGGCAGATACACGATCGAAAAGAAAAGAAAAATAATTGGCTGAACTATTTAATAATTCAGTGCCTACATCAGTCTTGACTTTTTTAGAGCAAACCCGTACATATTGCCCGATATCGTGGAACAAGTCGTATGCAGTTGTTGTACTCAAAAGACTATTCCAGTTGTACAAACAATAAGAGCCAATAGGAATCACACACCGTCTATACCTTTTTAATGTCATCAAAACGTGTTGGTCCAAAATGATTTCACTGTTAGTCTAATAAGTAACTATCCAATGCTTGCATATTTATTTGAAAACTTTGTGTTTCTTCATTCAACACTAGCAAGCAAGAGAGTGAGACACATTTTACTCATTATAATACCCAACCAGTTGCTTAAAAGCATTGCAAATATCAAATGTTTCAATAAGGTTTTAATAAAAGCTCATGTACACAACCAAAACATGGCTTAATAATAAGATAATAAAGCAAATTAAATCAAGCAACCAAGCAAAAGCCAAATTCATGTTTTTTCTTTTATTTCTCCATTTCTTAGACAAATGCGCAATTTACTGGTGCGGATCATTGTTGCCAAACCATCATCATCCCATTGCATACTTCTGGGTCCAGGATCGGGCAGTGTTCTCGTACTTGGTACGGTCTGTCTTGTAGATGTTAGCTATTTCAGGAACCAGAGGATCATCAGGGTTTGGATCTGTCAGCAATGAGCATATCGACAGCAGAACCTGTGGAAAAATCAACACGATATGAAGTACTAATGTAAACTTATAAAATTTAAAATCCATATCACTGGGCATTGTTCATTATATAGCATAAGGTAACTCATAATAAAAGAATTAATGAACTAATACCATATGAGTACTACCAAACTCGATCTTTGGTCAAAAACTAATATTAACCGCAGAGAGAATGGATAAAGACATGAGCGTAACAGAGAGACGCACACGAACACAAGAGGGAAAGAGAAACAGAGTGATGATGATTACCTTGGATAGGGTAAGTGCAGGGCTCCATTGCTCTTTCAGAATGTCAAGACAGATACTGCCATTACTGTTGACATTGGGGTGATAAACCTTGGTGCGGAAGGAAACCTGCATCATATACAACCATCGATCGATGATCACTACAGAGAAAAAATCCTACGTGATTTGAACACTCGCTCTAAGCACAAACAAACATAGCAAAGCCTGTTGTGAACCTTAGGTGGCTTGAAGGGGTAATCTGGAGGGAAGTGAATGGAAACAAGAAAGACACCTCCGGCGAATGGGCTATCAGTGGGACCCATAATAGTTGCTTGCCAGTGGTACATATCATCACCCACAGGACCTAAACAACATCACCAATTTCGTCAGAATATAAAATTTGAAATTAGAGAGAATATCCTAAAAGTGATAGAGAGTATGTTAAAATCAGCTACTGAATCTCTCTCAAGGTGTCTTCTTTGTAGTAAGTACAAAAGATGCAAGCTTTGATAGTAATTATATAAACCCACAGGTGGTGCTTTAGAGTCCCCACAAGAGATAGTTGATGCTCACCGGCGCTGCAAGAGGCAGGAGGGTCCTTTTGCAGGTCCCTAAGCTCCTTGTTAATTCTTCTCGAAGCCATAGCGCGTGAGATTAGTCCTCCTCGCTGCTGCCTGTGCTTAGCTACAAAACAATCAAAGCCTGATCCAATAAAAAGAAATCTCCATCCTATATTACATGTAATAAAAGAAGCACAAGCATTACACAACATAGATTTAAGATCAAGGAGCTTCCTTTTGCAATCAAAAAACATTGAACAAGCAGATCAGATTAGATTACTGTTTTTAATCAAACAGAGGCAAAGCATCGAACGATTCAGACAGAAACCAATAGAGCATATCAGTGAAACGTTACGGTACGAGAATATTCTAGAAACAAGACACGTGGATCGACTCAAAAGATTCCGAGAGAAAACAGAGATCAACGACTAAGATCGGGAACGAGTGAACCCTAGGAAGAAGCGATGATCTAAATCGAATCGATAATATCGACCTGACCTAACGTACCTAGGGTTTTTGGTTTGATCTTCGGAGAGGGTTGGGTTGGTTCGCAGATGAGAAAAGTTTGGGCAGTGGATGATGCGCTTTAAATAGATTCTTCATTCATGTGGTGAAGCGTTGCCACGTCGCGCTAGCTTAGATTCCGAAATGGGCCCATCTTAGAATACCTACATGTATTTAACAAATAAAATATTTATAATGTTTCGACCAAAAAATACAATATTTATAATGTTAATATAGCATAATTTACTTAGTAATTAACTTTAAATCATAAAAGTAAACTTTACAAATGATAAAATTACAAATGTTATAAGACTTATCTCATTTTTCAAATACTCTAGAGAAATTCCTGTTATATAAAAATGAAAAAGGAAAAAGAAGAATAAGAATCAAAATAGTGAAAAACCATTCTTCTTTGAGAGATTTACAAAATAATATGACATATTATTATATATTTACATATATGTCAATCTTTATTGGTTTTAAAATATATAAACAATTAGTTATAATTAAATAAAAAATTATAATGAAAATATTAATATTATACTTTAAAAAAAATTAAATTTACTGGGTGAATCAATTTTAATATCTTAAATTTTTTTCTTTCTTTTTGATAACTATGAGAACCTCAAAAGTTTTTTAGGTTCAAAAGACTAATCCAATGAGACTCAATGATATTCCGCATATTTTCGCCATTTAAGACAGTCCGAGTGACCAAAGGGAATCGAATCCAAAGACGTATTCACAGCTGTGCTTGATTTAATATCTTAAATTATGTTTACTTACTCTTATAAATATTTGCACCTTTTTATAAAAAAATCTTTTGAGGTGCTAGATTTGCATTCATCCACTTATGGTTATAGGTGTCTAATATTTTGAGGTGCTAGATTTGCATTCATCCACTTAGAGTGTAAAAAACTCCTAATATTTATCAGAATCGATTCTATTTGAAAACTTTTAAGATTCCCAATACTTTTTTGCCAGTTTTTATATTTTGAGAGCTTCATTGCTCTTATACCTATTGAAATGTCTGACATTTCATGAAACTCGTATGCAACAAGCCAACAGCAATATAATACCAACACTTGTTGGCTTCAGTTGTAAATGTACATAGAAAAATACTGCAGAAAATAATATGAACCAATGAAGCTTATGCTCCAACGTTATAACCCGCAAACTACATACAAAAATCTTACCCTTTCCATGCCACTTGAGGTTGGTTCCCATCAGCTTCAGCTGCTTTACAATATACAATATGTTAATAATACAATCAGATATACGAATTTTGTTCCAGATGGCAGATATCCCAAAATTCCCCTTTTGATATTTGCATTTGAAGTATTTGGTAAATTGTGAAAGAGGATGTCTTGCATCACAGGAAACTGGGGTTGGTGTGTTAAGAAGTTATATCCATTCTCCCAGATTTTGGCATTGATCGTGAATAACCTTCAACAAGTAATTCTTTCAGTCTTCAAAATAGAGTTTACTAGTAACATGTAAAATGTCCATTTGAATGATAAACATGTGAAAATTACTCGAGAACAGAGCATTATACCGAAACAAACTTTACTTTAACGCTTACGTATCCCAAAAACATATTATCATTACCAGACACATGCCATCATGATCTCATGTTTTTTCTTTTGCTAAAATACAAACCAAACTTTTCTAAAGAGTAATAAAAAAAAAATAAAACAAAACAAACACAAAAGTCTCGGAGAGAGTCAGAGAGACAGAGACTCATCATGCCATGGTGTTTCTTTGAGATTTCGTCATCTGATCTCTCTCTGGGACAATATGATAAATAGACAAAAACAAAAACATTCATAACCATATATACAACAAGACTATTCCAGGGAGAAGAGAAGAGTACTATGTAGTCACGAGAGGTATGACCTTCCTGCATCGAATGGGATCGGTTTCAATGTTTACTTGAGACGTGAGAGATCACAAAAGCAATTGTGATTTGAGGCATTTGATTTCTACACTTCTCTTGTTTTGGCTCTCTTCATACCGAGGCTGTTGTACGGAGAAACAGAACCAGACATTGGAGATCCTTCATCACGAAGAGTTCCGTTGAGTAACGCTAGCTCTCTCAGCTGTTGTTTCTTGTAGAAATCATGCGTTTCCTCCTTTAAACATAAAACCAAACTTCTATATAAATATCACTAGCTGGTTTTGAAACTAGAGGGGAAAGAGACAAACCATAGGAGTAAGAAGATCATCGAGTATCTCGCGAGCTTGCATGAGACGTGCATCCACTATTTCAATCGGTAACTCTGCTTCGACTAAGATATGAAGTTGCTCATTTAAGTGCTCGAATCCAGGTTTCCCTCTCATCATTTCCTCCTACATATTAACGTATTGAACAAACATCAATGATATATATATAAGACACATATGAATGAAGATGTAAACGAAAAAATAGTAACTACCTGAACAGGATCTTTTATGCTGCCTCTTCCTCTTATAAGAACACGACAATCAGTGCTTGCTTCAACTCGTTTTAGGGAGTTTCCTCTAGGACCAAGGAGGCGACCAACGAAATTGTACTGTCATATCAAACAAAACAAAATTAGAGGTATATATATTCCGAACAAATAGTGTGTGTATTTAACTATTTATATATAAATTCAGTGTAGAAATGAGTGTCGATACATTTGGATAATCATCGGCTGGAATATCGATCCTGATTGTTCGCTTAGCGATCAGACCAGACGGACTACCAGGTGAGTTAAGCCAGTTTGGTCCAGGAGACGATGGAACAGATCTCTACATATTATCAACCACAAAGCAGAAGCACAAGTCAACCAACGTATAATTGCACCATTAAATAGCAAAATAATATCAGAAACTCTGTCTCCATGGAATTGAGAATTGTGCAACCTGTAGCTGCTATAATCCTAATATTTTGCATAGTGGTAACACTTATAAGCTAGCTTATGAGAACATTAATATCAACAACAACATCATTTAAAATCCTGCTCGGCAGGATAGTGGTGGAGAATCTAATTAGTGTGTTGATATAATAAGACAGGATCCTGTACATCATTACAGGTATTTAGTGTTAGCCAAAGGCTACCTGTCATGATAAAACTAGACTAAAAAGTAATCAAATGTTATGTCAGTATCGCTTAAAGTCAATACATAAAATTAATTAGATGAAAAAAGAGTTATGTTAATGGTGGTTAGTAAGTCATACTTCTGATGGAAACTGTGAGGCTCCCCATCCGCTCAAGTCAGCTCTTGCATTCTGAAATATCCTTCCATTACCTAGAGGGCTAAGCCCACTCTGACTCAAAACTGTGGCATTCTCCAACAGTGTGGTTACACGCATAATCTCTGTTTCAAAAAAATGTCAATTTACAAGAACAAGACGCACCAGTTAGAATTTTAGTCAACAAATCAGTCACCCACCAACGAATGGAGATACAGCAAAGTTAACCGAGTCAGCAAAGAATCGAGTTCTAAGTCAAATGTTAACGTGTTCTAACTTAGAGTCTCTCTCTGTGATTAGTAAGATATCTAGAGTTAGGGATTATTCAATCAATATGTCATATAATTTCCAACCACTAGCGATAGTAGCAGCAGAAGTTGAGTGTTTATTAACTGTATGAGAGCTTCATCGTCATGAAGTAAGAAATGACATATTCAGTTAGATGAAACTACATGCAATAAACAAGAGAAACAGCAATGCTTACCCTGGTTTAATAGGCGACGTGCATGTGGAAGAACGGGAAAGAATGGAGTAAGCTTATGACGCTCTTCAAGTAGCTCTGAAAGATACCTGCAAAATTATACAAATCAGTTGAAAGCCTCAACAACACAGCAAAACTCCACTCAAAAAGCTCACACCATGATCAAGAAACCAATAATTTTTTATTTATTTAATATGTGCATCTAGATTCAGATTTACACTCTTTTAAGTGCAGTAGATCTAGTCAAGTTTTCTAAAAAAATGTGAATATTAACATTTTCATCATCAGTCAAGAAGACAAATCAAAAAATAAGAAAACGAATAACCAATGATCCATAAATTCACCATAACACTAAAACCTGATGCTTAAACGATACAACAAGAAAATTGAAATGAATTGACACAAATCAGAAGTAGACTAGCTTAAAATAGGACAGAACTTAACTCTCAAATATCAAGATTCAACGAAAATCACCAGGACAGAAACATGGATCCTAAACACAGCATAAAAAAGAGAATAAAACACAGCAAAGCAGATCAAGAAATTTCCAGATTTGAAAATAAACTATTGAGATCTAAGGACAAAACAAAGGTCAAACAATACGTCATAACAGCCAAAGTAAGATTCACAAAGTAAAAAAAAGAAAACAAGCAAAAAAAAAAGAAGAAGATAAGAACTGAGATTCACTCACTTCTCTTGTTCAACGAACACAGAAGACTGTGATCGTAGACCACCCGAGTAGCTAGGGGAATGAGGAGCAGAAGGAGGAACCGAAAGAGACGACGAATACGTCATAAACCTCCCTCCGCCGCCACCACCAACTCCACCACCTCCACCACCACCGAGCGACGTCATCATCATCATCTCAAAGGCAACAAGGTTCACAAGGAATCAGAACAAAGGCCTCGGAGATCAGAAGATGAAGCGGCGGAGGTATTAAAGAAGAGATGTCGTCTCTCTAACGTCGGTGTGGTCATTTTATAGAGACAGTCTCGGTACTGTGGACATGATTACTTGCTTAGCTGTTTCTTTTTTAACCTTTTCATTTTATATTACTCAAATTTTACCGCTCTTGTTGGTTTCTTTCAGAAGCCTCTTCACCATCTAGAAGGGCCTCGCATACGGTTTACTAATAATCCTATACGGTTTACTAATAATCCTGTACGGTTTACAACTAATCCGGTACGGTTTACAACTAATCCGGTACGGTTTACTGAAATCCCGTACTGTTTACTGAACTATAGGACTATTCATGATTCTAAAGTGAATCAATTAAAAGGAACGTTACGGGTAAATTTTTGCAATCCGGTCCGGTTTACTAATAATCCAATACGATTTACTAAAATCGGGTACGATTTACTAAAATCGAATATGGTTTACTGAAATTTTGTATATTCTAAAAGTGAATCAACTACAGGGAATAATATTGGCGAAACTTAAAATCTCGGTACGGTTTATTAAAGTTCCGGTACGGTTACTAAAAATCCGGTATGATTTACTAAAACCCCGGTACGTTACTAAAGGCTGCGTTTAGGAAAGGGAAGCTCTCTGCTCAGAGGAGGATACATTGAGTGAGTCGGGAAGGAAGGTTGAGTGGAACAGGGAGATGGAGGAGACGATTCCTTTCAAGAATCTTCATAGCAGAGAGTATCAAGGTCACAAGAAGAAGGTCTTCTTCAAAAATTTTACAACTCTTCATCTACTTTTCTTTTTTGTAATTAAAAAACTTACGAACCCTAGCTCTCTTTTTTTTGGAATAAAAGGTACATTCGGTGGCTTGGAACTCTAATGGGACAAAGCTTGCTTCTGGTTCCGTTGACCAAACAGCTCGTGTTTGGACCATTGAACCTCACGGTCATGTAATTTTTTACCTTTGCCTTTGGTCTGCAAAGTTTGTGTCTTTATGATTTCAGTTATGAAAAAAGTAATGATTTTTATAAATGGGTGTGTGGTGGAAACAGAGTAAAATTAAGGACCTTGAGCTAAAGGGACATACTGATAGTGTGGATCAGCTATGCTGGGACCCTAAACATTCAGATCTTGTTGCTACTGCCTCTGGTGATAAGAGCGTTCGTCTCTGGGATGCTCGCAGTAAGTTCATTTACTCTCTCTCTCTCAATGGGCTATAGCTTTGTCTCTGAAAAAAGAATGTTACTAGGTTTAGAGATCTGTTTAGTTTCTAATAGATGAGCTTTGTGACATTCACAAGCTTTTGCCCTTTGAGTTATGCTGCGAGAAACTATTGATTGATGGTTAGGTATAAGTTTGTGTGTGTTATGAGAGATATGTCTTCTTTGGAGTTGTATAGGTGGAAAATGCACACAGCAGGCAGAACTTAGTGGGGAGAATATAAACATCACCTACAGACCTGACGGGACTCATATAGCTGTTGGTAATAGGGTATATTGTCTCCACCCTCATGTCTTTAGACTGTCATTGTTCCTTGCATTGCTTGATGGATCCCTTACTGGCCAATGTAGGACGATGAGCTTACCATTCTGGATGTCCGTAAGTTTAATAAATCCCTATACAAGCGCAAATTCTCATATGAGGTATAACCAAATCTCAGACTCTTTCTTTTTATTATGTTCTATTTCTACTAACTCATGCGATGAAATTCCACCAAACTTTCTTGTTCATCTAACAATCATCTTGGGTTGTCAAAGTTAATACATGCTTTACAAGTTGTACCATATATGTTGCTGTTCCCTTAGGTTCCGTCTTCTTGTTTAAACAGGTAAACGAGATTGCTTGGAACATGTCAGGAGATCTTTTCTTCTTGACTACTGGACTTGGTAAGGATTTAAATCTATTCATTCCTGCACAGGCTTCCTTCCCTAGCTTAGTTTTAATCTCTTCTTTGAGCTTGAGAAAAATGATGGGATGTTACTTTCCTATCTTCTTTCTGTTCAGGTACTGTTGAAGTTCTCTCATATCCACTTGAGAAAATGCAAAATGATCTAAAACCAGTTGACACACTCACTGCCCACACAGCCGGGTGCTACTGCATTGCAATTGATCCTAAAGGAAGGTAATATATGTTTTGCATTCATTGTCTTTACCCACTCAGACACAAATGATTATTATATGATTCTTGACTGGTTTGAATCCAATTCTTCCCTCCTTTACCTTGACAGATACTTTGCTGTTGGGAGTGCGGATTCCTTAGTCAGCCTTTGGGATATGTCAGACATGCTTTGTTTGAGAACATTTACAAAACTTGAGTGAGTCTCACAGCCTTTGGTAGTGTGTGTGTGTCCTTTTATTATTCAGATTAATAAGGTTTTTATCTCTGTCTCATGATAGTAGTAAATTATTGCTATTTGTCGCAGCTCGCCAGTCAGGACAATAAGCTTCAATCATTCAGGAGAATACATTGCTTCAGCCAGTGAGGATCTATTTATAGATATTGTAAGTTACTTTTCAGACTTAGACACTACTATGTATATAGTTTCTTACATGTATGACACTATTAAAAACAGGCAAACGTCCAAACTGGGCGGACGGTGCATCAAATTCCATGTAGAGCTGCCATGAATAGCGTGGAGTGGAATCCCAAATACAACTTACTTGCATATGCAGGTGATGACAAGAGTGCCAAGTATTATGGCGATGAAGGTACTCCAGCTACCTTCTGTGTTAGTAGCAACACAAACTCTTTTAAAGTGGCTGTAGAAAATGAACTGACAAGAAACTATTTGGGTGTTTTTGCAGGTGTTTTCCGAATATTTGGTTTTGATAGCTCGTAGGAACACAGTACACCACCGCATCTGGTTCCCAGATACAAGCAACTCTGCTCGGGCACTTGGTCGATTGGACAAAGTTTGTGTACTATTTATAAAACATGTGTTAACAGTATCAATATTTTTCACATGGAATGTTTTGCAGTTGTGATTTTATATATGAATCTGTCATTTTATTTGCTGCAAAAATGGGATCGTACTTCTACACAAGCTGTGCCTTTATTATTATAGAAAAAAAATAAAAGAAAAAAACTTTATAGAATTCTGATTTCCAAGTTACATATCTATCTAGCGTCAGACATATGACCTCTACTATGTCTGCTAAAAGTTACAAGTTGTTCTTGGACAACCAGTGATTTGACAGCAATTCTCCCAAGCTAAGATCTGACCAAAAGCTCCATCCCCACAGTGGAGGTGAGGTTGAAGAAAGAATGTAGAATCCTGAAAAAAATACAACACATTTATTACTGAGAGTCCAGATTTTTTTTGAGTACAAAAGCAGACGATTTGCTTACCGGAGAAACAAAAGAATGAAAATAACAGTTTTGTCTTATCAAAATCCGCAGAGGATGAACTTGGAGACAGGAAAGAAGAACCCTGCAAAGCAAAGAAGAACAATGGTGATCAAATACTGAGAGAACCAAGTAACAGGCTTCCACTTGATCTCAACGCTTGAGCTCTTCATCCTCTTCCCACTCATCGGCTCCTTGGACAGATCAAAGCTCGACCCTTTCATCCTCAGCTCCAACACACACCTCGTGAGCGTCCTGTTATCGTTCCTCTCCCTGTGAACTCCTCTGGAAACTTTCCAGAACAAGAACAGCTTAGCCTGAACCAGAAACACCAAAACCAGCGAGGTGGCTAGCGACAACGCAGAAGGTATCCACCACTTCTTGCAGACCGCATCAACTACGTCATCATCATCAGAGCAAGAAGAAGAGTAAAGGATCGTGAAGAAGAAGCCGTGGAATATGAGGAAGAAGCAGCAGAGCTGAAAGATCTCTCTTTTGATTGACTCGAGCCTTGATTCTTTGCGTAGGACGCGGCGGCAGAAGAGATCTTCTTCTCTTTGCCATAGCTTCAGAAGCAACAGATGGCCTGGAGACTCTGAGATCTCGGACAAGGGATGCTGCTGAATCGCCCTTAGTATTCCCGGATTTGGGACCGTGACCAACTGTTGCTGCTTCTCCTTGTGCTCTTCGTCTACAGGAATCTCGACTATATGAGAATCTTTAGTTCCGGCCATAGCAATCAAAAAGATTGATACTTTATGAGGAAACAAAGATCCAGAAATGGAAAGCAACGAGAGTTTATGAAAAAAGATTGAAATGAAGAAACAGAGATCGGAAACGGAATCTAAAAGAGTAAGAAGAAGATAGAGAGAGAGTTGATTTGTTTTTGTTTTGGTAAGTTTTCAGGTATTTAAATTGTTGTTCCTTAATAACGGCTATATGTACAACGGTCTGATCTTCTTCTTCTTCTTCTCTCTACGTTTTTGCGGTTACTGTTTCGATACTTTTTCCCACTGTAACGGCTATATTTTCTTTCCCACCGTTAATGACCAATACGTGGTGTTGACAAAAAAGATACCAAATGTGAGCCTTTAATGGGCCAAATGTTTTGCAATGTGCCTTTTAGTTTAAATCAGCCCAAACTCAATCATCAGGGGAATTAGTCTTTGCCCGATAATTGGTTCCCTATTTGTTGTCACTAAAAAGTAAAAACGGCTATGCTAACGTTTCGGAAATTCAGGTTTGAAACAATTACTTCCCCTATTTCACTTGACACTTCTTTTTGTTGCATGACAATTTTTCATGTATTTTAAAATTTTCAATGCAATTTATATTTTATTTAAGTTATATTAATTAAAAATTCTATTTATTTATTTCAAATATATTGTTTAAATAAATATATAAATGCATTTAATCATTTTATTAGATCGTGTAAAAAATTTCAAAATGACCATATTTTTATGAAGTAAATGGAGTATTGTTCAAGCATGAATCTTATACTAGATTTTGACCCGCGCTTCGAAAGCGCGGATATTATTTTTCATTTTTATGAAATATATTATTTGTTTGTAATTATTGAATGTATTTATCTTAGTAAAAAATTCTTTATAATAAATTCAACATATAAAATGTCTCTGGTAAACTATGTGTTTCTCTAGCTTTGTTTTATTCCCTTTCCAATCAACATATTTATTTGGTTTGTTGTTAAAATAAATGATTTTAGAACGCAATTGAGCAATACTTTTACATTGATATTTTATTTAAACAATATGACATATTTCTATATTAATTAAATATTTACATTGTAATTTAAATTTGTATACAGATCAACATATTTGTGTAGTTTGTTGTTAAAAGAAATGATTTTGAATCCAAATGTACAGTACTTTTATATTGATTTTTTTCAGTTCATATAATTTTTAATATATTTATTTCAACTGAACCAACTAATATTTTGTTAAATTGGCCCCTTAAATATATTTTTATAAATCGATATTTATTTTTCATAATTAGTGTTATATATTTTAGATGTATCATAATATAACTAACTATATTCAAAAGATCTGGACCGAATCAGGTTATATGACTATTTTTTTTACAAATATCCGAACCCATTTTAGATACATTGATTATTTAGATATTTTTAGGTTCCTATACATCAGAACCGAATTCATTCAGATCCAGAATGACCCAACTCAAAATACACACACAAGTTTATAATATTCAAGCGGAACTTGGTTTCAAAAAAAATACCCGAAAAGAAAAACATGTACCTAAATGGACAGATAATGTTCATGTCTAACTGATTTTATAAATTAATAAAAAACTCTTTTATGTGTTTGGCTAAATTTAATGAAATAGAAAGAATTTTTTATACATCGATATTTATTTTTCATAATTAGTGTTATATATTTTAGGTGTATCATAATATAAATAATGACATTAAAAAGACCTGAACCGAATAAAGTTATATGGCTATTTTTGTTACAAATATCCGGACCCGTTTTAGATAAATTGGTTATTTAGATATTTTTAGGTTCCTATACATCAGAACTAAATTCATCCAAATCCAGAATGACCCAACTCAGAATCCACACATAAGTTTATAATATTCAAATGGGACTTGATTTCAAAACAAAAAAATGATACCCGAAAGGAACAACATGTATCTAAATGGATAGATAATGTTCATGTTTAACTGATTTCATAAATTAATAAAAAAACACTTTCTATGTGTTTGGCTAAACTAAGTGAAATAGAAAAAAAAAATTTATCAAGTAAAATAATTACATGGAGTGAAAAATTAAGTGGCAATTATTTTGATTTAAGTTATTATTTTATTCACAAAACATATCTTTGAACTATGTTTTTGGGTACGTAATTTTCCATCGATTGAAACTAAAATAAAAATATTTTAGTAAAATAAACTAAACCAAACGTTTAATCATATGTAAAACCTAATTATTTAACATTTTTTATTTTATTTGTACAAAGTTAATATTGATTAATTAATTAATAAAAATATGCACTATTATTATTATGGTAATATAATTCATGATGTAAGTTATTATTAAAGTAATATAATTAATTAAATTGTTAAACTAACTGAAATATAGAAACACAATTAATAGATACTACTATTCATGTATCCAAACAAATTTTATTAAGCCTACTATTCAAGTTTCCAAACACTCCAATTTTTTTTAATCTTTCTATTCAAGTATCCAAACACTCCAATTTTGTACTTGAGTTTTAATAAGATAGATATACATTTTGGATGATTTGGTGGTCGGATTAAGACATATCAAACACTTCAATTTGAAAACCTTTTTGTTGGAAATATTAACAGTTTGAAAAGTAGATTCTCGAAGATGGAAATATTATGAAAGAAATTATGTATTTACAATTCTTCATTATTAGGTAATTCTTTAGAAAGCAAAAACTTATTCAATCTCGAAAACAGATAGCACCTAATCAATCATAACCAAATGTTAACTACCGATGTGATCCAAAATGAAAATCAAACCACATGATTAATGAGATCATCAGCTTGTAAATCCCACAAGACATTATCCACATTAAACACATGATGTTGATTTTGATCATGATGGCTTCTCATCATCAACATTCCATCTCCTCTTGGTCCTTGTGATCCGATCTCCTCTTGATCAACCACTTCTCCCTTCAGTTTCCTCCTCTCCTCCTCCTCCGCTGCCGCAGTGTCAGCCACTGCTGTACGTATTCCACCGTGACCCCTCCACGCCGCAACCGCAGGAGACGCCGGTCCATCATTTTTCTCTTCATTCCCAAACGATGACGAAGATGATCCGTAGGAGAATCCGTTTCCCATGTCCCATAGCTTCATTATCCCATTCCCATTCTCCAAACAATCTATTTTCATCTTACCAGCTTCGTTATCAACTGTTCGGTTAAAGTTGTTAGTGTTAGGGTTTGGGTTGGAGAAGTTGATTTGGTTTAGGTCAACACGTTTCTTGGTGAGCAAGTGAAGCATCTCGTCCTTGAAGCATCCGAGGGCAGCTTCAGCGAGGTGAGAGACCTGAGGAGGATTGAGTGTAGTGGTTATCTCTGCCATTAAATGCGAGAAAGGCTTGTGGGTCACGGGATCTATTCCCATTCCGGACAACTTCTTCTTCAGCTTTGTGTTCCAATAGTTTTTCACATCGTTGTCTGTTCGACCAGGAAGCTGTGCCGCAATCAACGACCACCTGGACCATATATGTCAAAAGTATGTTAAAATAAAGCTGATGTCTTTACACAGTTTCTTTTCCTCAAGAAACTTGCTAACTATTGCTCGTTGGAAAATAAAACCTAGACTTAGAGTTAGACCTGGTATATAAAGCAAGGTTATGTCTTATTCAGTTTCTTGTTTCCCAAGAAACTTATGGAAAATTCATATTATTTAAAAGTCCATAACAAAAGAAGGAAACCTGCCGTGTTTGAGTCCGTTTCTAGTTTTTTTTTTTGTATGTAAAGAAATGAATTCAAGAAAATAGAATGTATGAATATCCTAATGAGATATGGTAGATATATAAAGAAGCCATACCTGTTACCAAGAACAGAGTGAAACTTGACAATGATATGTTCTTCAGCCTCAGAAAATTGACCATGTTTCAGGTCAGGACGCAAATAGTTTGTCCACCGTAATCTACAACTCTTCCCACATCTCTGCAATCCTATAACAACCAGTTTTAACCGATCCATTAATATATGTTATTACAAACCACATTATTATACGTTAACAAACAATGCTTATTCGATATATATATATATATGTATATATAGCGATGAATGATCGTTTATCAGAGTATTACTACTTGACTAATTAAGAAGTAATCTTTAAATTTTAAAAATGTGTATTGTAAGTTAAATATACCAGCGTTTTTAGGGATGAGACGCCAATTACGAGTACCATGTTGAGCAATGTAAGAAGCCAGTTTGTTGTCTTCTTCAGGAGTCCATTGTCCTCTCTTCACATTCTCCTTTTCACAGCATGGAATCCTACCCATTCTTTTCGTTCTTTCTAGTTTTTTTTTTTTTTTTAAATCTCTCGATCGTATCTCTCTAGTTAATTTACTGATCACAAGAAAGAAAAGAAAAAAAAAGAGATAAATCAAAGATTGCCCAAAAAGAATTAAAACTGCCAAACTTTAATTCCTTTGTTTTCTTGTAATCGGGATTTTTAAATTGTAAAGGAAGAAAGAAAATGTATGCATATATATAATAATGAAAATGAAAATTTGAAACGATGAAATTAGGCATCAAATGTGCATGAATTGATATATAAAGAATTCAACGCTACAGAGCGTGTGATTCCCTTTGGCCGGTAGGTCACCCACTCTACGCTTGGTCAACTCCTTGTATATCCATTTTCCTCATTCTTTTTTTTTGTTTTTTTCATATCTTATTTATCGAATTTCACCCCAAAAAGATAAATTTCTTATAATGTTATCTATGGAAACTATAAGTTTTGGCGGTAGAAAGTTAGGGTTTTGAAACATAAATACAATTTAAGTAGGTTTATAATATATAATATATAATATATAATTATATATATATTATATAATTATGAGACTCAAGTTCTACTACAATACTTGTTTCCCTTTTTGTAAGAGAATGCCTTGGTGATGCACGGAGGAAATCTCGAGGGCGTGCGTGTGCATGTATGAGCATTCGTGGAAACACACAGATAGAATCTTAAAGACAAGTACCGTTTCCTTTTTGTCTCTTTGGCAGACGAACGTATTCCTTATGATTGAGACTTCTAGTCAGTTAGGAGTTAGGACCCCACATAAGTCAAGTTGTCTGTAATACATTTTAATCCAAAATTCACAAATATTATCCCCTTTTTTTCTGTGTCGAATCTTACATTTTAATTTGTTGAAACGATGCTCATTTTATGTAGTTCCATGTCTGAGATTAATATTTAACAAATTGGTTGGGGGAAATAAAATCTGAAAAATTTGATCGTTGATCTGATCATAACACTTGACGAAATGTTTGGAAGACCAAGAAACAATCCATAGGCAACAACAATCATTGATCTTATATATTTAGCATTTCCGATGCGAGTAATCTTGCTCGACGACTGCTAGTTTCGCAGTTCTTTTCCTTCAAAAGTTTGAGATTCCCAATATCGTTGGTTAATTTCAGTATGATGTGGAAGAAGATTTTGAAGTGCAGGGACCTTGCAAAAAGAATGTATAAAGTTGAAGTTAAAAATGGGAAGAAGACTTCTTTTTGGTTTGAGAACTGGTCATCAATGGGATGCTTGAAGGATATTTTGAGTGATGGTAGCCGGATTGATTTGGGGATCCTTTCTACTGCGACAGTTGAGGAGAGTTGGAGTCATAGGCGAAGATCTCACCGTGTACTGATTCTAAATAAAGTGGAAGATGAAATAGAGAGAAGTAGAAGAAGTAGAGTGAACGAAGAGGATGTTTCACTATGGATGAATGGGAAAAGTCAGAGTAAAAAGATCTTCTCCTCAAAGGAAACTTGGGAGTACATAAGAGTGAAACATCAGCTTTGTAACTGGCATCATGCAGTGTGGTTCAAGTATTCAACGCCAAAGTATTCATTCATTCTTTGGACGGCGATGAAAGGCAGACTTGCAACAGGAGAGCGGATGAGAAGTTGGAGTGGAAATACAAATGTGGCGTGTGTGCTTTGCAGTGAACCGTTGGAAACACTCGAACATCTTTTCTTCGAGTGTGACTACTCTAGTCTGATATGGGAAGCTCTTATGAAAGGTATATTGAAGGATCAGTTCACGGTGAAGTGGGGAGAGTTAATCAGAATGATGAGAGACTTGACACGAGGCAGATTGTATTTGTTCATCTTGAAGTATATGTTTCAGGCTGCTGTATACATGTTATGGAGGGAGCGTAATCGAAGAAGGCATGGGGAAGTGGGAGTCCCTGCTGCTCTTCTAGTGAAGCTACTTGATAAGAATATGAGGAACAAATTCACTTTGATTCAGAGGAAGGGAGATAGCGAGATAGGGAGAGGAATGCAGTACTGGTTTCAAAAATAGATGAGTAGTTTCAAAAAGTTTGGTTTCATATTTTGATCCCCATTTCTTGTATAGAAAGTTAAGAAAGGACAAACATAGTTTGTAATAAAGTTTTTTTTTCTTTTGAATTAAATTTAACATTCAATTCAAAAAAAAAAAAAAAATTTCAGTATGATTAGTCTACTAGTAAGCCTGAGAAATATAAGCATCCTCCGACTTGTTACGCAAGTAAAGACTCCCAGCATAACTTAACTCTCTCACTATCAAATCAACCATCATCTCAGCCACTCTGGTTCCAACACCAATCTCTCGTCCATAACAACACCAATTTCTCCATAGCAGTGTTCTCAAGTTAGATGGACTTGAGAGTTTTGTAGCATGGCTATATAGAAACGACAAGCTTATGAGAGAGTCTTGTAAACCCAAAATCCAAAAACGTTGTCCACAAGCCACAAGGCTTACGATTTGAACTGGACTGAAGTTACCAAACCAGATCTCAACAAAAAAAAAAAACAGAACACAGATGTAGCTATGAACCGATTTAGTACGAAACGATTGTAGACTCAAAAACATTAATACAACCACTCAGGATTCATCTGAAACTTTTGTTTGTTAATTGTTTCCGTACTTTATTTTTCCAAACCACAGATTGATAATACAACATAATTCACCAAGGATTCAAAACAAACTTAATATTATAATTATCACGTAATCAAAAGAATCGTTTTCTTTCTTTTAGTAAATGAAAAAAAAAAAGAGGAATGATTTTGATGAAGAGAGCTTAGCTGAAACTTGTCTTAGCAACTTGTGGAAGAGATTTGAGAAGAGAAGGTGATGGCCTTCGAAGAGTGTGATTGAGAAGCAACATCAAAGTGAGAAGTGTCAAAGCTCCTGCTTGGTGTGCACTCCCTAGTGAAACGGGTACATAACTCAGAAGAGTTGATACACCTAATGTCACCTGCAACAACAAAAACCTCATCAACTCGCTGATATGAGTATCTCTTTTATTTTTTGTTCTTGGCTCTTTTTGTCCATGCGTGGATTTTAACCAACAATTATAAAAACTAGAGGATTTACCGTGTCTATTATAATTTATGAAAATCTAATCTTATCGAATTTAAACACTAACTAAACTTTGATCCCAGCGCCCGTATGTATTTTTCAAAAATATATTATTGTTTGTTAATAGTTTATATGTACCATCATTTAAGTAATCATATAATTAATAATATTTTATATATATCATCATATAAATAGTCTTATATATTATATTTTATACTTAATTTGAAATATAAGAACTATAATTTAAGTTGGTGTTTGAAAACTTTGTATTTTATTTTTCTTATATATATTTTAATCATTTTTATAATGATTGTAAGAAGACATTTTAGAAAAAATCAATTTTTGAATATATGTATATTTTTGAATGAATTTTGATTTAAATAAATTTTAAATCATTATTTTGATTTGAAATATGTATATAAATTTTGAATTTTATGATTATTTTAGACAAAAAATATTTTTTTAGGTAATTAGATTGGACAATATTCATATATTTCAAAGCTGGCCCAAATAGATAGTTCTTCCAATTTTTCTTGATAACGTAAGTTCATTACTTTTCTTAATAGATTGTTATCAATATTTCCAAACAACATTATACTTCTTTTTTATACTAATATATATGTTTCCAAAAAATTATCAAATGTATCTAAGTCTTAATAATATAGATTTTCCTAAATATATATTGAAAATATTTTTTATAATGGTTATTGAAAACTATTTTAGTAAAAATAAATTTTTGTATATATGATTATTTTAGACAAAAAATATTTTTAGGTAATTAGATTGGATCATTTTCGTATATTTCAAAGCTGACCCAGATAGATAGTTTCATAATATAATGTATTTCCAATTTTTCTTGATAACATAAGTTAATTAATTTTTCTTAATATATTGTTATCAATATTTCCAAACAACATTATACTTCCTTTTATACTGATATATATATGTTTCCAAAAAATTCTCAAATGTATTTCAGTCTTAATAATATAGATTTTTCTTAAATATATATTGAAAATATTTTTTTATAATGGTTATCAAAAATTATTTTAGAAAAAATAATTATTCACCGAAATATGGCTACTGTGCAAAGGTTCAATATAAATACAATACCAACATAAAGCAATACATATTAGAGAAGAGTATGATTAGCTTTTCCTTTCTTATCTCTATCCGACTGTTCAGCAAAACCATATTTTAAATGTATTAGTGCCCCCTTACTAATCGAGCTCTGGTTTTGAACAATTTTTCTAACTCTTTTCACTCTGCTTTGCTTTTCCCCTTAGGCTGGATGAAAAAGCAGAAACACCTGAGATGAAATCAAAAAATATACCAATGGCAAGTTTTCTGATTTGTTGAAATGGTCAACCTCAGGGACCCTCTCCAAAAGTCTCGCCCATCCATTGCCACTCTGCCTTAGCTTCATCGCCTTTGCAATGGATTTTTGAAATTGCCTCTGATTTTTGTTTGGGAATCATAAATTTCAAAAGTCCCGGGCTCAGGAAATATGAGGAGCTAAGACACAGCCTGATACTTTTCCCCTGATTTTTGTTTGGAAATCACAATTTGTAGTAATTCAATACTCCCCGGAAATTGTAAGACTCATTACTCAATATTGATTCCAGAGTCTAAAAAGAATGTTGACTTGTATAATTTACGGTGTGAACAGCACAAAGGATTTACAACCTTTTCACAACAACACCTCACTTTCAGCCCCAAAACTACAATGTAAGAAGCACGTATAATATTTTATAACATCTAATTCTCTATCATATATATAGTAAATATATTCTTATACCTCCAAGATTATGCATTCACCTTACTCAACATGGAAGAATAATAGAAAAAGTGGTTGTGTTACAGAGTTCCAAAGAGACATTTCCACATTGGTTTTGTAAACCATTCATATATTGTACTGGTCATGGATTCTTCCTCTGTTGTCTGGCCACTACTGTTCCTCCTGTTTCAAGCTTAAAATTCTTCGGCTGTTATAAAGCAGAAATCAGTAAATTATCACTAATTGTTTCTTTTTAGGGATGATAAAATATAACGGTACCTGAAACGGACACGTTTGAGTTTCTGTAACACATCGGGCTAACGCTGTAAGATTGATGTAGACACCATGCTCATCTTGTTCAACCATTCCTTATCGTTTCGTGCTTCAATTGATGGTCCCATTGGAAACATCAGGAATTTGCACAATTTTGCTCGGTTACTTGACCTGTAAGATATTAAAAGGGTCAACAGGAAACAAATGACTAAGAGACGGAGGAGACTTTACAGTTCGAGAGGATCCAAATGGTAATCTTTCAGCCATATCTCCCAGCTGCATAATTTCATTGATGTTTATAATCCAGTCATAAGAAATATCTCGTCGCATTGACCATATTACTATCTTTCTACCAATAAAATTACTTGAGTGGTAAGTGACTGGAACACACTTCTTTTGCTGCCGTGCATCTTGTCGTTTGTTGGCTAGCGAATGGAACCGCTTCTTTCCAGCTCAACTTCTTGGAACTGGACCTTGCTTGTAAGAATGGTGTCCATAAGCTAACACCAGAGGAATATTTAACGACTTCTTTGCCAAGGGAGTCTTGTCACTTCATTGGACTCTGTAAATGTTACCCTTAGAGAGCATGAAAAAATAAATTGGAGTATGTATGGAGAATGCCAGAACTGTCATTATCTGTCCGTCACACACATGTAGAAGTTTTTCGCAATCTTATTCAGTTGCCCGGTACACCCTTCACCTACTTCACATCCTCTACTCATTGCAGAAAACCCTTAAACAGCCAAGTTCCATATATTTCAGTTTAGACACTCTCAATTGCAAACCATAAACATCCAAACCGAAATATATAGAGAAATAAATGAATCAATCACTGATAGATACTACAACAATGAAACTCTTTTTAGCAGCAATTCACCTTGGTCAATGAAATCTGGATTCGTAAAACTTTCTATATATATATGCTTTACGAACATCTTCAAATGAATTGCGACAGTCATGCAATGACAAAACAACATAGGTCCCATGAAAGCAAGATTAAAGATTTAAATATCACAATTAGCTTCAAACTTTTGGAATGAGTGGAACCTGAACCTATATCTCTGAACCACAACTGGTTTGTCTTGAAGGCTCTGAGAGGAAAAAAAAAACTGTCAGTGAAACAGATGGTAAAGTTGTGATCAGATGTATTTGCTTTTGTTGCGAAGAAATTAATGAGCCTATATATAGATTATTCCACGGTTGAGATTCCCTTGGTATCGTGCAACCCAACCCGATTTGATAAGATGAATCCCTGAATAACTGGTAGCTTGTGTTCAATTTTATTAGTGAGAAGGATTGAACCTGACAAAGAGAACTAATTGTTGTAGATAATCGTTTATACCTACCTGTTCATCAATCATACTCAGCTCCAAATCAATTAAACTTCACACTCTTGCTGTGTTTCTTGCTTGTCAAAAATATATTAAACGGAAACGGACCTCCAGTTCAGCTAAGCCTGCGCATACATAGTTAAAAATTGAGCAACATGATCAATCCCGGTAGATTTCACCGACAATAGACGGAAGAGCTTATATGTATTTAAAACACAGCAAACATCGACTATTTTGAAACGATAAGTATATGAAATTCCTTCATCATCATCTTCTACACGACCAAGACAATTGATAAATGAAGCTAACTGTAATCGTCACAGAATCAAAATCAAGTCACAGAATCAGCCACAAACAGATGTATATTCAACGGAAAACTAAATGAAAAGATCAGACAATACTCCTGCTACCTCACTTGCAAGATATTTTCTCTGGCCCTGTAAAAGTCGTAGCCATCATTTTTTTTTGTGGCCGAAAGAGGTGATTTCTAGAAAATTTGATAATTGAAAATCTGAAATGAAATTTATGGAAAAAGAAGAAGGCAGATGAAAAGAAAAGTATGAAAACAGATGAAAATTATTAGTTTTAGAGCCTGTAATCGTCTGTTTTGGAGGAGGAAGGGCAAACGCTTGCTGAGTAATTGATAATTATCAATCCACAACGACGATAGACAAGTGAAAGTATCGTAAGGAAAAAAAATTGAGCTTATGGATTAACACAAAATAACAGGTCATACCACATAAGTCCGTGAAAATTATGTGTTAACTAAATGAGGAGATGACGTGGCAAAAAAACAATCTCTTATTGGTCCACCAAAAGTCTCAACTGATGAGATAGAAACAACATTCAAACCCTTTTCGTCGTCTTTGTTGACGAAGACAGAACAATCATCGTGCCTCTTTCTAATCCTCTGGATCACTTCATGATCGTATTTGGGGTACACTAGGTTCACCTTGACTTCTCTTTTTACACCATGATCATATCGAGGGGGACAGTTCTTCCACATCCTTCATAAAATTAAAAACAGAGGAATGAATAGCCGAAACCCTAAACAAGAACTCTTAATCAAACACTTTATTCAAATCCAAAACCCAAAAATTAGAAAGATTAAAAACAGAGGAATCACTAGCAGAAACCCTAAATTCAAAACTCTTGATCAAACACTTTATTCAGATCCAAAACCCAAAATTAGAAAGATTAATTCCCCCCCAAAGAAAAACTCTAGGGTAAGAAAGATACCTGATTTAGAATCGATAGAAGATGGTTCGGAGAAAGAGAAGTTGATGAAAAACCCTAAATTTGGAAGATTCTTGCTGATGATGAAAAGAGGGAAGAGAAACGTTGGGTGAATTTGAAAGATGAAATAGAGCCGTTTATGGAGCGTCGTTAATTATAAAGATGATGCAGAGCTGTGATTAAGTAATTATTTGAAAAAAGAAAAGCATACAAAACCAAACCGGAAATAAATTTGTCGGTTAAGATAAATTGTATTTCTAAACCGGCAATTTAAATTGTAAGATAAATTGTAATTCCTAACCGAATCAAACCGGAAATAAATTTGTCGGTTAAGATAAATTGTCTTCCAAACCGGCAATTTAAAATTGTAAGATAAATTGTAATTCCTAACCGAGAAGAGATGTAAACCGAATCAAAACCGGCAATTAAAATTCTCGGTTAAGTTTAATTCGAATTCCGAACCAGAGACAAGAAACAATTGAAACGCAAATCATATCTTACTGAATTGACCGATTTTGGAAGTGAACTAAAATCAAAATGTCGAAACCAAACCTCGGGATGATACCTGATTCCACCTTTCATAGGACCTCTTGCATTGTCGTGTTGGACTAGACTCTGAACCCAACAAACGATGCTAGCGTTCCATCGGTATGGTACCACTCCACCTGCAAATTTTTTGATAACCGGTCGATTCATTGGTTTGTTCGGGCTTATTATGATTCAGTATCAAATCAGTGATCTCCGGCGAAGGGACTTAGTTTTCCGACAAGAACTTTTAGGCTAGTTTCAGACCCAACAAGAAAAGAATCGAACTTTGGAAATGAAAAATGGGTGAAATTGATGAAAAAACGAACCTTGATCTCTCTGAAGGGGATGAGAAGAGACTTATCCGGCTTAAAATCCAAACCCAGAAGCCTTGACGCAAGTTTGAAGTTTCTGTTTGTTGCTACTAAAGCATTCATGTCTTCTTTTTTTTTTCTATGTTTAGTCTTGATGAAGAGGGAGTTAACCAGCAAGACAAGACTTCCAGAGTAATCAGCAATGCCTCCCATTACATCAAGTCTACCAGGTGCTCTTGCCACAACAATATCCTCCTGAATAGTCATAAACAAACTTCATTCTTGTTCCTCAAACACACACAAACGTTGAATCAAAGATAAATGGAGAACAAACCTCCCAGTTGAAGAGTGCTGCTGCTGCTAAATGCTCCCTTTCTTGATGATGGCCTCCTATTTTAGCTAACGTCGCCAAACTATCCAAGAAACTGATTGTATCTATAAGGCCAAGGTGATCTCCATGAAGAATTTCAAAGCCTTCTACAAACCTGTTAAATAAAAAGCACGTAAGAGGTGAAGACAAAAGATCCTAACTGAAAGATTCAAAGTCTACACTAAAACACACTTGGAGGAGTTCTGAGTCTGATCAACCAGAGTGGTCCCAGATTCGTCTCCAGCGACTTGATACCATTCTGGAACTGAAAGATCTCTCTCCTGGAGCTCTCTGTAGCTGGAAGCCTAGTATTATTACATCCTGGAGTCTCCTCACCCCGCTAAGCTACATTATCAATGTGTTCCATCAGGTAAGTAAGTACCACTAGATTTGACATTACAAATGAATGGAAATAACTATCTTAATCTCTCAACATGTTCTTGCTTGTATTACTCACATTGAGCTTAGAACGTTTCTTTCCCATTGCTGTGTCCTGCAGTATTTTAGCTGCCACCTGGATTCAGAAACGAGCTAGAGTGATTACATCATCAACAAGGGGAAGTTTTCATGTACTATGAAGAGTTTTGCACATTGTACCTCGCCACCATCAATGCCACAGTAGTAGCATGGTTTCAATGTAACAGCACGCTCGAGATAAGGAGCCCAACATCCAGCATGAAGATCTCTTCTGATCATTTCAACTCCTCCTTGGTAATACTTTCATACAGATGTATATTCAACGGAAAACAGATGCATATTTCAACGGAAAACTAAATGAAAAGATCAGACAATACTCCTACCTCACTTGCAAGATATTTTCTCTGGCCCTGTAAAAGTCGTAGCCATCGTTTTTTTTGTGGCCGAAAGAGGTGATTTCTAGAAAATTTGATAACTGGAAATCTGAAATGAAATTTATGGAGAAGGAGGAGGGCAGATGAAAAGAAAAGTATGAAAATAGATGAAAATCATTAGTTTTAGAGCCTGTAATCGTCTGTTTTGGAAGAGGAAGGGCAAACGCTTGCTGAGTAATTGATAATTATCAATCGACAACGACGATAGACAAGTGAAAGCATCGCAAGGAAAAAGAATTGGACTTATGGGTTAACACAAAATAACAGGTCATACCACATAAGTCCGTGAAAATTATGTGTTAACTAAATGAGGAGATGACGTGGCAAAATAACAATCTCTTATTAGTCCACCAAAAGTCTCAACTGATGAGATAGAAACAACATTCAAATCCTTTTCGTCGTCTTTGTTGACGAAGACAGAACAATTCGTGCCTCTTTCTAATCCTCTGGATCACTTCATGATCGTATTTGGGGTACACTAGGTTCACCTTGACTTCTCTTTTTACACCATAATCATATCGAGGGGGACAGTTCTTCCACATCCTTCATAAAATTAAAAACAGAGGAATGAATAGCCGAAACCCTAAACAAGAACTCTTAATCAAACACTTTATTCAAATCCAAAACCCAAAAATTAGAAAGATTAAAAACAGAGGAACCACTAGCAGAAACCCTAAATTCAAAACTCTTGATCAAACACTTTATTCAGATCCAAAACCTAAAATTAGAAAGATTAATTCCCCCCCAAAGAAAAACCCTAGGGTAAGAAAGATACCTGATTTAGAATCGATAGAAGATGGTTCGGAGAAAGAGAAGTTGATGAAAAACCCTAAATTTGGAAGATTCTTGCTGATGATGAAAAGAGGGAAGAGAAACGTTGGGTGAATTTGAAAGATGAAATAGAGCCGTTTATGGAGCGTCGTCAATTATAAAGATGATGCAGAGCTGTGATTAAGTAATTATTTGAAAAAAGAAAAGCATACAAAACCAAACCGGAAATAAATTTGTCGGTTAAGATAAATTGTATTTCAAAACCGGCAATTTAAATTTTAAGATAAATTGTAATTCCTAACCGAATCAAACCGGAAATAAATTTGTCGGTTAAGATAAATTGTCTTCTAACCCGACAATTTAAAATTGTAAGATAAATTGTAATTCCTAACCGAGAAGAGATGTAAACCGAATCAAAACCGGCAATTAAAATTCTCGGTTAAGTTTAATTCGAATTCCAAACCAGAGACAAGAAACAATTGAAACGCAAATCATATCTTACTGAATTGACCGATTTTGGAAGTGAACTAAAATCAAAATGTCGAAACCAAACCTCGGGATGATACCTGATTCCACCTTTCATAGGACCTCTTGCATTGTCGTGTTGGACTAGACTCTGAACCCAACAAACGATGCTAGCGTTCCATCGGTATGGTACCACTCCACCTGCAAATTTTTTGATAACCGGTCGATTCATTGGTTTGTTCCGGCTTATTATGATTCAGTATCAAATCAGTGATCTCCGGCGAAGGGACTTAGTTTTCCGACAAGAACTTTTAGGCTAGTTTCAGACCCAACAAGAAAAGAATCGAACTTTGGAAATGAAAAATGGGTGAAATTGATGAAAAAACGAACCTTGATCTCTCTGAAGGGGATGAGAAGAGACTTATCCGGCTTAAAATCCAAACCCAGAAGCCTTGACGCAAGTTTGAAGTTTCTGTTTGTTGCTACTAAAGCATTCATGTCTTCTTTTTTTCTTTCTATGTTTAGTCTTGATGAAGAGGGAGTTAACCAGCAAGACAAGACTTCCAGAGTAATCAGCAATGCCTCCCATTACATCAAGTCTACCAGGTGCTCTTGCCACAACAATATCCTCCTGAATAGTCATAAACAAACTTCATTCTTGTTCCTCAAACACACACAAACGTTGAATCAAAGATAAATGGAGAACAAACCTCCCAGTTGAAGAGTGCTGCTGCTGCTAAATGCTCCCTTTCTTGATGATGGCCTCCTATTTTAGCTAATGTCGCCAAACTATCCAAGAAACTGATTGTATCTATAAGGCCAAGGTGATCTCCATGAAGAATTTCAAAGCCTTTTACAAACCTGTTAAATAAAAAGTACGTAAGAGGTAAAGACAAAAGATCCTAACTGAAAGATTCAAAGTCTACACTAAAACACACTTGGAGGAGTTCTGAGTCTGATCAACCAGAGTGGTCTCAGATTCGTCTCCAGCGACTTGATACCATTCTGGAACTGAAAGATCTCTCCCTGGAGCTCTCTGTAGCTGGAAGCCTAGTATTATTGCATCCTGGAGTCTCCTCACCCCGCTAAGCTACATTATCAATGTGTTCCATCAGGTAAGTAAATACCACTAGATTTTACATTACAAATGAATGGAAATAACTATCTTAATCTCTCAACATGTTCTTGCTTGTATTACTCACATTGAGCTTAGAACGTTTCTTCCCCATTGCTGTGTCCTGCAGTATTTTAGCTGCCACATGGATTCAAAAACGAGCTGGAGTGATTACATCATCAACAAGGGGAAGTTTTCATGTACTATGAAGAGTTTTGCACATTGTACTTCGCCACCATCAATGCCACCATCGTTGCATGGTTTCAATGTAACAGCACACTCGAGATAAGGAGCCCAACATCCAGCAAGAAGATCTCTTCTGATCATTTCAACTCCTCCTTGGTAATACTTTCATACAAATGTATATTCAACGGAAAACAGATGTATATTTCAACGGAAAACTAAATGAAAAGATCAGACAATACTCCTACCTCACTTGCAAGATATTTTCTCTGGCCCTGTAAAAGTCGTAGCCATCGTTTTTTTTGTGGCCGAAAGAGGTGATTTCTAGAAAATTTATAATTGGAAATTTGAAATGAAATTTATGGAGAAGGAGGAGGGCAGATGAAAAAAAAAGTATGAAAACATATGAAGATCATTAGTTTTAGAGCCTGTAATCGTCTGTTTTGGAGGAGGAAGGGCAAATGCTTGCTGAGTAATTGATAATTATCAATCGACAACGACGATAGACAAGTGAAAGCATCACAAGGAAAAAGAATTGAGCTTATGGGTTAACACAAAATAACATGTCATACCACATAAGTCCGTGAAAATTATGTGTTAACTAAATGAGGAGATGACGTGGCAAAATAACAATCTCTTATTGGTCCACCAAAAGTCTCAACTATGAGATAGAAACAACATTCAAACCCTTTTCGTCGTCTTTGTTGACGAAGACAGAACAATCATCGTGCCTCTTTCTAATCCTCTCGATCACTTCATGATCGTATTTGGGGTACACTAGGTTCACCTTGACTTCTCTTTTTACACCATGATCATATCGAGGGGGACAGTTCTTTCACATCCTTCATAAAATTAAAAACAGAGGAATGAATAGCCGAAACCCTAAACAAGAACTCTTAATAAAACACTTTAGTCAAATCCAAAACCCAAAAATTAGAAAGATTAAAAACAGAGGAATCACTAGCAGAAACCCTAAATTCAAAACTCTTGATCAAACACTTTATTCAGATCCAAAACCCAAAATTAGAAAGATTAATTCCCCCCCAAAGAAAAACCCTAGGGTAAGAAAGATACCTGATTTAGAATCGATAGAAGATGGTTCGGAGAAAGAGAAGTTGATGAAAAACCCTAAATTTGGAAGATTCTTGCTGATGATGAAAAGAGGGAAGAGAAACGTTGGGTGAATTTGAAAGATGAAATAGAGCCGTTTATGGAGCGTCGTCAATTATGAAGATGATGCAGAGCTGTGATTATGTAATTATTTGAAAAAAGAAAAGCATACAAAACCAAACCGGAAATAAATTTGTCGGTTAAGATAAATTGTATTTCCAAACCGGCAATTTAAATTGTAAGATAAATTGTAATTCCTAACCGAATCAAACCGGAAATAAATTTGTCGGTTAAGATAAATTGTCTTCCAAACCGGCAATTTAAAATTGTAAGATAAATTGTAATTCCTAACCGAGAAGAGATGTAAACCGAATCAAAACCGGCAATTAAAATTCTCGGTTAAGTTTAATTTGAATTCCGAACCAGAGACAAGAAACAATTGAAACGCAAATCATATCTTACTGAATTGACCGATTTTGGAAGTGAACTAAAATCAAAATGTCGAAACCAAACCTCGGGATGATACCTGATTCCACCTTTCATAGGACCTCTTGCATTGTCGTGTTGGACTAGACTCTGAACCCAACAAACGATGCTAGCGTTCCATCGGTATGGTACCACTCCACCTGGAATTTTTTTGATACCCGGTCGATTCATTGGTTTGTTCCGGCTTATTATGATTCAGTATCAAATCAGTGATCTCCGGCGAAGGGACTTAGTTTTCCGACAAGAACTTTTAGGCTAGTTTCAGACCCAACAAGAAAAGAATCGAATTTTGGAAATGAAAAATGGGTGAAATTGATGAAAAAACGAACCTTGATCTCTCTGAAGGGGATGAGAAGAGATTTCTCAGGCTTAAAATCCAAACCCAGAAGCCTTGACGCAAGTTTGAAGTTTCTGTTTGTTGCTACTAAAGCATTCATGTCTTCTTTTTTTTCTTTCTATGTTTAGTCTTGATGAAGAGGGAGTTAACCAGCAAGACAAGGCTTTCAGAGTAATCAGTAATGCCTCCCATTACATCAAGTCTACCAGGTGCTCTTGCCACAACAATATCCTCCTGAATAGTCATAAACAAACTTCATTCTTGTTCCTCAAACACACACAAACGTTGAATCAAAGATAAATGGAGAACAAACCTCCCAGTTGAAGAGTGCTGCTGCTGCTAAATGCTCCCTTTCTTGATGATGACCTCCTATTTTAGCTAACGTCGCCAAACTATCCAAGAAACTGATTGTATCTATAAGGCCAAGGTGATCTCCATGAAGAATTTCAAAGCCTTCTACAAACCTGTTAAATAAAAAACACGTAAGAGGTGAAGACAAAAGATCCTAACTGAAAGATTCAAAGTCTACACTAAAACACACTTGGAGGAGTTCTGAGTCTGATCAACCAGAGTGGTCCCAGATTCGTCTCCAGCGACTTGATACCATTCTGGAACTGAAAGATCTCTCCCTGGAGCTCTCTGTAGCTGGAAGCCTAGTATTATTGCATCCTGGAGTCTCTTCACCCCGCTAAGCTACATTATCAATGTGTTCCATCAGGTAAGTAAGTACCACTAGATTTGACATTACAAATGAATGGAAATAACTATCTTAATCTCTCAACATGTTCTTGCTTGTATTACTCACATTGAGCTTAGAACGTTTCTTCCCCATTGCTGTGTCCTGTAGTATTTTAGCTGCCACCTGGATTCAGAAACGAGCTGGAGTGATTACATCATCAACAAGGGGAAGTTTTCATGTACTATGAAGAGTTTTGCACATTGTACCTCGCCACCATCAATGCCACCGTCGTAGCATGGTTTCAATGTAACAGCACGCTCGAGATAAGGAGCCCAACATCCAGCAAGAAGATCTCTTCTGATCATTTCAACTCCTCCTTGGTAATACTTTCATACAGATGTATATTCAACGGAAAACAGATGTATATTTCAACGGAAAACTAAATGAAAAGATCAGACAATACTCCTACCTCACTTGCAAGATATTTTCTCTGGCCATGTAAAAGTCGTAGCCATCGTTTTTTTGTGGCCGAAAGAGGTGATTTCTAGAAAATTTGATAATTAGAAATCTGAAATGAAATTTATGGAGAAGGAGGAGGGCAGATGAAAAGAAAAGTATGAAAACAGATGAAAATCATTAGTTTTAGAGCCTGTAATCGTCTGTTTTGGAGGAGGAAGGGCAAACGCTTGCTGAGTAATTGATAATTATCAATCGACAACGACGATAGACAAGTGAAAGCATCGCAAGGAAAAAGAATTGGGCTTATGGGTTAACAAAAAATAACAGGTCATACCACATAAGTCCGTGAAAATTATGTGTTAACTAAATGAGGAGATGACGTGGCAAAATAACAATCTCTTATTGATCCACCAAAAGTCTCAACTGATGAGATAGAAAGAACATTCAAACCCTTTTTGTTGTCTTTATTGACGAAGACAGAACAATCATCGTGCCTCTTTCTAATCCTCTGGATCACTTCATGATCGTATTTGGGGTACACTAGGTTCACCTTGACTTCTCTTTTTACACCATGATCATATCGAGGGGGACAGTTCTTCCACATCCTTCATAAAATTAAAAACAGAGGAATGAATAGCCGAAACCCTAAACAAGAACTCTTAATCAAACACTTTATTCAAATCCAAAACCCAAAAATTAGAAAGATTAAAACAGAGGAATCACTAGCAGAAACCCTAAATTCAAAACTCTTGATCAAACACTTTATTCAGATCCAAAACCCGAAATTAGAAAGATTAATTCCTCCCCAAAGAAAAACCCTAGGGTAAGAAAGATACCTGATTTAGAATCGATAGAAGATGGTTCGGAGAAAGAGAAGTTGATGAAAAACCCTAAGTTTGGAAGATTCTTGTTGATGATGAAAAGAGGGAAGAGAAACGTTGGGTGAATTTGAAAGATGAAATAGAGCCGTTTATGGAGCGTCGTCAATTATAAAGATGATGCAGAGCTGTGATTAAGTAATTATTTGAAAAAAGAAAAGCATACAAAACCAAACCGGAAATAAATTTGTCGGTTAAGATAAATTGTATTTCCAAACCGGCAATTTAAATTGTAAGATAAATTGTAATTCCTAACCAAATCAAACCGGAAATAAATTTGTCGGTTAAGATAAATTGTCTTCCAAACCGGCAATTTAAAATTGTAAGATAAATTGTAATTCCTAACCGAGAAGAGATGTAAACCGTATCAAAACCGGCAATTAAAATTATCGGTTAAGTTTAATTCGAATTCCGAACCAGAGACAAGAAACAATTGAAACGCAAATCATATCTTACTGAATTGACCGATTTTGGAAGTGAACTAAAATCAAAATGTCGAAACCAAACCTCGAGATGATACCTGATTCCACCTTTCATAGGACCTCTTGCATTGTCGTGTTGGACTAGACTCTGAACCCAACAAACGATGCTAGCGTTCCATCGGTATGGTACCACTCCACCTGCAATTTTTTTGATAACCGGTCGATTCATTGGTTTGTTCCGGCTTATTATGATTCAGTATCAAATCAGTGATCTCCGGCGAATGGACTTAGTTTTCCGACAAGAACTTTTAGGCTAGTTTCAGACCCAACAAGAAAAGAATCGAATTTTGGAAATGAAAAATGGGTGAAATTGATGAAAAAACGAACCTTGATCTCTCTGAAGGGGATGAGAAGAGACTTCTCCGGCTTAAAATCCAAACCCAGAAGCTTTGACGCAAGTTTGAAGTTTCTGTTTGTTGCTACTAAAGCATTCATGTCTTCTTTTTTTTCTTTCTATGTTTAGTCTTGATGAAGAGGGAGTTAACCAGCAAGACAAGACTTCCAGAGTAATCAGCAATGCCTCCCATTAGATCAAGTCTACCAGGTGCTCTTGCCACAACAATATCCTCCTGAATAGTCATAAACAAACTTCATTCTTGTTCCTCAAACACACACAAACGTTGAATCAAAGATAAATGGAGAACAAACCTCCCAGTTGAAGAGTGCTGCTGCTGCTAAATGCTTCCTTTCTTGATGATGACCTCCTATTTTAGCTAACGTCGCCAAACTATCCAAGAAACTGATTGTATCTATAAGGCCAAGGTGATCTCCATGAAGAATTTCAAAGCCTTCTACAAACCTGTTAAATAAAAAGCACGTAAGAGGTGAAGACAAAAGATCCTAACTGAAAGATTCAAAGTCTACACTAAAACACACTTGGAGGAGTTCTGAGTCTGATCAACCAGAGTGGTCCCAGATTCGTCTCCAGCGACTTGATACCATTCTGGAACTGAAAGATCTCTCCCTAGAGCTCTCTGTAGCTGGAAGCCTAGTATTATTGCATCCTGGAGTCTCCTCACCCCGCTAAGCTACATTATCAATGTGTTCCATCAGGTAAGTAAGTACCACTAGATTTTACATTACAAATGAATGGAAATAACTATCTTAATCTCTCAACATGTTCTTGCTTGTATTACTCACATTGAGCTTAGAACGGAAAACAGATGTATATTTCAACGGAAAACTAAATGAAAAGATCAGACAATACTCCTTCCTCACTTGCAAGATATTTTCTCTGGCCCTGTAAAAGTCGTAGCCATCGTTTTTTTTTTGTGGCCGAAAGAGGTGATTTCTAGAAAATTTGATAATTGGAAATCTGAAATGAAATTTATGGAGAAGGAGGAGGGCAGATGAAAAGAAAAGTATGAAAACAGATGAAAATTATTAGTTTTAGAGCCTGTAATCGTCTGTTTTGGAGGAGGAAGGGCAAACGCTTGCTGAGTAATTGATAATTATCAATCGACAACGACGATAGACAAGTGAAAGCATCGCAAGGAAAAAGAATTGGGCTTATAGGTTAACACAAAATAACAGGTCATACCACATAAGTCCGTGAAAATTATGTGTTAACTAAATGAGGAGATGACGTGGCAAAATAACAATCTCTTATTGGTCTAAATTTTCAATCCGAAGTGGATAGGTTAAAAAGCCTCCCTCAATCTTTTTTAGTATAGTTTTGATATGAATAAAAATATTATAAACTGATAAATTAGTTAATTTTCAATTAATTTTAAATGTAAGTAAAAGCATTATAATTTTATAATTTTCTTTTATAGAAATATAACTAAAATATGATGGTTATACTTATGTATATGCTTATAAAATAGACTCATTTAGGTGAATATACAAAAAATATATGGTAATTAGGTAGTCATGCAGATTTCAAAAGTATTTGCAAATCTGGATATTTGTTGAGGGTGTAGTGACCCTTCTATCCAGTGCGTTTGGTGCAGAGCTATTCCCTAATGTAAAAATTGACAATGTGACAATGTTAAACTAGATTAACTAGTCAGAATTTTGATTTCATGTCTGTTTTATCAGAACAGGACAATCGCAATAGTGAAGGTGAAGGTGGACGGAAACACGAAGATATTTTGCGGATCAAGACGGTCAATACAATATCTGAGAAGGAGAGATGCAACTATCAAGACGACGACTGCAACGGTCGATTCCACATAAGACCAGAAAGAAAGTGAATTCTATGTCCGTTTTACTGAAACACGATGACTGCAGCGGTGGAAGCGAAGGCCGACGGAAACACGACGATGGCGGCAGTAGAGACAAAGGCAGAGATGTATGGGAACACGACAGTAAAGAGGAATTTTTAGTGAGATACAAATATCAAAGATGAAATCTTTCGAAAGATAATGTTTCTCGTTCGTCTTCTGTCGTTCAAGTGATGAAAAAGTAAAAAATGGTGAAGAAACTAAAGAAAGAGGTAGCCACTCGTACAACATTTTGGGGTACAAACCCAAAAGTCATCTGTTAATTGTTTAATTATTTTCTGTTTTATAAGGGTACATTTGGGGTTTAAAAAAATGTATAGTGCAAATTCCCTATAAAATATACATATTTTTTATGTTATCTAGTGCAAATTCCCTATAAAATATACAGATTTTTTTTATAATATAAATTATTTTCTATGTTATCTAGTGAAAATTGCCTATAAAATATACAGATTTTTTTTAATATACGTCTGCATTTGATTTGTATTTAGTTATGTAACTAATTTTTGAAAAAAATAATTATACGTCTTCTAATCACATTTGTAATAAAACAAATATTAATAAGGCCTAAGAAAAAGCCCAGAAGAGTTTCTAATGAGTAATTTATAAGTTGTTGGGCTTGGAAACCCATAGCCCTTTTCCTTTGATACAGTAAAGACAAAAGTGATAAAAAGGTGTTGTGTTGTGTCGGAATGAGATCGATCTCGTACAGAATTAAAGAAAAAAGGAATAAATTGATTCGTGAGGGATTGGAAGAAGGATTGGAGGCGATCATTTGGGGGATGAGGTAATCAGTGTTTATTGTGATATATGATTCGATTATTAGATTTCCTTTTTTTTTTTTTAATCTTTATGGAAAAGAAGTATTCCTTTTTTTTTTTCCTTCTTCTTCTTCATAAATCTAATAATTAGAGTGGTGTGTCGGTTGTTGTGTATATATAGGAAAGCATCGATGGATGGTGTGTTGAGAGATAACAATAAGACAATGATGTTGAAAAGACATCGTGGCGAAGAAGTGCTACCACACGATGTGGTTGAGCTCATCCTGGAGAAACTTCCTGTGGTGTCTCTGGTGAGATTCAAGTGTGTATCAAAGAGGTGGAAATCGACAATCGAGTCCGCAAGTTTCAAACAGAGACAAGTACTGATGATCACGAGGAAATCACGAGGTCCAGATATCCTATACGTGACCTGGCTTGGTGATGAAGAAGAAGAAGAAGAAGAAATATTAGAAGAAGAAGCTAATATTATGGTGGGGTCTTGTGTAATTCGCAGCCTCAAGTTCCCTACAAGGAACGACAAGGTTTGCTATGGTGCTTGTGACGGACTTGTATGTTTTTTCGGCAACCGCAACCCGAGTGTCGTCTTTAATCCCGCCACTAGATGGCGTCGAAGCTTTCCTCATTCGAGGGTTCAACCGCGCATCATCTCTGACGCTCGCGCGCGCAAAAAAAGAGGCTGTTACACCCGAGAACCTCAGCTAGGATTCGGCAAAGACAAAGTCAGGAGCACAACATACAAGCCGGTTTGGCTCTTTAACTCATCTGAGTTTGGCCTAGACAATGTCACCACTTGTGAAGTTTTCGACTTTACCACTAATGCTTGGAGGTACGTCCTCCCTGCTTCTCCCTATCGGATTATTGAAGGCCAGAAGCCTGTGTATTTCGATGGGTCCCTTTATTGGTTAACCGAGTGTGTAGAAACCAAGTTGTTGTCTTTTGATCTTCACACGGAAACTTTTCAAGTCGTCTGTAACGCCCCCTTTTCCCATGTGCCTGACCCTCGCTTTCTACTCTTGTGCATCCTCGATAACCGCTTGTGCGTATCCCTCAAAATCTATCCCACCAGAACCCAAGTGATATGGTCACTCGACAGCAGCAACATGACGACGACATGGAAGCAAATGTGTTCGATTGATCTCACCAAAACCTGTTTTCTTGACCTTCCTTATTTTCCAGATCCAGCACTGTTGCCAATAGCTATTGTAGACGAGACCAAATTATTGCTTGGTTATAGCTGTGGTTCACCACTGGTGATACATGATCTCCATACCAATTCCTATGTTTTTGACTCTTTTCCTAAAATGCTTGACTATCCTGTTTGTTATTTCCCTAGTTTGTTCTCAAATTAAACCATTTTTCTTTGTAATTTTATTTAATCATGCCTTCTTTTTTTTTTTTTTTCTTGTTATTTCCCTAGTTTGTAGAAACGGTACTCATTTATGTAAATTCCATGGATTATACTTGTATGGCAAGCAAAAGACCATCATAACCAAACTCTCTCCCTACCAACACTCAATCATCTTCGTAGCAACTCCGGTTCCAACACCAATCTCCCGTCCACAATAAACCAATGCGGTTATCTCCACCAAAAACACCAACCATAGCAGCCATAACAATTAATGACCACCGTCACCGCAAAACCGGAGCAAGCAAATGAGGCTGTCACTCATGCAAACACAACCGAAGAACCAGTCGTTTTCTCTCCATCGGTTCTGGCTACATCTCTTCCTTCTCCCTTCAGAAGAATTCCCCAGAGCAGTGGTCTCAAGTTAGGACTTGAGAGTTTTGTAACAATGGCTATAGTCTTGTAAACCCAAAACGTGATCCACAACCCACAAGGCTTACGGATTTGAACTTGACTAAAAGTACCGGTTCTCAGCCAAAACCCAACACTATGAGCCGATTTTATGACTGAACAAACTGACTCAAAACACACCAATACAGCCACTCAGGATTCATATGAAACTTTTGTTAATTGTGTTTCCATACTTTATTTTTCCAAATCTGTCACATATTGATAATACAAAACATAACTGACCAAGCATTCAATGAAAACTTGATAATATAAAATATATCATGTAAGTAAGAATCGTTTTCTTTCTTTTAGTAAATGATTTTGCTGAAGAGAGCTTAGCTGAAATTTGACTTGACGACTTGTGGAAGAGATTTGAGAAGAGAAGGTGATGGCCTCCGAAGAGTGTGATTGAGAAGGAGCATCAAAGTGAGAAGTGTTAAAGCTCCTGCTTGGTGTGCACTCCCTAGTGAAACGGGAACATAACTCAGAAGAGTTGATACACCTAATGTCACCTGCAAATACAAAAAACAAAAAGAAACACATAAATGATTTTGATTTTTAAGTTTTTCACAAACATGCAATTGATTCACCTGAACAGCAGTCATGCCGACAGTACTTCCAATCAAAGCTTTCACAGCTGGATGTATGTCTAGCTTCCTTGTGAACCACCACATTGTTCCAATTGCGAGTAGCGTTGTGGTCGCCAGAAGGCGATGATCGAGCTGAAATTAAGTAAAAGTTTCAGTCTTTTTTAAGAACTCTTGAAGCAAGAGAACCTTTGTTTCAATGGTGTACCTGAACAGTTGCTGTGTTCTCGAAAAAGTTGCGTATAAGTGGTTTCATCTCAAATATATCATCTGGGATCCATGTATCACCCATCTTCGGGAACGTGTTGAATGCACGACCCTACAAGTCACAAGCATAAAAAGATTTAAATAACTCAAGAGTTCAGAAAGCTTATAATTTTAGTTTACTTACAGCATCATTTCCAGCAACAAAGGCTCCAGAGATGGCAGTGATACCAACAATAAAGCTTACTGGTAAAGCAAGCTTCTTCACTTTAGCAGCTCCGCGAACCCAAGCCAACGACTCAGCTGGTGGTTCAGGCATAACAACAGAGAGAGCGGTCCAGAAAAGTCCACAATATATGGCGAAAGCTGAGGTTAAGTGAGCTGCAAGACGGTATGGGCTTACCCTCGGCTGAGAATATTCAGAAGGTGGCTCCTAACATTGACCAAAAAAACGATTACTTGGTTATTACAAAACATCCAAAGCCAATGATTCAACAAGTCCTAACTAAAAGCTTTTTTTTACCTCTAAGCCACTTTTAACCATCCACCAACCAATGAAGCCTTGTCCAGCACCAAGTGCAAACAAACCAGAGAGCTGAACTCCAAGACGAAGAGTGATATACCCTTTACGCAGGAAATAAGAAAACGGCAAAGCAAACATGATTCCTAACCCTCTTCCCCACATACGATGAGCATACTCCATCCAATATATGAACTTAAAATCCTCAAGATTCATCCCTTTGTTCACACTGCACACACAATCAAAGATTTAAGGGTTCGTTGTAAAGACAAGAGAAATGAAATTGTTTTACTGACTGACCGTTTATACTCAGGTGACTGTTTATATTTCTCAAACTCCTTAGCCCAAGCTTGGTCTGAGAGAGGAGGGAACTCGCCGGTGAACTTCCAATCAGTCATTGATAAACCGGAACGAGTTAACCGGGTTACACCGCCTAGTACCACCATGCTGAACACCCAAGCCGCTGAACCGAAAAGCCATGTTCCGACCCATTTGCGAGCTTGGGGTCCTCCGGTGACAAGCAGCTTCAAGCCCTCTTTACCCTCTGAGCTACTCGCCGCTAAAGTCGACATCTTTCTGAAAGTCGGAGCCTTTTGACCCTATAGATAATTCAGAATCTTGATCAAAACAGGAGTATGAAGAAGAGAGAGAATGTGAGGGGAAAAAAGAGATTACTTTGAGAAGAGATCGCAAGCCATTGAAGGAGTTTCCAGCTAGAGGAGAAGACGAAGCAGAGTTTACAGTTGAAGACGTGAAAGCTCGATGAGACGAAGACGTGGATCCTCGAGCGATTCCATACAACGCTTCCTTGTTCCTCTTTAATACCGATCCAACCGCACGAAACATTTTTCTCTCAGTGTGTTGTCTCTTCTCTCTCTCTATAGGGTTTAAGCAAGGTTTTTGGTTCAGAGGACGGCAAAGGGATCTCCTTTCTGCAATTCCGACCCGGTTCGGATCTGTTCCGGGTTCTGGGTTTTGCTGTTGTGGCTCTTCTGTAGACACTAAACTATGGCCTAATAAGGAAACGACAGGGTGTTTGACGGTAGATGAAAAACGGCACGGTGTTTAGAATGAAACCTTGAAACGGCATACTGTTTAGTTCCTCCAATAGCTCTCTCGAGTTTGGTATATCTTTGCCTGCGAATTATTGGGTCGTGCAGTCAACACATTGGGTGGTCTGTCGTTTTAACTAACAAAGACCTATTTAATCGTTGCTGCATGAATTTTAATGAAGACACGAAAGTGACCAGACAGAGTTCTTGCAACTGTATTTAAGTTATCAATGACAAAAGCTATACTATTAAGCAGAAAATAAAGAAGAAGAAGAAATGTTTTAAGTGGAAGAAGGAGGAGCAGAGTTCTTGCGTATCTTCAAATATCCAAACTTGCCAGCTCCCGGAGATGATCCTTCAAACACATACGGCATAAACCCTGTTGCTTCCTTGTACTTTCTCTGTATCTGCTTAACACATCATCATCATATTATTAACATCTTTCAATATTATCTATTTATTATAAATTTTTAGCTCAAGAATCATCATATTCATATATCAATAGTTTTGATAATGTTCACCTCAAGAATCTGTTCACTGCTTCTCAAACTGCTCCTTCCAATAACACACACTGTTCCGCCGCTACCACCTCCTGTGATCTTGGCCCCGTAGAGAGTCCCGTTCTCGGTTTTAGAGTGCTTCAACTTCTCCATTTTCTGTACTAGTCTCACTAATCTGTCTGTACCATCAGATCCAAGCCCACACGCGCTGTAGCTATCATGGCACTGCCAAGTAAACACACGGTTAATGACTCTATGGAACATAAGAGACAATTGTGAAAGCTATGATTCTCACCTGGTACATAAGCTCTCCTAGACCAATGACCTGTTCTTCTGA
Source organism: Raphanus sativus (assembly GCF_000801105.2). Lineage (NCBI taxonomy): Eukaryota > Viridiplantae > Streptophyta > Magnoliopsida > Brassicales > Brassicaceae > Raphanus > Raphanus sativus. Next base: position 7,871,857 of record NC_079519.1, read on the forward strand.
AGGAGTTGCTGTCAACAATGCTTTGAAAGCCTAAGAAACAGATCAGTTTCATCATAATACATTGTATCATTCTTCTTATTACACAACTCAACAACAACAAGAATTTTTTAATACTATATTACAGTTAGATTAAACTCACCTGGACACGGAAGTTCTCATAGATTGGATGTTTAGTCGGGGCCATTATGTGGTAAGTACCTTTCCTGTCAATGGTTGTGACAGAATCACCATGATCACCATACTTTCCGATGAATTCTTCTCCTGTGATAACCTGTGGGAGCTTACTTCCGTATAGAGCTTGAAATCTACAACAAAAAACAAAACAAAAAATATCATGATAACATCCATTTCAATTGGGTAAACACAAATGATGGATTAAGTCAGTAAAGTACCTATGAGGTGAAAGGTTGCATAAGTAATCCAAAGAAGCATCGTAGTCTACCAACTCCGAGCTCTCCTCTTCAGCCTCTCCTGAGTTGGTTTCAGAAGATGCAAAAGATCTTATCATTGTTTTACCAATAAAAGCTCCTATCCTCACAGAGCCATAGTCTGAACCACCAACACTGCAGTGTGAAAACTATTTGTGTTCAGAACAAAATGTTTGGACTCAAATGAATAGTATACACAGTACCTGTGTCGTATTCCGGAATCGATCCCCCAGAAGCGAATGTGAGAAGGTATTTCAACAAGTCCTAGTATCTCAGCAGGCTGCAGCGAGTAGATATTAACACCGTTATTATTTCAAGATTTTGATGGAAATGAAGAGAGGAGAGAAAGTACCTGACAGATCATAGCAAGAAGCTTGTTAGCTTCTCCACAAGCAGAAGCCATTTGATCCATCACTCCACAAGGTGCTCCAACAACATAATTCTCCACCTTCTGGCAAAGCAAAGCCACGTCTCGCGGCGATATCTCAAGACCTGAAAAGGTTCAGCTCAAGTCATCAGGAATGAATGATCATCTACTAAGCGGAGAAGTTTGTGCACTAACCATGAGCAGCAGCGATAGCAGACATGGTAGCAACTTCAACTGAAGCAGAGGAAGATACTCCTTTGCCTTCAGGAACCGTCGACGAAACCTGAAAACGTTTTAGAGCTGAGTTAAGACTCATAGATACATTTCATACAGTTCATGAAACTCGGTAAAGTTTTGTTACCAGTATGCTAATGCTATCTTCAAAACGAACGTTCATCTCTCTCATTAGTACCAGAATCGTACCTGCAACATATGCTGCCCACCTAGAAAAAAACGGACTCAACAAATATTATTATATCATATTTATGATTATAATGATTCTTATTAGGTAACCAACTTTTGAGATGGATCCTTGGAAAAGTAATGGTAGGCTTTCTCATAAGATATTGGTTTCCCATCTTCTTCCATAAAATCAGACAAGTCCATGTCAAAAGTTGGTCCTCTGTTGCTCAACTCCGATCCAAATGAAACCTGAAGTTTCAGAAACAAGTGTTAGACAAAGGAAAGGCAGTGTAGTGTCAGAATAAAACAGAACATACAATTTCAAGTATGGGAGTGTCTCTTGAATGATGTCTTGCTTCGGCGTGCTTCCATAGTTTCTGTTTGCTAGGATGATTCCTCTGGACAGCTGCATGGCAAGCCTCCCTCGTTGGCATCTAACAAGTAATTAAAATAAAAAATAAAAAAATTCTGTTATAGATGAATAAAGAAGATGAATCTAAAAATTGGTCTTGAGGAAGAGGGAAGTTAACCAGCAAGACAAGACTTCCAGAGTAATCAGCAATGCCTCCCATTACATCAAGTCTACCAGGTGCCCTCGCCACAACAATATCCTCCTGAATGGTCACATACAAACTTCATTCTGTTGTTCCTCAAACACACACGTCATCCAAATAATGGAAAACAAACAAACCTCCCAGTTGAAAAGTGCTGCTGCTGCTAAATGCTCTCTTTCTTGATGATGCCCTCCTATTTTAGCTAAAGTCGCCAAACTATCCAAGAAACTGATTGTATCTATAAGGCCATGGTGATTTCCATGAAGAATTTCAAAGCCTTCTACAAACCTGTTAAACAAATAAATAAAAAAACACATACGAGGTGAAGACAAAAGATCCTAACCGAAAGATTCAAAGTGTACAGTAAAACACACTTGGAGGAGTTCTGAGTCTGATCAACCAGAGGAGTCCCAGATTCGTCTCCAGAGACTTGATACCATTCTGGAACTGAAAGATCTCTCCCTGGAGCTCTCTGTAGCTGGAAGCCTAGTATTATTGCATCCTGGAGTCTCCTCGCCCCGCTAAGCTACATTATCAATGTTCTCCATCAGGTAAGTACCATTAGATTGACATTACAAATGAATGGCAAACATATATAATATCTATTACTATCAGAATTTTCTTGCTTGTATTACTCACATTGAGCTTAGAACGTTTCTTCCCCATAGCAGTGTCTTGCAGTATTTTAGCTGCCACCTGTACTCAGAAACGAGCAGGAGTGATTACATCTTCAACAAGGGGAAGTTGTATCGTACTATGAAGAGTTTGTACTGTCTACCTCGCCACCATCAATGCCTCCGTCGTAACACGGTTTCAATGTAACAGCACGCTCGAGATAAGGGGCCCAACATCCAGCAAGAAGATCTCTTCTGATCATTTCAACTCCTCCTTGGTAATACTTTCATGTAAAAAAAATATATATATTCTCAAGAGAATGCAAAAACAACAACATATGCAGATCAACTGTGTGTGCGTATTAATATATGCTCTCTCTCACCTCAAGCATCTTTCTCAAGAATGGTTCTTCATTGAAATAATCTCTTCGCACAAAAATGAAGGGTAACTTGCATGCAAGTGCTTCACTCACAGTTCCATATCCAATTTTTCCTGAAGTTCTAAGCTAATTAGCACAGTGTTATTGTGGTGAAAGACTCATAGATAAAAGAGGAACCAATGATACCGAGCATGCAGTCTGAAGCAGCAATAACATCAGGAGTATAAACATCTTTTGGAAGTCCTATGAAATTTGGAGGAAGCTCCTGCTTCGCAGAAGCGCCACAAACCTATATATATATATATTGCAGGAAAATATTCATATGTTTATCTTATATCAAAAGAACTAATAAACCAGGAAAAAGTAACATATATAAACTCAGAAATTAGTACCAGGCACAGCCAACCAGCTGGGAGATATTCTTCCTTCAGTTTCCAACCAGTTGGCTGCAAAAAATTACATCAGCAATATTAGAAAACTTCTTGCATGTTGAGGTTGAAAAGCTATACAAGAAAATGTGCTTACTTGACCACCGAAGTTAAAGATGAGTAGTTTCACATCGTCTGGAACTCCAAGCTCTCTCCTGACCTGTCAATGAGAAATTGGACTGCTTAATAAAATCATACAGAACACAAAGTCCGCTGTTAAAGAAAAATAAAAGTAACTCAAACCTCTTGTCTAGACTTATGCAATGGTCTCACAACAAGGGGAATATCAATAACATCACGGAAAGCAGGCACTGTAGAAAAAGATCAACATAGGTTTGTTTTGGTATTATTATGAGCGAAAGTTAAATGGAAAATATTTTTTGTTAGTCTCCAACAAGAACTTACTAGGACAGTGTCCGGGAAGGCGAATCAGAAACTCGCAATGCGAATAATCCTCAGCTATCTGCAGTAGTAGTAATCACCATTACCATTTAGAAGCCGATAAAAATCAAGAAAGATGATATCTAAGCTTACAAATCAGTTTACCTGCCAAACAATGGACTGGTGATGATGTCCTGCTGCCATCACATATTCCGCATATATGAAGTCCCAACTGCAGTAATCACAGTTTCACAAAACCATTAACTTTCTCTGACATGTATGTAAAATAACCACAGAACTTAAGGGATCAAGTGGTAGATCAGGTCAGAGGACTTCACAGTACCTGAAGTTGGTGACGCAAACAGAGCGGATCCCGGCATTTGCAGCAGCACGGCAAGCGATGGGGACAACATCTGAGACCTGTTTTCACAATATTGTCTTTCTTGATTTTACTTTTTCTGAAACCCACACTCACACTCAGATATTATACAAAAGCTGAATGCGTTTCGGGATGTACCACAAGGTTGGCTTTGATTGACTTAAGCCACTCAACCTCTGCGGCTAAGATAGAGTCACGAGGTTCAACCGCAATCTCGCAATACTGCAAATTTGACCCCCAAAAAAAAAAAGAAGAAATATTCGATGAAGCTCTAAGAACCTATGAATTAGGAGAAGGAAGATACATGTGAATTGGAAGAGACCTTCTCCAAGGAAGCACGACGGTCCACGGTTAAAGCATCAGATTGTACAGATCCAATGTCCAATAGTACCTAAACATCACCTCCAGTAATAACATTTTCTTTAAAATAAAACTGGAGATCAATCTTCTGAGAATGTTAAATGAAAAAAGGAATTTACATTTCGGATAAAGAGATTTGGAGAGTGGATCTCAGTGGTGAAAACAAACTCTGGAGCAGCAGAGACAACGTGAACTCTATGTCCAGACGAGATCAGATGCCGAACCACCTATATATATGTCCATTAATTATTACATGAAGACATAGATTCATTTATAGGCTTTCGAAAATGTTTTGATCCCGGACAAGAAAGAGAGATCGATCTTAACCTCAACGACACGAGTGGCGTGGCCAAAGCCATGACCAGTAACGTAGTAGGCGAAAACCAAAGGAGGCCGTGATGATTCAGACTCAGACATTGGAGCTGTTTGAAGCAGAGTGGGCATTGCAAAGATGTCTTGTTAAATTGATGAATCTTTTTACTGTTGATTTTTTAAAAGAAATTGGTACAAAAAGGTTTTTGTTGTTTAGCCGTAAACGGAGAGATCGAGGAGATGAGAAGATAAAGCGAAATGGATTTTCGGAGAGAGAGTTGTAGTAGTAGTAAGCGTTACCTAAGCTAAATCTGGAGTCTACCGATCTGTTCTAACAACCTATCCCCTTCTATGTCCCCCTTACGTGTTGCAGAGGAATGCTGTACTCTCTCTTTGCTAGCTTCCAATTTCTATTTTTTTCTTATATTTCTATTTTTAGAATTTTCAGAGATATGTATTATATTTTACTATAATTAATTATTTTCTTCCATACTAATTTATTGGTGAATAGATTTTACTGAATTTGGAAATTCAGTCAAAATGTTGTGTTAATCATTGATTTTCAAATCCTTATTAACATTCTCTGTTTTCAGTTATTAATTTTCAACTCTTTACTAACATATGTGACAGAATTGATGCGCAGTACCAATTTTTTTTTAACAGATTAAACCACCACAAAAAAAAACAAATGCGACAAGGTAGTTTGGTTCGGTTATCTCGTTTGCCGGTTTCTTCTTCTGTTACAGAGGATCTCCGGCTTCTTTCTTTGGATGTGGAGCTTATGCTCTTTGATCATCTCGTCGTTTGGAAGTCGTCAGGTAAAAGAAAGGTCTTCTCTGAGACTTCCTTGGAGTTCCAGTTCGGTTTGGCTCAGGGCTCCTATTGTGGGTTAGTGTGGGTTGGTGCATTAATAAGAGTCTTGCGTTTGGTCTCCATCAATAATTACGACTTGGGAAGGTGGTGTTCCTTCATGTCCTCCTTATCCCGTTTGTTCTTAGCCTTTTAGTTGCTGTTTGTGGTTAGATCTGAACTGTATTTTTAAGGTATTAGCTTGTATGACTGTTTATAGTTTCTGGGGACTTGTTCTTTGTCCGCCGGCTTAGTCTCTAGGGAAGTTGTATTCCGCTAGCTGTTGTCTCCGGGGGCTTTGTAGGCTCGCTGGCTTTGTTATTCTACCTTGTAATGTTGTTATGAATCAATGAATTTCACCGAGGAGAAAAAAAAAAAAGGTAGTTTGGTGCAGTAGTTCTGAAGACCCATCAACTCCTAACACTTAAACTTTAAACATATACTAAGAAAGAGTCATAGGATGGAAGACAAAACAAAGGTTTCGAAATTTTGGACACGACCATGAGACATGACAAAAGTTGTCGTTAACTACACTAGATATACCCTAAGAGTTGTAGATCACAGATCAGATTCGGAGCTTAGAAAGCCTGACCTAGTACTGCCTCTGCCTTTTGCCTGTAACGCCTGTGGATTGAACAGCCACAGTGCAATCTCTTGCCCAGTGTCCTGGTTTTCCGCATTTGTAACATTCTCCACCCGAGGTCGCAGGCTTTCCTTGCCCTGATGATTGAAACTGTTGATTACCAGATTGACCGGTGCAGTCTCTCGCCCAATGTCCTTGCTTCCCGCATTTGTAACACTCTCCGCCTGAAGTGGAGGACTTCACTTGCCCTGATTCAGACTTCAGATTACCAGATTGAGCAGGGCAGTCTCTCGCCCAGTGTCCTTCTTTCCCACACTTATAACACTCTCCAGCTGCAGAGGAAGGCTTTGCCAGTCCCGTTTCATACGGCGGATTACCAGACGGAGCAGTGCAGTCTCTTGCCCAATGCCCTTCCTTCCCACACTTATAACATTGTCCAGCTGCAGAGGAAGGCTGTACTGGTCCCGTTTCATAAGGCGGATTACCAGACTGAGCAGTGCAGTCTCTCGCCCAATGCCCTTCCTTCCCGCACTTAAAACAGGGTGTGCCACTGCCTGTTTTCGCAGTTTGATATCCTCTGTTATCTGATTCACTTAAGCTGTTGTTATTGGTAAAGCTATAAGTTGTAGACGATTTGACTGCGTCATCATTGCACCATTTGAAGAAACCACAGGAGCCCTGAGATTGAGAGGAAGCCATATTAGATTACACAGACAGTAAGAGCAAAGCAAGATACTACCACTAATGTTTTACTTACTCCAGTTGATTGTTCTAGACACTAATTATAAGCCACGAATCTACAAACTCATTTTGTCTTTGCTAACATAGTTGTATATCAAGTTGTCACTCTGTCTCCATCTAAACATGAAAAAAGCTACGAATCTACCGTTTCCAGCTTATTTTGATAAACTAAGTGCACAGAGTTTTTAGGTATACCTGTTGCAAAATAAGTAAACCTGACTATACTTGGTTATATGTATGTCAATGCAATGGTATAAAATGGAAAATAAGAGCCAGCACTTAATCAGGAAGAAGGATAATACGAAGCTCTGTCAGAAACGCAAAATGGACTCACCAAATCAGAATCCAGAAGCAGAAACCACAGAAAGATTACAACAGTCAATTGATAATAGATAATATAATAGCAAGCATAGAAACTTAAAATATAACATACCTCAAAAACAGGACAGCGATAGAACTGCCTTCCAATGTTCTCCCCAGTTTTAGCAGTGAGAACACGGCACAATCCAGCACCACACGGGCACTGGAGATCAGGGAACTTGGATTCGTTACTGTTCCCATAACTATGCTGAGCTCCGGAGGACTGAACAGCATCACACCACTGGAAAAACCCACAACCTCCGTGTTCCTAGTAAAACAAGCTTTATATCAATCCCCACACTATTTTCTACAAATAAGTAAAAAGAAGCCACGTGTCTAATCTTATTCAATGAGAGATACTAGTCTCACTGACATTTCATCGAACACCTAGGGAGCATAAATGATTTAACCTCTCTATTAGGGCATTTGTAGAATTTTCGGCCTGGGTTCTTCTGCGTGTTCGACGTCAGAATCGAACACACACCGTTTCCACAGGGACAGTCTTTCTCCGGGAAGTCCTGCTCACCGGCCTCCGATCCGTAGTTTCCAGCAGCCGGGTTCGAGTTCACGCCTTGAAAACCGCCGCGGGATTTGGAGGCGGGATTGAGCGGATTCATCTGCCAATGCTCGCTTTTGCTTCCCTTTAGAGCCGCCATGTAGGGTCCCTCAGGGACGGGAGCGGCGACCTTAGGGCGTTTCGCCGCCGACGCCGCTTCTGCTTCCGCTTCGATTGCGGCGAGTTCGAGGAGGAAATCATCGGATTCGTCGAGCTCTTCGACCTGGATCGTGCTTTTCTCCATTTCGTCTTCTCGATCGATCAATAACACTCGACAAACTTGTTTGCTGCGTATCTTTCTTTAGTGCTTAGGGATTTTCCCGGGTTTTATCGCCCGCTTCCCCCTTTATTTTTGATTTCTGCATTACAATGAAACTCATACTAGCAAATATTAAAATGTTTTTGGACGAACGAACATGTCTTCAAGCCAAGCCCATTTACTTCAGGCCCAAAACTATCTTTGATTACTCAGGTTAGATGAGAAATAGTAAACTAGTTTTTAAACCAACATGTAAATGGTTTTTCATTGTTGGACTTCAAAAAGAGTTTTCAAAGAACTCAAGTTTTTCTTCTTCTTCTTATAATGCTAAAATATTATTATGAGAAAATGGTAGAAAATTATCCGAGTTCAAAGCCACCTGCTGTTGAGAAAGAGATGGTAAATATAAATAAATCATTATTTTATAGAATTAGGAACTTATATTTTAAATTAAAATTTATATTATAAAATTATATAATATAAATAAAACAAAAATACATATAATCCACATAATATTATATTAATTAGCGTACTTCACAAAACTTCATTGTTCTATGTTAATAGTTTTATTTTATATATATTTTGAAAGTGGAGCTTGTGAAGTGAAAACCACATCAATATAGAATTTTTCTTTTTAAATATGATAAGTTGGCATATTACTTTTCAAAAATACAATCAATTAAAAATATCGTAACATTTGGATGTATAGTTCAATGGTTATTGTTTTAGGGTTTATTATTTAAAAGGTGGGATTGAGTTTATAAACTTCTATATATATTTTATAAATTATTTTTAAACATTTATAGAATTATAAGAGTTAGTTTATTTTTATTATAAATTAAGGTATATAGAAAATAGTTATATTTTAAAGATAAATTTTGAAATTGGTATCAAAATTGTGGTTAAATTTAAAAAGATTATATTTGAAGTGAATTCAAGAAGGGTTGAGATTTGTTCCCAAAAAAAGATTGTGCGTGAACGGAATCTAATATTTCGATGATTGTTTATAATTCTACGGTATATAATAAGAAATCCAACTAGATCATATGTATTTATTATATAATATAGAAAATCTAATATTTCGATGATTGTTTACCTGTTTTTTCTGCTTCGCGGTTGTTTTGTGTCAGATAGTTGGTTCGGTGACCATTATTGTACCATTGCTTACGTAGATTTGTGACTATGATCGGCGATCGGCGCAGCCTATATCTCTTAGGCGTCTGTTTCTTATGTGTGCTGAGGGACTACTCAATTGACTGGGTCGGATTTCTTATGTTTGAATTTTGTGACCCTTTTTGTTAGTAAGCATACCATTTATACATGCTTCTTCCTCTCTTAAAAGGGTCATTAGTTATACAGAGTTTACCTACTTGAAGAAAGCAAATACAAACACAAAAGGTACACAGGAGTGTAAAAACAGACACATGCGAAAGAAGATCGAGTAAATGCTTACTAAGTTGTATGATACATACTCTGGCAAGAAATGAAGTGTAGATTGCACAATTCAACAAGCAAGCCGACTCACCTTCTTTTTTTTTCTTGAACACAAACCAACTCACCTTCTGATTAGAAAAAAAAATTCATATGAAGTCTTTAACCTAGTTTCCAACTACCAATAATCTATATAAAGAGAACATAAACCGAACAGAAGATAGTTTAGTAGAATGGAGTTTGGCGGCTAGAGATTAATGTCATAATACCAAATGACCCGACTTTATGACATCTCCAAAGATTAACATCATTTTTTCCATCAGATGTAAACTCAAAAATGAATGTGTATTTTATCCTAATGGTTTCCCTCATTTCTTTTCTCAAAAATAATATTTTATTATTAATACTTACTTTAATTCTATAATAGTACTTATTATTTAAAAAGCTTACAAATGTACTCAAAACATAATTTTATTTTAACTTAATATTTATTATATACATAAATTTAATTTGCAAAAGAATATAAAATGATTTATATAAACTTATAATTGTATTATGAAAATATTAATAATTTTGTCAAAGTGTTGAAAATAAAATTATCAAATTTTTTAGATACAAAACAAAATTGTAGAAAAGTTTACGGATTATATTGCAAATAAAAAAAAAATTCTAACACCAAATTGAGATTGTGAATATTGCTCCTTAAATTTAAGGGAATACTATTCACAAAATTTTTTCTTCTCGAAATGATATACCATTAGAGAATATTTTCTCTCATCTTTTTATGTTTTCCCTCAAAATAATAGACCATTAGAAATAATCTTAAAGATAAATAAAACATAGTATCTTTTACTAACTGTTCATGCTTGTATGCTATTTATTCTCGTTTCCATAATGCCAACAAAGTACATGCACAAAATTATCTTAACAATTATTAAAAAAATATGATTTACTCGAAATCCGCTACAGCTGTATTATTAGAGGCATATCTAAAATTTAAGAAAACCTGTAAACTGATCTCACAAAAGAAATTCACCTTTTGTTCAAATTATATTATATCAAAGAACTATGGAAGTTAGAAATGGTCAGGAATATCATAAAATGAAAAATAAGCTAAACATTAAAATAGGATAGAGGAAGTACTAATTAACATGTGGAAAATATCAAACACTTCAATACAAATAAATATGAATAAAAATTAATAAAAGAACTGCTTCTTAAATATGAAGGTACATGATTTTCCAATAGGGAAGCTAGAGTCATTGTAACCTCTACTTCCTCTCTTGTTGGAATAACCAGGATAATGATTTAAGCAAAACTCGATCTCACTGACCAAATCTAAACCTTCTTTCTCACCGAGAGCTTTTAGCTTCCACTCGCTAAATGGATATTCAGTCTTATGAACCACATGAATCTCTCCTCCCTTGTCTTCGTCCTTCACCAACATTCTTGCACTCTTCATAAAACCTCTTAAAAGTTCTTGATGCCTCCTGAAACAACCCAAAATGTATTTTCTTTCCCTCTCTATTTTAAAAAATAAAATAAAAAATACCAACGAGAACAGAATAGAATAAATAAGGAAGACAATAATTAGTAAAGTTACTCGATCGTACATGATTGTTTTGATTTCGTGCTCGCGACCATAATCGAATCCAGCGTGAGGGAAATTGAAAATGACTCTATCGTATGTGGCAGAACCACCAAGGTTAGGCTTTATGGTCATAGAGTGGACGTTAACCCCAAAGACCACATTACACCCGAGTCTCTCCAACTCTTCTACATTTGCCTTCCCATTATTGTAATTACGCTCTAGCTCTAGCTCCGCTACAAAGTTCATTATTCAAAATTAATCAACAATTATGATAGGATCAATGAAGTCTTGTGACTCATGTACCTTGTAGACCAACATGTTTAGTGTTGAAGAAATTTAAAAGGAAGCATAAGCTAATCTATGTAACTTGTGTAAAACTGGTGGGAGGCTAGCTAGTAACATAGTTTTCAAGATTGATGAATCTTTCAACCACTAGACTGTTTGCAAAAATAGAAACCATAGAATCAAAAGGGTATCTATCTATTAGGTCATAACAATAACCAAACTAAGATAATTAATATTAGCTACTGATCTACCTTGAGAATCGAGAGTGGTAGCAATGAGGTTTGTTGCTGAACCGAAGGCTCTTGCTAGAGACAGAGAAAAGGAGAAGTCTCCTTCCCCAACCAAAAGTATCTTTTGTTTGTTATTGTAATGTTTTATCCTTTTAGTTTCTTGGACTTCCATTTCATTTGTACGAAATTTTGTTTCTCACACCATATTATTTATGGATGCATGGGTCAAAGAAGACTTAAATGTTTGGTTTGTTTACGATATTAGTTTTGGCTCCTCGAACTTTGTGAGTATTTATGTAATTTGAAAGCATTAAATTATTCTGTTAATTTATCCTTTTGAAGACAAGAAGAAGCAAGCTTCTAATTTGACTAGAGTATATGATCCTCGCTGCATAAGGAAAACTAAAAATGATTCTATCATATATATAGATTCGCTATGATCTGTGTCCATGGAATGGAGTGCACCTTAAAACCGTGAACCACGGTGCACCCACGTCGCTCCAACTCTTCTAAGTTATACTCGGCATCCTTGTACTACCGCTCTAACTCCTCTACAACAAGGATGATTGTTCTCAACGCAATCTTACATGTTTACAATACCCTAATTATTATCAAAAATATTGAAATTGAAACGGAAACAATGATGGTCTCAACTTCTCAAGCCTCGAAGACGGTACGTCCACACTAAGGTTTCTCATTTATAAATCGTATATAGCACTGTGTATTTTACACCTCGAGTCCTTGAGTATCAAGAGAAGTTGCAGTTATATTAGTAGCTAGAGATGTTGCTTTGGCTAGACATAAAGAAAATGAGAAGTCTCCTTCACCGACGAGAAGCCTTTAAGTTGCTGTTTAATTCAATGACTACAGTATTTAGTATTTGAAACCTCCATTTCATCTTCATGCTTTTGCTTCTCTCACCATGAATTTACATATTTAGATTATAAACGGATATGAATTCACTTCCATGGATCAAAGAGTTTTCTCTTTGTTAATTTCGCTCTTCAGATTTTGTGAGTATCTTAATTACTTTTTACCAGCATTATTCATTATCCTCATTCTGTCATACATACATTGTGATACATCTTTTACAAAGATGAAGAGTTTTGAAATATTACAATTAGAATCCAACATCCGGGATGGTGTTTTTATTAAAAGAAAATATATGCGAATTACAATAATAAAGTATTTGTTTTCGGTGAATTCTCCAAATTCTCATTGAATTAATCAACATTTGAACTTAACTAAATAGTAATGAGTTTCGTAATGTGCCCAAAAACCTAGAAATTGAACCGGTCCCAGATGGTTCGGTTATAGAAAAACTATTGTTCTAAATTATTTTACTACAAACAAATATCTCAATTATCTCTTTCCACTAACTATCGTTTAGATTGTCAGAGGATTATTATATCAGGTTTGAACTTGAAAGACAATTCAGTGATATAGTACACCGTATCTAGTATATGTCTCCATTCTCGAGCTACAAGCGATAATTGAACATCTCTTTTCAAACTAAAGTTCATATACGTAAATACAGCAGATTTAAGTAATAATAGCAACATTATACATTTTCAGATATATTGACAGCAGATTTAATTAGTTTTGTTACTATGAAATAGAAATGTAAAGAAAAAAGACATGACAAACATGAAATCATTGTTGAAAGGACAACAAAAGGGTTACGAAACTTTATTAAAATAAAAAGCTCTTCCTTAGTCAGGAAGTGTTTAGGGAGCACACCTAATCCCACAAACATTACAAAAAAATGTAAAAGGAGATATTAATAGAGAAAGAAAAAGATAACAAACAATGGATAGGTCATAGGAGTTACAAACTTGGACTGAGATTCAAAAGCAGATTTGCATTCTGACTGCATTACTTAGATGATCTTTTCTTCGAAATATCCTAACTTACGCTTTTCACCCATAATTAATTTAATTTCTTTCGTAGCAATTATATCAGTCTTTTAACAAAAACAGTTATACTACTAGTCTATGTATACGTAATTATACTCTGTGGAAAGCACTGATTTTCTCAAATCGACCAACTCTTTTTTCATCTTTTAACATTATTTAACATTATATGCCCAAGGCCCTAAACTCAGCTGTACTCAATTGACATAGTGCTAGTTTTTTAAAGCAAAAGCACCTGCTAAACAAATAAACAAAAAAAGTGTAAATGCAATATATTTCCATTCAAATAATTTTTGTTTTATTGGAATTAATAAACAAAATCAACCTGCCACCACAAAGAAAAAGCAAAAAAAATAATATGTGACTCAAGAATGCATGTAGTTTTCAACATATAAAGACACTTAGGATTTGCTTTTTCAATTCCTCAAAACAGGCAAGCTCAACTCTCATCTCTACAGAACCAAAACCCATCTCGCTAAGCAAAAGCTCCCTCCTTTTCTCCACTCAACTCTTTTTCAAAGTTACAAAACCTTTTTCTTTTTGCTATTTAACCAAACATCATTACACATTCTCAAAATTTCCTTCAATTAAACATACATATAGTTCTCTCATCACCAAGAAACTCAAAAGACACGTACTTAAAACAGTTTCTTCCTCTCTTCTTACTTCTTCAACCATCTAGACATAAAAAAAACCATGTCCAATCATCCTACAACACCTCAATCACAACCACCCGAAACCCCTCCATGGGACACTCCATCATCCAGATGGTTCAGTCCAATCAGCACACCATGGAGAACAACACCAAGAAGCAGACAATCAACTCCAACTCCAACAACACCAACACCTCTTACCGAAGTGATCGTCTCCAAATCACCTTTGTCTCAGAAGAGCCCCGCGACGCCAACACATGATGGTATTGAATCAGAGCCTTTAAACGATACAATGAATCTCTTGCGGCTGAGAACTCATCCCCGGACGAATCCATGGATATGGTGTGGTGCAGCTTTATGTTTTATCTTCAGCATACTTGTAATAATATTTGGTATTGCTACTTTGGTTCTTTTTCTCGCCCTCAGACCGAGAACCCCTGTTTTCGACATCTCCAATGCAAAGCTCAACACGATCTACTTCGAGTCACCGGTGTATTTCAACGGTGATATGTTGTTGCTCCTGAATTTCACCAACCCGAACAAGAAACTAGGTGTGAGGTTTGATCATCTTACCGTGGAGCTCTGGTTCTCCGACAAAAAGATCGCCACGCAAGGTGTCTTGCCGTTTAAGCAAGGAAACGGGAAGACAAGGCTAGAACCGATCCGGCTGATCTCAAACCTGGTCTTCCTGCCTGTAAATCACTTAGTGGAGCTGAGAAGACAGGTCATGACTAACCAGATCAACTACGAAATCAGAAGCCTCTTCAGAGTGAGAGCTGTTCTTGGGATCATTCATTATTCTTATTGGCTGCATGGGAGTTGCCAGCTTCAGTTGGCCAGTCCACCAACCGGGGGCTTAATTTCTCGTAACTGCACTACAAAAAAATGGTGAAGTAACACAGGTTATATCCTCAAAGGTTTCTAGTTTTTACGAGCATAGATCTATCTTTTGCCCACAAGATGTAGAAAAGAATCAAGATTCAATATAGACTCTATGCAGGAACCGAGATTTAAGTCTGTTTATATATTGTTAAGACAGATCTAATAAGTTTGGTTATCAAATGAAATCAAAGAGATGTTTTTTTTTTTTTTTTTACGGATAAAGATTCATAATTTGCTTCAAGACTAGGGAAATCAGATTCCATATTTGATCCACAAGACACAATCTCAAAAGAAGAAAAGAGTAAAGTCCCAAGAGCAAGAGAGGTATCAAACAGTAGATTCCATGTAGGATCCTTTTAGAGTGTCAAAAGTATATCAAGCAGAGAAAAGAAAGCACTCTCCTAACAGCCAAAATGGAGTTTTTTTTTTTAATTCGAAATCCCAACATAACCAATACTCTTTTTCAGGAAACTTCAGCAATTAGATACAACAATAGGCTAGAGAGAAAAAGTTGAGCAAGAATTGATTGGCAACGGGACAGCTAGCTATAGCTTAATCAGCCATGACAGACATGTAAAGTTGATTGTATGATAAAGAAAACCCCAAAAGTCTTAAGTAAAATCTTGAGACAAAAAAGCAAAAGAAAAGGCACCAAAATTGGGGATTTGAGGAAGATGAAATGTCAGGTGATAGATGATAGACTTAAAACAGGGATCAACGGTGTGATGATTCCAGCTTGAAGAAACAATCTCTTGGACATCCTTCCTATTCACCTCTCTGAGGCACTTAATTCAAAACTTAAAGGCATTCCAACTCAAGAAACTATACACGAAAACCTTTTAACTAAAGGGACCAATCAATCGACAGTGCTCAACATAGTTATTGAATGAAGACTCAATCTAACAACCACATATTACATATATATATATATATATATATATATATATATATATATATATATATATATATATATATCTTTATGAGAAAATGCGTGGTGCAGAGAGTAGCTGTGTGCTATTAGCGCATTGATTGTTGTTATTTGTGGTGTAATAGACACCATGTTTGTTTCATTCTAGAGCTAGACCTACATTTTTGTAGTGCTATGAACTGACTCAATGGTTTTCGGTTTAGCATTCCATACTTCACTGGACGATTCCCCTGTCGCTCATCTCTTTTTCTCCTCCTCTATTTTTCAGGTGAGACTGATGAGCAAGAGTGATCATATCAGAATGGTGCTTATAAGTGCTTCTGGGCGTTTGGACTTCTCGGATTTTATCGATATTGGGCTTTTGGGCCTTTGGGCTTTAATCGCTTATGTTATTTCCTATTTCAGACTTTCTGATTTATGTTGTTTTCTATATATTTCAGATGTTATCGATATTTGCAGATTTGACCTTATGGTGTTGGTGTTTGATTTTTATATTATCACGAGAAGTTTAGTTATTATTTCAGCTGTATTATTATTATTGGTTTTCAAAGTGACAGGTGTCACTATTCAGGAAAAACTCTTTAATCTCAATATAAAATTAAATAGAGACATTACTTTAGACAAACAACACGAGCAAAGAGAAATTCAGTGGCACTGGCACCATATATTGATGTTAAAAATAAAAAATAAAAAATCAAAACTTGCATATCTTCCTAAAGATCCAAGAGTATCATCTCATCATCCTGAAACTAGACACCAAAATTTATGCAGAAGACCAGATCTCTCAAGAGAAAGATGAGAGAACAGAGAAAGAAGAAAAATAAAAGGATACTGAAGAGGTATCGTATTGTTCCCACCAATCTGTAAGACAATAAGTAACTAGGATGAAAAATGACAAGTTTCTGTGGATGGGTCTGCTATGGATGTGTTTCTGTAGATGGATTTGCTCTTCTTCACTTTGACTAACTGTAAAACTATTAGTGAAAAATGATATGAAAATTTATTATTTATCCTTGTTATTTATAAACCATCAGAAGGCTTTCAACCAAGGTAAATGCTTTCTTTCTTGTTTCATTACCATGGACAATTTCAGATCATATGGTTTATGTTTACTCTCTCAGGTCATACGAGTGAAATGGTCGCTTCATGCAAGAGAAGAGATTGTGTTAAATGTGTGTCGGATCTTGATTCTTGAGGATACACATTTGCAATTTGATACTACTAGATCTCTAAAGGTAAAATAATAATTGATCTGTGGGTGCATCTTTCTTCTTTCTTCGTTGTAATAAGGTTTAAGCTTAATTTGGATTTTAACTCATTTGAATATCTTCTTAAATATTTTTTGATGAATTGTAAAATATTTTATGTGTTAATCAGACTCTTGTAAACCGAAAAAAACTTAATATGATGATAGAAACACATTAAGCCAAAATATAATTAAACTATCTTATCGAAGAGCTTTATACTATAGAATGACATTACTCAACCTCAAATCAATGGTTGTCTAGTAAGATGCTCAGTTTATATCATTTTTTACAACAACAATCAAATCGTGGGGCATGACCTATACACGCCCCTTCTGAGTAACCTCTCTTTCTGCACTCAGCTCGGCATCCCTGGTCTGCCCAATAGCTTGTACAAATTTGTATGCAGTGAGTATATCCAACCCTGTTATTGATAACTGCACAAATAAATCCAAGTTAAAAATAAATAAATATATACGCACAAATATACATAACATTCACTAATTTAAATTTTCAAAAAGGAAACATTCAAAAATATACTCTTAAATAGTTTTATACCCGGTGAAGCTAAAACATTGGAGTTGGACAACAACGATGTTGCTAATACAACAACAAGAAAAAATATCACGAAAGTCTTTCTGATATTCATTATTTTCTTTCTGTCAATTTTTCTGTGAGAAAACAAAAGTCAGAAATGCTTTATTTATATGATTCTTTGTCAAAAGTATAGTCTTTAATTCCTACTATAACACCCCATATATTCATAATTTTAATGACACCTAGGCCTATCTAATCTGTTGAAAAATCTAACAATATCTTACCAAAAAGTTTAAATATTTTTTTAAAAATAATACATTAACTAATTTTGGCATTAGCATTATAATATTATTACAAATTAATGTTAATAAAAATAAAAATATATGCTATATTTTATAAACTTTATTATAGTCTATATTGTATTAAATTAGATATGCTATATGTAATAAATATAAAAAATAACATATATATGTATATATATTAGTAAAGTAATGTAATTTATTTTTAAAAATTGCTTTCATTTAAATAAATAAATATCATCCACTGTTAAAATGAGTTAAAATTTGTAATCATGTACTATTTTTTAAAAGAAAAAATTCTTAACATATATTTTTGTAACTCACATAAATATATTTTCTAATAATTATATATCATTATTTTTTTTTTGAATATTCCAGCAATATATTACAAAAATAATTATTTACACAGAATAAATTTAATAAATAACCTTTAATTTATATGTTATTAAAAAGATTCTATTAGAAAATTTTAAAATCTTAATATTCATTAAAAATATTAATAACAAATAATTTAACAACTTTATTGTTTATTTAAAATTATAACGAATTTTGTTTTTTGAAAAATACAAAAAATAACAAAATTTCAAATATTGTTATTACAAATTAATGCATCAATTTAGAAACAAAATTATTTAAAAGTCATATAATCTTCAAACTTAAAAATATTTATGTAATTTTCCAAATCTGTTGACTAAATATACAATTCTAAAAACAAATATTCTAATCACACAATTATATATTCCAAATTTTATAAAAGATAAAATGGAAGGTCTTAAAGTATAACTTTTTGAAATACAACAAGAAAAAATAATCTAAAAAATTAAAATAGTCAATATTTTAAAATCTTAATTTAATAAAAAATTACAGAACTTAATACCAAAACATCAAAAACATTAATATCGAAAAAATTTAAAACAATATCGTATAAAAATTTATTATATATTAATAGTGTCAAATAATAAAATTAAAATAATATTATAGATTTAAACAACATAAAACACTAAAATATATTTTCAACCACAAAAAGATACGATTTATCCTGTTTAATATATTATTCTCGTATATTTTAAGAAGTTGGTTGTTTGTGGGGATATTCTTTTGGCTTCTTCTATTTTGTATAGATTTTACATAAACTATTACATAAATTACTAAACGAAACAACAATATATGCTGATAAAAAGTTAACAAATAAAATAAACTTTTAATATACGTTTTGGAGGTCGGAACAAATGACTAAAATATAATTACGAAGGCACATATAAACTATACCTAAAGAAAATGAAAATTAATATGCTACATAAAAATTTGGGCAATTCTCCAAAATAGATTATTTTCAAATTTTTGTCATAAAACGAAACCTTAGAGAGAAAAATGATCAGAATATTTAATTATATAGGTGAAAAGATCTTTATATCCTAGATATATAAATATATATAAATAAATAAATAAATAAATAAATAAACTATAAAAAAATTATAGTTCCAGATTATATGTTTTCAAATTTGAACTTTTTATAATTTTTTTTCTTTTGAAATTTTATTTTTCAAAATATTTTACTTTTTCAAATATTCTTTTTGAAATTCGAAAATACTTTTTGACACTATTTTAAAAAATTTTCATTTCAAATTTTTAATTTTATTTCATAAAATTTTAAACCTTAATCCCAAACTCTGCCTATTAACTCTAAATCCTAAGATCTAAATTAGTTAATCCAAATAATATAAGTGTATATATACATCTTTAATAAAATATCTTGGTCATTTTGATCTTTATAGTCTATATTTTTTATAACAAACTTTTTAATTGTTATCCTATGGTATTTCTCTAAAAATTTGTCAAAATATGCAATTCTCAAATTTTCAGATTTATTAAAACTGTTATTAGCTATATTCTATATATCCAAATTTATTTTTGGGTGAATATTGGTTTATAAAATGTGAATGCATATAACTTAACTATAAAATATATTAAATAAATAATGAAAATAGTTTATACTTACGTATCCTCCTTTTTCAATTAAAATATTTGGTTAGTATACCTTTGTCTTATACCGAATAACAAATAAAATATGGATCACTCAAAATTTCTTTTGCTGGTTATTTTTGGTTTAGCCTAGAGAGAAAATTTGGTTTGTTATATATAGGTTAACTAGATTTTGACTAACACGCCCATGCATGTGTATATTTTCTATAAAATATGTAGCTATTTATCTTCTATGTCAATATTAGAATTGGACAAAAAACCCGAATCCAAAAAATCGAACTGATCCCGATACAAAAAGAAGTACCAAATCCAAACCAAAATTGATTAAATATCCAAATTATTCAAAATTTTGGTATTTAAAAAATTGAAACGGAATCCGATCTGAATCGAAGTATTTCAGATACCCGATTGTATTCGAAATAGATTTATATACTTATATATATATATATATATATTAGACTTAACCCCTGTTCAAAAACGCGGCCGCCTAGCCGCCTAGGCGGCCGCCTGGGCGCTACTCGGAGTTCAGCCGCGGCGAATACGTTCAAATCGGTCCACCCAGGCGCTATACCGCGTAAATCCGCCTAGACCGCGTAATACCGCGTTTGACCGCGTAATATATGGGTTTGACCGCCTAATATTAAAAATATAAATATTTCATTATTTTTGTTACTATAAGATTTTGTGTAATTGCCCATTACCAATTGGTAAAATTGAATATTAAGCCCAACAAGATAGTTAAAGCCCAAAAAACAAATATAAACTACATTTGGGGATTTTTTTTATCGAACAAACCCTAATCTAAAATTCTAAATTATCGTGAAAGCAAAGGAGATTGAGATATGGAGATGTTAAGCTTAGACTGAGAGTAACAGAAAAACAGAAACTGACGGAACCAAATTACATTTGTTCACGAAATCAAGGTAACATCCTTGTTCCAGTGTTAGCAATAAAGTTAGCAATTAAGTCACGAAGCTGTGATTTTTTTTTTGTTCACTGGTGTTTGTTTGAAAACTAGTTATGTGTTCTGTCTTTTGATTAATTGTACTTGTCTGTTATGCTTTTTCTTTTGTTATTTTGTGTTTGTTGTTGTCGTGAGAAACGTAAAAGACGTTTATGTTTTGTAGTGTGTCACACTCGTGCTCACACTTCAGACATAATTTTTTTAACTTTTTGACCTTCTAATGTGTATATAAATGATTTGTTCTTTTTTAAGGTTAAAAAGATGGACAATCCACCAACAGATGCACCTCATCCTCTGAAGCGAAATTCAACTGATGTGGGATGGGAATTTGGAGTCTTATGCAATCCAAAAAATGTGGACAAGGTCAAATGCAAGTTGTGTGGAAAAGAATTCTCTGGTGGTATTTATAGAATGAAAGAACACATTGCTCATGTGAAAGGGAATGTCTCACCCTGTCCTGTATCATCTAAAGCTGATCAAGAGAAGTGTAAGAAGGCTATTCTTGATGCAAAAGAGAAGAAGAATTTGAAAAGGAAACATGATCAAGAATTAAGGGCAGAGGTGAACATAAACAGGGGCAGCAACACTGAGGAACTGGAAAACGAGTTGGGAACTCTTAAAAGTCCTCACTTCCAAGGTCCTATTGATCAGTATGCGACCTCCATCAACCCTGAAGCTTCTTTGGCTGCACAAACACGACAACAAAGCATCCATGATGCCATATCTAAGGATAAGACACATGCTGTCCGTCAATACTGTGCTAGATGGATGTATGAGGCAAATGTTCCCTTCAATGCCATTGACAATGACAGTTTCAAGATGTTTTGTGAAGCGTTGGGAAAGTTTGGACCTGGTTGGGTGCCTCCAAGTCAGTATCAGCTTAGAGAACCACTATTAATTGAGGAACAGAAAAGGACCAAGGAGAAGTTGAAGAGTCTAGAAGAAGAATGGGAAAAAGAAGGTTGCTCAGTGATGACAGATGCATGGAGTGATATGAAAAGAAGAAGCATAATGAATTTGTGTGTCAACTCAAGGGGAGGTACATGTTTTCTTTCATCAAAAGACACCTCTAAAGATTCTCATACTGGTGAGTACATCTTCAACTACATTGACCAGTGGATTGAAGATATAGGAGCTGCAAAGGTAGTGCAAGTGGTCACTGATAATGCTACAAACAACGTGGCAGCTGCAAAGATGCTAAAACAAAAGAGACCAAATATATTTTGGACAGGTTGTGCTGCACACACTATAGATTTGATGCTCGAGGGAATTTCTAAGCTTCCGGGAATTGCAAAGATAATTGACCAAGCAAAAGCTGTTACGATCTTCATATATGCTCATCATAAAACACTGTCCATGATGAGAACGTCTACAAAGAACAGAGATATCGTAAGACCAGGAGCAACAAGGTTTGCAACTTGTTTCTTGACTATGCAAAGCCTATACGACAAGAAGGCACAACTGATGAGCATGTTTGGCAGTGATGAATGGCATAGTTGTAAGCATTCGAAGTGTCTGAAGGGCAAGACAACATTTGACACGATTATGAGTCAAGGGTTTTGGACTAGTGTGAATGTTGTCTTGAAGATCTTCAACCCTCTGGTGAAGGTTCTAAGGCTGGCTGATGGGGAGAAAGTACCTTCTCTTGGATTCATTTATGGTGAGATTTTGGAAGCTAAGAATTCTATCAAAGAAGCTTCAAATCATTTGGAGAAAAACTACCAGCCTATTTTTCGAATCATTGATGAGAAAATGAAAGATAGGTTAGATACTCCTTTGCATGTGGCTGCCTACATGACAGGTTAGATACTCCTTTAAAAATGACAAGTTTGATCCAGGTTTGAATGTTCACATTGCTTGTCTTTCATTAAATTTTGATCTTTATTTATCAGTATGATTTATTTTATTTCAGGGAACTGGTGGTCAACATATGGATGTGGTACACCAACTCTTCAAAAAATGGCTACAAGGATCCTTGCTTTGACGTCAAGCTCTTCAGGATGTGAAAGAAATTGGAGTTGCTTTGAAGGGGTTAGTTTCTTAGTTCTTAGTTCTCATCCTCTGGGAATCTGATCATTTCTGAAATTCACAACATTTTTACTTGCAGATTCACACAAAAAAGAGAAACAGGCTAGATGTCAATCGCTTAAATAGCTTAGTCTATGTGCAATTCAATGCTAAGCTGTTTAAGAAGCAGAAAAAAATCAGAGAGCAAAATGCCGATGTGATATTTGACGATGGTAATGAAGATACAGTGGAAGAATGGCTTGTGGGCCATGTACCAGACATAGACCATGATCTTAATTTGATACTTGTAACCCAAGCTCCAAGGGTAAGAGATTTATATGATGATGACTTTGAGTCTGATGAAGATGAGGAATATGTTGTGGATATGGAGTTTGAACCAGATGGATCACAAAATATTCCTCTCTCTCGTGATTCACATTCTACTTAGTAAGGTTAGTAATTTTATCTTACATAGTAAGGTTAGCATGTTAAGTTACATATCTCAGTAGTCTTTGTTTCTAACCATATTTATAATATGATATCTCCTTATAGATCTTCGTTGTTTTATATCTTTTTATTTGCAGGTGTATGTCTTTTGTTGCAGGTGTATGTTATAAGGTCTAACTCCTAACACATCTACCCAATTCATGGTGATTACTTGATCTGAAGACAAAAGGACGAAGACTTCAATCCTTTTTTGTATTTTGTATGTTCTCAAGATCAAGACAATCTATTTTGTGTATCTCATGAATTGGAAGTTTTTGTGCTTTTTAAATTTGATGTGTAAAGGAGAAAACTATATTTATCTATAACAAGTTATATAATTGTGTCTAAAAACTGTATCATTATATTTAAATTATTTAAAATAGCTAAATATATTATAAATATATTAAATTATATTTAAAACTAGGCCCCGCGTATATCCCGCTTAATCTCCGATTTTTCGGTAACTCGCTAGGCCCGGAGTTGCCGCCCGACTAGCGCCTAGCGCAATTCCGAACAGAGATGAAAGTAAATACTGCATTGTTAAGGTTGCAGTTACAGTGGTCGTCCTATGAGAACTAAGGATTGTAAGTTATAGTTACGCAATCAAATAATCAAACTCCAAAAGTAAAGGACGTGATCTCGCTAAGATCATTTGGAGAAAAAAAATAGGCATAAGTATTGGAGTCACTTATCTTTGTATTAATCCATACAAAGACGCATTAAACCATATGAATTAATATTCTTGAAGTTACTTAACATTTTTGAAAAAAATAAAATATATATACTCCCTCCGTCCCATTTTAGGTGGAGTTTTTGGGAAAATTTTTGTTCCATTTTAAGTGATGTTTTCAAGTTTCTAGGTAAAAAATAAATGCATTTTAATATTTTTAGTTATTTATATTATGTAGTATAATTGTTTATTGGTTGAAACTACTTTAATCATTATTGTTTTTAGGTAAACGAGAAAAATATAATAAAAGTTTGTAGTTTCTTAATCAATGTGCAAAAACCTCAAAACTCACTTATTTTGGAACAGAGAGAGTATATCTTAACTTAAAAGATTTTTAGCAAGAACTTTAATAAACATGAATGAATGTTGGTAATTTTATAAATATCACTAATTCAGTTATAAATTTCATTCAGTAATCTTAATATTAACTAATATACATGAATAAATAATAAAATTTTAAACAAATTTTATAGTTTTAGAGAAAATAAAAGTTTATTAAACATTGACACATAAGACTTTACATAGAAGACTTTTCATAAGAAAACGAAGAACACATGTATTTAATGCTCTTCAAAATTCTTGAATCTTTGATCAATTATGCTTTGGGCTGACAGTACTCCGCACACGTATCGTAGGTAAGTGTACAGAATCTCTCCTTTCCCAAACAGCAATAACAATTAAAGTTTCCAGGCACACAAGTTTCTGGAAAGCACGGTGGTAAATTTATTTTGCTTCCCTCAAGGCCCTCCATGTTTCTACCTATCATAGAATTAAAGCAATGATATGAGTCACGAGTGTGATTACACTGATAATGATGAAAGTTGATGAGCAAACCCTAAAAGAACATGCATATGTACTTACTTTCAAGACGACCAAAAAGCAAAATGAGGATGATGCAAAAGATAGCACAATTGGATGACGACATTGTGATGACTGATGATTAATTCTTTTCACAATTTTTTTGCCTTTGTTATATGATGATCAAAACCATATATATCTAATTTGTGGTACGTCTTCTTTTAAAAAGAAATTGTGGTACGTCTTTCTTTCGTATGGTAGTCAATGGAATAAAATCTGCAACTAAAATTGTTTTGACTAACTTTAATTCCAAAAATCTCTATAACATTATTTAAAAAATTCTCATATTAATTCTTAATGGTTAATTATAATGATAGCTTTAATTAGTAATTAACTTTATCAATAAATGCTATATTGTTCATATCATTTATTAACTTTTTTGTTTATATTTATTTCCAAATTATCTTATTATCAAAAAGGCAATATCTATAATATAAATTTATATAGTAGCTAATCTTTTAAATTAGAGTCCTATGACTTTCTTATGTGTGACTTTTTATTTGGACCATCCCCTGAAATTTTTATCATATTATACATATTTAGTTACAATATCTTTTAATATTTTGATCTTTTGTTTGAAATACAAATAAACAACTTTCTTTTACAATTCTAACAATTTTTTTTCAGAAATTTTTTTCGTAATTAATTTATTCAAATTCTAACTATTATTGAAATATAGTTAGCAATTAAAAATTAAATTGGTTGTGATTTCGAAAACAAAAGTTAAAATAATATAAAATATTTAAGAGTTTTGTGCAAAATGACTCAAAATTCAAATTCAAACATAAAACTATCCCATGACTTCTTTTGTAACTTTTATTTGCCGTATTCATCCCAAAAGTTCGGATTATTCACAAAATACTATTCTTTTTTTCTTTTCAAAAATTAATATTTACTCTATCATCCTCATCTTCATCGAATATTTACAATATTGTCATTGTCATGAAAACACCAACCACTTTGAACAACCAATTGAAACTCTTAATGCTACATAAAAATTTGGGCAATTCTCCAAAATAGATTATTTTCAAATTTTTGTCATAAAACGAAACCTTAGAGAGAAAAATGATCAGAATATTTAATTATATAGGTGAAAAGATCTTTATATCCTAGATATATAAATATATATAAATAAATAAATAAATAAATAAATAAACTATAAAAAAATTATAGTTCCAGATTATATGTTTTCAAATTTGAACTTTTTATAATTTTTTTTCTTTTGAAATTTTATTTTTCAAAATATTTTACTTTTTCAAATATTCTTTTTGAAATTCGAAAATACTTTTTGACACTATTTTAAAATTTTCATTTCAAATTTTTAATTTTATTTCATAAAATTTTAAACCTTAATCCCAAACTCTGCCTATTAACTCTAAATCCTAAGATCTAAATTAGTTAATCCAAATAATATAAGTGTATATATACATCTTTAATAAATATCTTGGTCATTTTGATCTTTATAGTCTATATTTTTTATAACAAACTTTTTAATTGTTATCCTATGGTATTTCTCTAAAAATTTGTCAAAATATGCAATTCTCAAATTTTCAGATTTATTAAAACTGTTATTAGCTATATTCTATATATCCAAATTTATTTTTGGGTGAATATTGGTTTATAAAATGTGAATGCATATAACTTAACTATAAAATATATTAAATAAATAATGAAAATAGTTTATACTTACGTATCCTCCTTTTTCAATTAAAATATTTGGTTAGTATACCTTTGTCTTATACCGAATAACAAATAAAATATGGATCACTCAAAATTTCTTTTGCTGGTTATTTTTGGTTTAGCCTAGAGAGAAAATTTGGTTTGTTATATATAGGTTAACTAGATTTTGACTAACACGCCCATGCATGTGTATATTTTCTATAAAATATGTAGCTATTTATCTTCTATGTCAATATTAGAATTGGACAAAAAACCCGAATCCAAAAAATCGAACTGATCCCGATACAAAAAGAAGTACCAAATCCAAACCAAAATTGATTAAATATCCAAATTATTCAAAATTTTGGTATTTAAAAAATTGAAACGGAATCCGATCTGAATCGAAGTATTTCAGATACCCGATTGTATTCGAAATAGATTTATATACTTATATATATATATTATATATATATATATATATATATATATATATATATATATATATATATATTAGACTTAACGTATTTAAAAACATCCAGAATATATATGGTACTTTTAAGTTAGTTTAAATAATTGATAATATATGTAGTCATATATAAATATCTAAAATCGTTAAAGTATATTCAAAACACCAAAATATTTAAATAATTATTGATTATCTATCCAAATATTTAAATCAAATCAATTTATATGTTAAGTTTAGGTATTTTGACATACGTTATTCAAATTTATATGTAATATATTATTTTGTTTATATATTTTGAGAAATTTAAAATATATAATGAATTTTAAAAATAGTATAAATGGGTTATCTGAACCCGAACCCGAACCCACAAAGGTCTGAATCGAATCCAAACCAAAATTTAGAAATATCCGAATGAGACTGAAATCTTTGACCCGAACCGAACCCGAATGTGTACCCGAACCCCTACCCCTAATTCACAATCTATTTTTTTCCTTTAAAAACAGAGTAAACATATAATTAACAGTACTATCATATAAATAATCGCATATATATATTTTTAAAATTTAATGTGAAATAAAAAATCATAATTTAAGTTGGTATATGAAATTTGACTTTTATTGTATTTTTCTTATATATATTGAAAACATTTTTTAATGGTTATTGAAAATATTTTAGTAAAAATAAAATTTTGAATATATGTATATGTTTGAGTCAATTTTTGATATAAATCAAC
Organism: Raphanus sativus; assembly: GCF_000801105.2. Lineage (NCBI taxonomy): Eukaryota > Viridiplantae > Streptophyta > Magnoliopsida > Brassicales > Brassicaceae > Raphanus > Raphanus sativus. The sequence goes on from NC_079519.1 coordinate 7,899,689, forward strand.
TTTAAATTATTATTTTGATTTGAAATATAAATATATATAGTGTATATATAAAGTTTAAATTTTGTTTTATGATTATTTTAGACCAATGATATTTTAGATAATTATATTAACTAATTTTGTATATTTTAAAGTTGGTCCAAATAGATAGTTTCTCATAATATAATAGATTTTCAATTTTTCTTAATAACAGAAATTCATTATTTTCTTAATATACTGTTATATGTGTTTCTAAACAACATTGTATCTTTTTATACTGCTATTTATGTTTTCAAATACAGTACATGTTTGTGATATTCGGAAAGACATCTGTTTGTGATATGATTATTCAGCAATTGCACGATCAGTGTTTTGTTCTTGTTAACCAGGTACTAAATACAGTACATCTTGCTTTCCCTGATATACACTTCCATAGATGTTATGTTTTCTTAATGTATAATATACACTTCCATAGAAAGTTGAGCAAGAATTGATTGGCAACGGGCAGCAGAGCTAGCTTAATCCAGCCAGGACAGGACAGACATATAAAGTTGATTGTATGATAAAGAAAACCCCAAAAGTCTTAGTAAAATTTTTGAGACAAAAAAAACAAAAGAAAAGGCACCAAAATTAAGGAACATGAAATGTCAGGTGATAGACTTAAACGGTGTGATGTTTCCTGTGATTCCAGCTTGAAGAAACAATCTTGGACATCCTATTCACCTCTCTGAGGCAGTTAATTCAAAACCTAAAGGCATTCCAACTCAAGAAACCACAGACGAAAGCCTTTTAACTAAATGGACCAATCGTCAGAGTAATACCATTAAATACTCAACGTAGTTCTTGAAGACTTAATCTAACAACAACGTATTATATATTTTACACTAATCAGCTAGGAAGATGGACAACTAGGAGCTTTGTAGACCAGATACAAGCGAACTTCATTTATAATTTCAGAGAAACAAAAAAAAAAAGGAAGGTTCCTCCTCTAGAAAAAGCATTAATTTCATAATCTTTAAGCTGCTGGGAGGAAGCTCGCTCTTCAATGGATGGAGATTGCAAGTTGTTTAAAAAGTCGATTGAGATGATGATGAAGCCGATTCAGGAAGGTGCACGATGAAATGAGAGAGCTTATCGCCAGATCAAACCAAGCTTTAGCTTAGCAAGAGGAAGATGTCGGTGGCTTCGTAACCGGTTTAAACCGATACGAAACTGGAAACTAACTAATTTTATCAACTAAACCGGATTTGTTGAGATAGCCATAGCCCCAATCAGATGATTTTAGAAAGCCGACCAAAATTAATTTCAAAATCAACCAGTGTGATTGGGTTGGGGCGGGGGTTGATTTTATGATAACTTTACAAAAGTATAAGGGAATAAAAATAAATTTAACTTTCGTCTTCGTTTCTCCTCAGCTCCATTTGTATATATAAATAGATATAAGAGAATACACTGACATCAATTAATCTGCTCCGAATCCAAGCTTATTGTCTTTTTTTCTCCGATATTTTTAATTTAAAAAAAAAATTAGGTCAATTGTTTAATCAGAAAATTAAGTTCTGTCCCCTTCCTTCCTTCCTTCTTTTTTTTTGGTCTAGATTTATTCCAGATCAAGTAATACTTATTTTTTAAAACTCTTGACGTTTGCTTGCAGAGATCCTCTGAATCTGGTAAACATCGAATCTCAGTTTTCAAAATCTGAATCTTTAATTTTCTTTCTTTTACTTTTCAGTTTTCCACATGCGACTGATTTGAGTGAGTTTAGGTAGTTTTGCATTTGTGGATCTATGAACTTAGCAGCTAACGATACAATCAGTTCTTGCTTGTTAGATTCACAAGAGTAATAAGAAGAAGAATGAGTTGATTTTCGTACATGAGTGTGTTTATTTGGATCTATTTTTCTAATTGTTTGTGTGTTTTTTTAATGATTTAAGCTATAGTTTGTGTATGAAATTTAGACTGTGTGAGAAAAATTAGTTGAAGGGTTCTGAATCATCAGTGTATTGAATGAGATTTAAGTGTGTGCTTAATCAAATACGATTTGGTGGTTTTAACATAAAACTATTATCTCTTGTGTTGACACTAGATGGGTTCTACTCCTAAGTCAGTTGTTGACATGATCGAAGCTTCCTCCAAGGTTCATTACTCTGGTTTCCACATGAACGGTCACATCAATGGAGTTGAACCAAGTGCGTTACAGGGAACCACCTCTGCTTCTGCTATATCATCAGACATTCAAAGGCAGCCTTTTGTGATTGGTCTCTTCTGCTTTTTTATTTTCTCTGAGTAAAATGTTCACTGAAAAAGTCTTGATTTTTTTGAGATGTTTACTGTTCAAGTTTTGTGGGTAGGTGTTGCTGGAGGCGCAGCATCCGGAAAGACATCTGTTTGTGATATGATTATTCAGCAATTGCATGATCAGCGTGTTGTTCTTGTTAACCAGGTACTAAATGTTGCTTTCCCTGATATACACTTCCAATACATGCTTTGTTTTCAGAATGTATAATCAATTCTCCAACTTGATCAGCTAGTAATCCTATACGTACATGCAGAGTCTAAGTAGAATGCTGCTTAAATGTCGCTATGACCGTATCAATATTATATTCTAGAATGCTTTCTTCCTCATGATGTTCCACAAATTGCGCTCCGTTAAATATCCAGCGATGAATGATTTGGCAGGACTCGTTCTACCACAGTTTGACTGAAGAAGAACTTGCTAGGGTTCATGAGTACAACTTTGATCATCCAGGTGAGATCGTCTATGTGATGTGGCTTATTTTCTATAATGTACTGATGTAAATATGAACCGCCAAGGATAAACTCATTAGAGCATATAGTTTTCTCTGTCTTCATTGGATAATAAAGCCACAAACAAACACATTATTTAGTTACAGTTTCGTGATTGCTTTCCTGTCTTCACATACTCATGTAGTTTTTTTGTGATCTTGATTCTAATATTTTGGTGTTGTCTTCCTGTAGACGCATTTGACACGGACCATTTGTTGTCTTGCATGGAGAAACTGAGGCAAGGACAAGCGGTGGATATTCCAAAATACGACTTCAAGACTTACAAAAGCAGCGTTTCTAGAAGGGTACCGTTTTCTTTCTCACTATTGCATTATGGCACAGAATTTGAAGGCTCAAAACCGTACTGTAATATAAAAACTACTTGAGAAGCCTATTTCCTTTACTTTTTTCTCCTTGTAATGATAGTACTTTACCTGAATGTCATCACTAGCTTCTATCTGGTTGAGGACATAACAAGATATATAGTATGCCTCATGTTCTGTTAAAGATACTTCGAATTTGGAAAATATCTGGCAGGTAAACCCTTCGGATGTAATATTACTTGAAGGGATACTTCTGTTCCATGATCCACGAGTCCGAGGATTGATGAACATGAAGATCTTTGTGGATACAGGTCAATCTTTCGTATCACCTCTTTCTCTGGATAACTCTGTAAAATCTAGCATTACGCAATTTAACTTTCTTTCTGTGCAGATGCTGATGTACGCTTGGCAAGAAGGATAAAACGAGATACTTCTCAAAATGATAGAGATATTGGCACAGTACTCGACCAGGTTAGCCCAGGAATCTCCTTTATCAACCGCCTTAGATTAGATGTCGCGCGCGCACATGGCTGTATCTGAACTCTGAAGTAAACCATTTTTTTTGGTGCAGTACTCAAAGTTTGTGAAGCCTGCTTTTGATGACTTCATTCTTCCAACGAAGAAGTATGCAGACATCATCATTCCTCGTGGTGGGGATAATCACGTAGCGATTGACTTAATCGTGCAACATATTTGCACCAAGCTGGGCCAGCATGATCTCTGTAAAATATACCCTAATCTATATGTCATACAATCAACATTTCAGGTGAGAATACTATAGTAGCTCATTTAAACACTAAGTCACGGTTACAATCATGTGGTTTCAGCCACCACAGAACTTATGTTTGTCTTTCTCTTTCAGATACGAGGGATGCACACACTTATACGTGATTCCCAGACAACCAAACATGATTTTGTCTTTTATTCTGATCGATTGATCCGATTGGTACGACTAAATTCTCACGAACAGTTGATGAAGTTTTTCCTTATACATGTCTCATGTCCGTCATCTGATTTAGTCTGTGCTTTGTGTAGGTTGTAGAGCATGGACTTGGACATCTGCCTTTTACTGAAATGCAGGTCATCACTCCCACCGGTAAGCATGTTTTTTCTCAATTCTTTCAGTGAATTTAACAGCGTTGTTGTAGAGGTATAAGGCTATATTCCAGAACTAAGAGATATCTTCGGTACCTTGTATCAGGCTCTGTATATTCGGGTGTGGATTTCTGTAAACGGTTATGTGGTGTCTCTGTGATTAGGAGGTATTTGCTTCTACTAAATTAAAGTCCATTCAAGAGAAACTTTCACCTGTTCAGATCTCATATCTACTTTACTGTTATTACGAGAAAATCAAAGTGGTGAGAGCATGGAGAATGCGTTGCGGGCATGTTGCAAAGGTATCAAAATAGGGAAGATCCTAATTCACAGGGAAGGCGACAACGGTCAACAGGTAATAGATAATAGGCAAAATATGTATGTCCCAGTTTTCTAGATCTTATGTTCATATCTCTAATAACACTGTCCTGCAGCTTGTTTATGAGAAACTGCCTAATGATATCTCGGAAAGGCATGTCCTCTTACTCGATCCTATCCTCGGCACAGGTTCCTTAACCTTTCTATTCTGTTTTCCACCTAAAACTGCTTTGCCTTCCTTCTCGGGTTAGTGGTGAATAACTTAGTTTTGCAACTTGCATTCTTTTTTTTTTTTTTTCAGGAAACTCAGCAGTTCAAGCTATCAATCTTCTTATAAGCAAAGGTGTACCTGAAGGAAACATCATATTTCTAAACCTTATAAGCGTAAGAAATTACGCATGGCCCTTCACATATCTTTGGTACTCCCTCGTTATCCCCTAAAAATGCTTTCTCTTTGTTTAAACAGGCGCCTCAAGGTGTTCATGTGGTGTGCAAGAAGTTTCCAAGATTAAAGATAGTTACATCAGAGATTGAACACGGTCTTAACGAAGAGTTCCGTGTCATTCCCGGTATGGGTGAATTTGGAGACCGTTATTTCGGTACCGACGATGATTAGAAGATCGGTGATACACACTTACAGCCAAATCATCTTTAAAATCTTCTGGTTTACCTACCCCACATAAAGAACCCTTCAAGCTCTGGGAACAATTTTGATTTACTTCAAGAATACCCCCAGTGAGGGGTTTGATTGATCGAACTCAGAACTTGGAATTCATGTATCTTACATATATATTATGTATCCTTAAAACTCTTGATAAAAAAAAAAACTTCATATCCTTTTTAATACATGGTTTGAGTTTATTGCATGTATGGAACTAACTCCAAGCACCAAAGTGCGGCTAATGTGTGTCGAGGCATTCAAAAACTAGAGCTACTTAATCTAATTATCCATCCTCGGTCACAGATGTTAGAGTCTATCACTTACGTTTGTGTATGTTCTCAAGGCTGCCTTTGTCAGCAAATTTTGCAGGTATATAATATTTATGCATCTAAATTCAAGAATTGCATTAAGTGCAGATTCTGCGTCTCATTAAGCCCTAGCTTCTTAGTGTTTGCGTTTCCTTTTTACTTGCCATTTGAAATTTATTAATGATGCTTTGGAAGACTTGATAAAACGTAAATGTAAATGTTGGTTTCTACGTTGCATGGAGCTCAAAGTTATAAGACTTTGTTTCTGCTGGCAAGAGGTTGTAAAGGATGGATTTTGGACCTGTTATTTCAGGCCATAACATAACGGTCGGACTCGGGACTAAAGACTTCGGTAAGACTTCCCGAAGTGGACCCCACAATCGCTAGTTCTTATTCGAGCTCAACTAGATTGAAGCAAACAAAATTATACTATCATTTGGTTAAAGCCAAGCCAAATACATTATGGAGAAACACATTCTTATTTGGCGCATGAACTGAAGTGGTAGAAAACGTGAGATGATGGTGTCATGTTACAATACGGTTAGATACTTAAATCCAAATCGAGGAGACACATGAACTGGCGAAATCATGATGAGATGATGTAATGTTTTAAGTTAGTATGTCATATAGTACATACATCGAATCCGAAACATGAAGTGGTTCCCGTACTTTCCGGATAATCATCATTAGCTGTTGGTTCCTTTTGTCGGTTAACCCTTTCTGATGAGTCATATCTTATAAAATAGTTATAATTAGTTTACAAACAACGTAACTGTACGTGCAATGTGCTTACTAGTGGTTGTTTTCGTATTCTTTGGTCATCGTTGTTCGAAGAATACTTAACATAACCATTAATTGTAACATATACAAGACCAGACGTAAGTAATTTACAAGTCCAAAATAAAGTTTATTTGTAGATTATGTTCTTTGCAATGGAATGCTCGTGGTTCTGAAAATTTAATGTGGAGTAGTTTAAGATTTTTTGCAAGTCACTATCAAAATCTTGAACTTCAAGATATTAAGACACGCATGACAATACACAAACAAAGAGAAGCAACATTCATAAAACTGCATATGTCGTTCTTATACTTGGTTTAAGCATGTGGGGTATTATTATTGTGTGCACACAAAGTTTTTCGTTTTGCTCAATCTCCAATCTTGTACTATTATATTAGAAAAACAATAGTTGTTTTTAGAATATTATTCGTAGATGATGATAAAATGGTGATTGTTGGCTGGAAAGTCATTGTTTTCAGACAACACATGACCATGTGATGGGGTGGCGCATGGGTCCACGTGATTCCACGTCCAAAAGCCTCTCTTCTCAATTTCACAAGATCAGCAAACATCCAAAACTTTAAACGATTATATACTTGAATAGATTGCATTTTAAAAAGAAAAACACGAATCTTTCCTCCCCATGTAAATCCCAAACACTACCTGCCATTTCCCCCAAAAATTATATCTTAAATTCTTCAAAATACTCGGAAGACATTATTTATATAATAATAGCTTCATATTTCTTTTTAGATAATATATAACTGTGGATTGATATTCACACTAATATATGCATTATTCATGCGCACATGCATACTATTTTAAAATTCGCAATTATCATGTAGACTGGATCTAATACGAATAATTCTCTATATATGGATTTTTGTTATCGGAATTATGATGGCGTATGTAAAAGATTTGAATTTTTGGTTTAGCATTTAAGCTTTTGTTCAAGAAAATTAATCAAAATATGTTTGTTCCGAATACTCCAATTATGTTTGTTTATTTATATTACTCCGAAATTAAGAAAAGAGAATAAGTCACTTCAAACTAATGTATAGTAGTTGTACATTACATTCATAACTCGTCTGCAAAATATAATGAAAACTCTCAAACCATAAAAAATACACCAAGATATTATTTCTTTCCGATTCTTCTAACAAATCATTGGCAACAAATATTCACACACCCTTTCAATTTATAAATGTAGTCACAGTAATTGTAGTTCTATATGGGTTTCTATACGGATTCATCCGAAAACGCAAACGAACAATTAGATGAACCACGAGGAGTGACAAACTTCTCCGGCGGTAGCGGCTGTGGCTGCCATTTTTCACATTTTCCGCCTTTTAACATATCGTTGTCAGATCGTCCCACGTCAAGCTGCCTAATCTCTTTAAGCATTGCCACAATATCTTTCATCATAGGCCTATCAGCTGCCTTATTGCTGACGCAGAGGAATGCGACCGCTAACGTTTGGAGCATCTCATGCATTATTGGATCGGCTCGTCCACGGAGCCTTGGGTCGAGGATTTCTCCTGGAGCCTTTTTCTTGGCTAGATGATCTCTCACCCATTGAACCAAATGTGCACCTCCTGGTAGATCCGGATCCAGTGGATGCTTTCCCGTTAACACTTCCAATAGCACCACTCCAAAACTATACACATCGCTCTTTTCGGTTATACGTTGCATCGATGCATGTTCTGTTAAACCAAAAAAAAACAATCGTTAATTATGAATTTTGACAATAATAACGTGGAAAATTAATATGAGTGTTGATGAAATTTACCTGGAGCCATGTAACCGTAAGAGCCAGCCAACGGAGGCCGGTTACTTGATTTTGATGAATCTACATCGTTATTTTCTTCACATGAGACGGTTTTGGCTAAACCGAAATCGGCTAAGAACGGTTCGAACCGGGAACCTAATAAGACATTCATAGCTTTAACGTCGCCGTGTAGAATCGGAGGGAGGCAATCATGGTGGAGATAAGCGAGTGCATGCGCAACTCCCAAAACGACATCGTATCGTGCCTCCCAATCAGCTCCTCCTCTCCCTTTACCGGCGCCGTGAAGCAGAGAGCTTAGACTTCCGTTGGGGAGATAATCGTAGAACAAGAGTTTCAGATTCTTATTCGAACACCAACCCAAGAGACGTATTATATTCCGATGTCGGATCAAACCGAGCGTGTTGATCTCCGAGTTAAATGCTCCGGTCTCTTCCTTCGACCACATCTTCTTCACCGCCAGAGTTTCTCCCGACGGGATCGTCACTCTGTAAACCACCCCGGAGCTTCCGGTTCCGATCACGTTAGCCGAAGTCAAGTTCTTGACGATGTCGTCGATGGAGAAGTCGAGTTTCTGATACAGAGTCACTTCCCACGTGTCCAACTCCTCGTTTTGTTTCCCGGCGACTCGCTGCGCTTTGACGAGAGTGTAAACCGCCATGAGAACGAGGACGACGCTCGCTGCGACGAGGATCGACATGGCTAGTTTAACGGCGGAGCGGTGTCGTCGGGTTTGGATCTCGGTATCGGGTCGGGTCGAGATGAAGAGTCCTCTGTTCGATTCGAGAACAGAGAGCGGGAGTTTCCGGAAAAACAGAGTGTTCGGCAGCTCCCCGGAGAATTCGTTGAAGGAGATGTTGAGCGAGACGAGGTTCTGAAGATCAGCCAAGGCGTTGAGGTTTCCGGCGAGTTTGTTGTGAGAGACGTCTAGGGTTCCGAGATTGACGAGGCTGGAGAACCTCGACGGGATTACGCCGGAGAAGGAGTTGCAGCTCAGGTTCAGAGATATCGCGAGGGACGGGATGCGGCCTAGCTCGTCTGGGATGTCTCCGGTGAATCCGTTGTCGCCGAGGTTGAGAAGCTGGAGGCTCCGGCAAGAAGAGATCTCTCTCGGGATCGAACCGGAGAGACGATTCTTCGCGAGGTTGAGTTTTGTGAGTTCGGTTAAAGAACCGATACCGGATGGTAGAGAACCGGTTAGTGAGTTATCTGAGAAGTCGATGAACTGCAAACTCTTGGGAAGCGTACCGGGTAACGAACCGGTTAAACCGTTGGAGTGAAGATCGAGAAACTCAAGGCTTTCGCAACCGGAGATAGCCGGTGGAATGTTACCCGCGAGACGATTCTCGCTTATATCGATAAAGTTTAAATTTTTCAGATTCCCAATCTCGGACGGAATATTCCCCGCGAGTCTGTTTCCGTTGAGCCTTAGCCGGTAGAGACTCGTGCAGTTTCCAATCTCCGGTGGTACGGATCCAGACAAGCTGTTAGAGAGGAGAAGAAGCTTCGTGAGGTTACGTAGATCGAAGATTCCGTTGGGAATCGAACCGGAGAGAGCGTTGTAAGAGAGATCGATGGCTTGAAGCTCTTCGCATTGAGAAAGACTCTCCGGTATTTTCCCGGTTAACTGGTTCGACCACGCGAAGAACATCGTCAGGCTCGTTAGTTTCAACTGCGGAATCTCCCCGGAGATTCGGTTGTTGTCGATCTCTAAATGCGTCAGCTTCGTGCAGTTCGCTAGCTCTTCGGGGATCGTACCGGAGAGCTGGTTAACGCTGAGCTGAAGCTCCTGGAGATTGGGGAGGTTTCCGAAGCTTCTCGGGATGTTTCCGGTGAGGAGGTTTTCGGATAAGTCGATGAGGAAAAGGTCCGGACAGTTCCCGAGCTCGACGGGGATTTTTCCGACGAGGTTGTTTTGCCATAAGAGAAGGCTTTGAAGGTTCTTGAGACCACCTAGTGTTGTCGGAATCGAACGGGAGATCGAGTTTTGGTACAAGTAGAGGTTTTGAAGCTCCGTGCAGTTCCCAATCTCATCGGGGATTGGACCGGAGAAGAGTGACGTGTACAGAGCTATTGTCTGAACGTGTTTCAGGTTTCCTATCGAAGCCGGGAGTTTACCGGAGAGACTAGTCTCGGCGAGACCTAACGTCACGAGGCTCTCGCAGTTACCAATCTCCCAAGGAAGCTCTCCTCTTAGATTCTTGTTCCCGCCCGCGCGGAAGGTTTGTAGATTCTTGAGCTCTCCGATGCTCTTCGGAATCTCTCCGGCGAGTTTGTTGTCGAAGAGAGTGAGCTCGACGAGGTTAGTGAGGTTCCCCAGCTCCGAAGGAATCGCACCTTCGAGGTTGTTGGTGTTGAGAGACAGAGTCTTGAGTTTCTTGAGCTTGAAGATTTCGACAGGGATTTCACCGGAGAGAGAGTTATCGGCCAAATCGAGGACTTCGAGCTCCGGTAAGTCTCCGAGCTCCTTAGGGATGAAACCGGTGAGATTCACGGAGGTTAATCTGAGTGAAGTCAGAGACTTTAGCTGCAAGAGATTCGTGGCGGGTAAAGGACCTTGAAAGTCCGTGACTTGGAGCTGTATCTCCGAGACTTGGCCTCTCGCGTTGCATCTGATTCCGACCCATTTGCAAGGATTCGATTCCGCGGCGTTCCAAGAAGATAAGGCGTCTCCGGAGATGTTTAGCTGAGATTTCCATGAGAGCAGAGCTTGGCCTTGATCGTTTACAGAGAAACAGGGGATGAAGAAGAAAACAGAGGAGTTTAAAAAAAGAAAGAGGAAGAAGCTGAATCTATGGTTACGTGGCATTGGTGAAGAAGAAGAGAAAGAGAGGGAGGAGGAGGAGGAGAAGTGGTAAGGAGAGAGAGAAGTGCGTTGGGATTGTGAAGCGAAGAACCCCATGGAGTTGGTTTTTACTTTGTTTTATAGAAATAGTATATTAGTAAAACAGAGCATTCAAGGAGAGAGACAGAGTAAAAGAAGTAGCAAAGGAAGATCTGGATCCCAAAAAAGCAACTCCACCTTTTTCCTTTATTACTCACTCCGTTCCAAATTAGATGATGTTTTGGAGAATTTTGGATATTTCAAAATAGATGATGTTTTGATATTTTTATATTAGTTATAGTTTTTTTGAAAACTGGATGACCAATAGAATCTTATAATCTTTTTGATTATTGGTTGGATTAGTTTTAATTTTTCTTTTCAATGTTACCTTTTTAAGATAAAAATATATTTCTTAATTCTTGTACCATCATCCATAACATCAAGTATTTAGGAATAGAGGAAGTATTAATTTCACTTTTTATTTCTTTCCTTTCCCACCATTTACATTTTTTTTTTTTTGGTTAAAACCCACCATTTACATTTGTTATTACTTATTAGGTTAAAAAATTACAAGCAGATAGTAAAAAAATTACAAGCAGATAGTATAATATAGTTGCGGGTAAAATATTTAAATGACATTTCATGGTAATTTTTTCATAAATGGCATTTCTGGTGTCCTTTATTCATATGAATGGGACTTTAATTTATAATGTTCTAATATAATTTAACTTTAATAAGAACAAGAGTCATAAATGCTGAAAGTGCAAACAAAAATTGATATACAGAGGTTATCTAGTAAGAAATAATGTCACTTTAGAATGACCCCATTGGTTGTCCAAAAAAAAAGAATGACCCCTATTGTTTTGTTATTTCTCGATTCATATTTTCGATAGTGATTAATTTCTTGTTTACCAAAATAATGATATTTGTTGTATACCACTATCTAGCGGCTTGCGTGGTAGGTATCTGTTGTAAATTACTACCTAATATTTGTATAAGATAATTATATCTACAGTAGCATCCTAACACGTTGTCCAGAGAAAAATAAGTAGCAGCCTAACACAGAAAAATTCAGACAAGTGTGTCTTTTTCTCTCGTACTTCCGTTACTCTGTTAACTTGGGAGAGAGTCCGAACTATATATTATATACTAGCGTGTATAGTAACAAATTCAAAATGTAAAACTAATGGCGGAAAGAAATTAAGATGAATTTTAGCAAAAAAAAAATTAAGATGGACATCGTATATCTACTTTGAGTTTCTGATATATAATTAAAATATTAAAAGTATAGTTGAAACATGGAATCTTGAAGGGAGTGAAATGCACATGCAATCTAGGAATTTATGTGAAACATTAAGTTAAATTTGAGTATCGCTCATCTCTGAGCATCCTGTCGGTCCATTTCATTCACTGTAATTATATAGATATTATACATACATCATATACATATGTATGTGCATACTTAAGAATTAAGAGAAATTTGTACAGTTTAAATTTAAACAAAAGTAAAACCAATCACTCAACAGATTGTAGTTGAAGTTGTAGATATAAAGATTGTAGATGTTCTCACTATAATTTCTTTTTAAATGATACAAAGAAAATTAACAAGATTAAAAAAATAAGAAGAAGATTAAGTTGTAAACATTATATAATTTGATTGGGATTTGCTAAATTATACCTTTCTTTGGCATCAATTGTACTCTTTTTAGTTACACTACTACTAGTTTATAAGGTACTGGATAGGTGACTGTCTAGATCCAACTTCTCGATTGAATATTTGATTACATATATAAGAAAGGGAACTGGACAAAACAAAAGGAAAAGGGGAAATGATTTTTGAAATTAAGATCATGGGTCAAGCATCATTAGGTAGGGGGTCAAGATAATCAATATAATTAAATCAGGATCCCTTTTATGGATTTGCCCTTGACTTTCCTTGGTATATTACTTTTTGTGCCATCAGATTTGTCTTAAAAATTAAAACTCATTAAGGATAATTTAGGAAATGAAAATAAGACCATCTAAACTGCCTAATAACACACGGCATTCATTTGTTTTAATAATTACTGTATAGATAATTGCATAAAATTATTAAAAGGGACGACAGTTACAAAACATTTTTATAGGAACCACTTCTTATTTTTTTTCTGAAAAAAGTTTAGTAACCACTTCTTGTGTTCCTAGCAATTAAACGAGTTGGTCCAAGTTGGTCCATGTTATTTGTAGCTTCGGGATCCACTTCCTTTATTAATATGTAACTGAATAATTTACCCTACTAAAAAAATTAATAATATATTATTTTTATATACACTATCTTATCAAGTTCTTTTCTTTTCTTTTATTTTCTTTTCTTTTATATTGACTTCATAAATTTTAATATCCATAGCTTTAGACATGACAAAATGATTTATTTGAGATATATATATATATATATATATATAACACTAATCATTAATCTAATATATTTTATTCATAGGGTTTCCATGAGTTTTCCGGATTATTAAATAATAAATTTTCCGAAAACTCAAACTAGAACACTGGGTTTACCGGTTCAACCGCAGGTCTGGAATGAGTTTCAAAACTTTTGGTAAAGTCTATAGTTATGCAACATCATAAATTCAATATAATAATCAAAATCTCTTACTAATAATATTTTTAAAATATATACACAAATATAATTAAAAATGCAAATATAAAAATTAAAAATGAAAATATACCCGCCCTTCAAAGGGCGGGTTAAAATCTAGTTATATATTAAGATATAACACCACAGTTCAAGTCACATGCCATAGTAACATCAAAATATTAAATATATATCAATAGATGTGTAGAGAGGTGGTCATGTGCATCTATCAACAGATTTACAGATTTTATATAATAGTAGAGTGAAGGAAAGCATTTCGACAACATGGTTTTATTCCGTAGATTATGGAATAGTGTGTACTCTAATTACCGTAAACTGCACTTGATAAATGGTGATATTAATCATTAACTAAGTGACGATATGTATATCGTAATATGTAAATTTTGTTGTACATTATTGACATAACACACAATCTTTCTTTTTAAGGAGATACATCAGTGGTAACAACTAAAAAGTTTCTAAGTTTGAATAGAAACTAACAAGTTTCTTTCTCATGGAAATACTAGCATAAAGAAGTTTACTTCATTATTATGTGCTTTTTGAGGCATGATCAAAAATATATTTAGAATCCCTAATTGAAGAATATTTTGTTAATTTATAAGTGGCTCCCTATTTTGTCTAACTTTGGTTGATAAATATATAAGAATTATTTGCTGACAAAAAGAATATAAGAATTATTTACAAAATATTTATATACATACAATATATCTAAAAGAATGCGTGAGAAGAGTTAAACCAAATATGGTCCTTGAGAAAAAAAACCGATGTAAAGAGGAAAAAGGCGAAACTAATAAAACAAAAAACCAACAAACAAGAAGAAAGTGAAAAGACAACAAAAGATTCAAGAGAAAAGACAAGCAACTAACTGTATTTTCCAAAACTAGTAAAATTTATATTTTTCACAATTTTTTAATTAAATTATTTGATAAATCTTAATACTATCATCAAATGGTCCATATTTCCAGTTACAGTGACTTGGTTTAATAATCTGAATTTTTATGTTACATAGCTAACCCATATTTTGAAACTTTTGAAAACTAAAACTTTCTTGAAATAATAAAAATCTCATAAGAATGAAATTAAAAATTATTAAAAATAAATATTAAATATAATGAATAACCATCAATCGTCTCCAAATTAACACTGTTATCTTATTTTTATACTGACTCAATTAGTTGCAAATTAAAAGAAAAATCTTTTGTTTTACCCATAAAATCATAAATTAATGTACGGAAGTATAATACCTTACATTTATGTTATATACAAAAAAACTACATTAACAAAAAAGTATTCAGCAAACCATCAAAAAGTATATGTAAACCACTGATTTGTAATGTCGTGCAAACGATCAAAATACGAAAAATTTCATGTAAATGGTTGCATGATTATTAAATAAACCTTTCTCAAATCTCCTAAAAATTGATGGTTTTGGCCCTCTAACAAAATAGAGCCACAAACCTAAATTGGAATCGTAGATTCACTGTAAAATAAAGTTTAGAACAAAAATGTTGTAACATAACTCTATTTTAATTTTATAACAAAGTAAAAAGTATGTTTACTATATCAATATAATAATTCATTTATTTTCTGTTAACCATTTTAATTTTTACTTTAAAATAAAATACCACTGAAGTAAAAATAACTCTATCATACCGTTATTTTTTTTTTAAATATAGAATGAATCATTAGATATGATATTACAGTAGCATTGACACATTTAGATAATCCAATATTATAACTCACTTTGGCAATTTAAATAAATATAAAATATTTTTTACGAAACTATAATTTTATATATCAAAATAAAGTTACAAGATCATAATACAAGATCATAGTACACAATCATTTAAACTACTAAAACCTAATACTAAACTCTTCAATATAACAGCTTGAAAGTATTTAATTTGATAGATGTGTTATAATCATCTTACATATATTTTTGTTCTTTACTTTTTGTATATGACATTAAAACAAGTGTTGCACAAAAAATATTAGCATATATTTTATTTCATGAGAGAGTGAATTGAGTGAACAATTCTAATAACGTGAATAGCTATATGGTTTATGCAATTCACCATTCCTAAAAATTTTACACAATAATATTTTGAAAACTTCATAATCCATTAAAGTTTGAGAAAATATTTACCTCTTATCATTATTCAAAATACTCTAGACAATTAATGAATGTTATCAGGCAACTTCTCGTACGTTATATATTAATGTTACGTGAGTTAAAATATCACTTCTTTTAAATATATTAGTAATTAGGTTTTCTAAGCGAAAATGAAAACTAATTCATCTCAAATTTTTCACATGTCAGATGAAGGGTAATGATTTTTAATACAGTGAAGGGTGGTGTTTTGTATTACTTTCAACAAAGTTAATAGTGATGATAACATTTAAGATAAACTAAAAGATATAGACTTGATTATGAGTCATATGACAGTAGGACAAGATCTGGATCTGTATCACGTTTTGATTAGGTTAGAGATCTCACCACATGATGATAGACTAAGACCAATACAAAATACATCATATACTGAATTTAGGATAAACATTAGTTAAAGCTCCGGTTAAAATTACACAAGTGTTAGCAAGAAAGCATCAATCTTTACCTTGTACTAGTTTGTTTGAGTCCCTAAAACAATAGTTATGGCTATATATATATAATTTCATTCAGTATTGTGCCTGAAAACAATAGTTATAGCAGTTGATACGTATTACAATTCTGCAAAAGTTTGAAAATATAAATTCATATAGTTAAACTTGTCTAGGGCCTTAAACCGATATTTATTGTATAATTGTATGTATAATATAAATTCATATTGTATGTGGAATCTTGGATGGATTTAAGCTTTGTTTAGTGGTAAATTAGCACTAAGTGAGTGTTAGAAATTAACAAAGGTGGCATCTGATCTATGACTAGTATGGGCGATTTTTGCCTAATTTAAAAAAAAAATAAGTACAAGCATTTGTCTGTATTAGTTTTATAAATTATAATTAAAATGGTCCATTGTGGGGTATTTTATAGCAGAAGCAGTCCAAGAATGTAGTGGCAGAAACACTGTGCGAAAAGAAGTGGGCATCGATCAAAATTATTTGTTTATTTATAATTTATTTGTTAATTATGTTTGTCGATCCAATGAATATAACATATATTATGGTTGATAACGATAAGGCTATATATATATACCTAAGGATGATGAGAGTGGTCATGTGTATATAACTCCATTGGTTGTAAGTTGTGACTAACTACAACATACAACTACGAATCCCCTGCCGTAAGAAAAACATATTATGTCTTTCTTTCAAATGAATGTTAATTTATTCAACAAAAAAAAAATATAATAAATATGTTTTTTAGTTAAAATTTTTGATGCTTTAAAAAGGAAAATTGAGCAAAGAAGCCATTGCAGGATGTTTGCCCATATGCGAAATTATCTTGTGGTGAAGCCTCGTCGCATGACTCGCATCTTCATGTCGTTTATGGTTCATGAAGTTTCCCTCTGAATAAGTCGATGTGGTTCCTGATATGCTTATCAATAAGAGCTACCAACATGGTTGAATGATGCGATGGTTCCCCATGACGTCGGCCATTTGTATTTACGCCACAACGAATACACAAAGAAGAAATTAAAAAAAAAAAAAATCCTATCATGTCTACATGCCGATAAAATATCAAATTAGTAATAAAAATTGAGAAAATAGATGAATTGAATAGATAATTCTATTTTATCTATCTATCTATACTATTATTTATGAAGTGATTTTGCTTACTTGTCATGTTCTCCATGATTTTAACTAATTTTTCTTATTTATCATATTTTTATTAAGTTCAAGCTAAATTATCATTGATGTATTATTTGTTTTGAGCTGAATCACTAAATCATTAATATAAAATAATAGCTTTGATGAATATTCTATATAAGTAAAAACGAATTTTGTTTTATTAATATTAAATTTATATGTTATATTAGCTTTTCTTATTTGTCATATTTTTATTAGGTTTTAGACTTTTAGATAGGTTATTAATTTATTATTATTTTCTAACTATCCACTAATTTATTTTAATGATATAAAGTTTATATGTTATATGCTATATTAAATAATTGATTACAAAATAATATTTTAGAATTATCAAAAAAAGATAATTCTTCTATATATATTCTTTTTTGTGCCTATCTGAAAACAATATTTTTATTATAAAAGTTAAAAAATTAAGATACAAAATAATTTATTATTAAATATTAGTCAACCAAAAAATATAAATATATTTTCTAAACTATCTCTAAGATATGAGTGTTTTAAAAAAACTTAACACAATAATAAGTATATATTTTGATTAAAATTATTTGACATATATAAATATTTTGATATTTGATTTAACTATTTAAAAACATAAATAATAATTTATTATGCTGGTTTTAGATTAATAAGACATAAACTAATAAGTATTTATAAGAAATTTATTCCCGCATGTTCGGGCAAAACACCTAGTTGTATTATGTTAGGATAGTGTTTAGAAAATCGAGATTATTACTATTTTCACACAAAATGCTATTAATTCCCTTAAATACTATTTTCTGGTCTCATTCTAAAACTTCCAGTACAGCTTCAAAGTAACAAAAACAAAATTAGTAGGAATTAATAACTGTGAATTGAATTTATCTAATTATACTACATCTTTAGAACAAAATTCCTAAACCATTACTTTTAAATCTTTTACATAGTATTTACCATTTGTAAACTTTCTTATAAATCTATTATTTTTTCTCTAAAACTTATAAAAAAAAATTCCACTGTTTTGTGTTATTAGAGAAATCTCGTTGTCGTGACATATTACGCATACTCAATTTAAATATTTATCTCATTCATAAATCAGAGGTCATACATATACACATTTGACTAAAACCAGAGGTCATGTACACATTTGACTAAAATCAGAGGTCATGCATATACACATACACATTTATCATCTACCTAATTAGGTTAAATTACCCGATAAAGATTACGAATCAGACACTGAAGGTTTGAATACGAGATATTAGTCACATATGGAACGATGTTTATATAGTAGATATTAATAGATGAACTAACTGTGTTACAAAAAAAAAAAAAAAAAAACTAACTGATTACTAATTTGGAACATCTCCATAACAAGTGTGAAACCTATTATATATAGTTTGTTGTATAATAGATTTGGGAAAGTATTTGTGAAGCCGTGTGTAAATATAAAAGTGGGTATATACATGAATGTGTGTAAGTAGACAAGATGTGTTTGTAGGTATGTATGATGTGAAATAAGATGGGCCCAATGAGAATGAGATTGTTGCTTTAAGAGGGGAATCATAATAGTGATCTTTTTGTGATGACAACAACCACACGTGCTCATTCCTTCTACCAAAGGACTGCACTCACTTCGCTACACCTTTTAACTCCAATTATTTCCAGAAGCCACTTTTTTTTTTTGTTTTCGAATCAGATTTTGTAGAGCGAAACTCGAACTTATTGAATCATGCATGTTTTTAAGTCGGTTTTATCATATATGTAAATTGGTCACTGTATTGGTGATAGGAAAAATCAAATGTGAACATTTAAGTCCTAGCAAAACTCAGAAGTATAAGTTACAAAAAAAAAACTCAGAAGTATAGTCTCTGGCAATCAGCTGTAGTTACATAATTTTCAACTGTTTGCTTTTTTAAACCTCGTAGAAAAGCGAGGATGAGTGATGTCAACACATATTTCAAATGTTCACTATGCTCCTCTATTTTGAATGATATGCCTTTCTTTCGTAATGAGTAATAATAACAATGGTTTGGAAGATTGAAAACCAGCTTTAACAAAACATATTGGTATGGAAGAGAACTTGCATCAACATGACTGATAGGTTTTCTCATTATATATATATGTTAATGTAGTAGTGTTTTCGTTCTTGCTATCATTAGGTACTCGTTCAATTAGTATCTTTGCTATTTTCTAGATACGTAAGTATATGTATCATTTTTTTAACAAATTAATCTGAGAAACATAATTTTTACGTTTCACAGCTACACATATATATATATATATATATATATATATATATATGTTTATACTTTTTCTTGTAATAAGATTATATAGGACGTGATAATATGAACAACATATTTAAGATAGCAACACTTGTTGAATTCTGACTCATCAGTTTTTTTGTAATATTCAAACAAAATTTTCATAGTCCTTTAATTTACTTTCGATTATAACTACACTGACCATATAACTTTCTTTATATGTGTTACTTTGAATGATAAAAAGAGACAACATTTCACTTTCTTGGTCAACAAATTATATTTTTTTCAAAATACATAATATGAGCATATCACCATTCACTCTTTTGGTATCCTTTCTGCAAACTTGTTAATTATTAACTTTCAGCTTTTTTTTTTCCTTTCCGCTTCTTTCTATAAATTTTCTTTTCTGATCATGCTATTTTTTCTTTCAAGGTTATTTTGATATTCTTTTTTTTTTTGATATTCTTATTAATGTTTTACGTGGTCACTTAAATCTTACCGTGCTAAAAACGATAACTCAACCTTTTAGAACAGCCTTTTGGTTAATCTTTTTTACCTGTTCATACCACTTTTCACAGAATATATAATAGACAAAATAAAGTAATGTTTTAGAAAGGTTATAAACAACACAAGTTACACAACTCACTAACTTGATGTGCCTTTAAAACTAACATTGCTTAGTGGAGAAGCTGAGCTTTTGCAATCAGTAATCCTTTATCTATAGAAATATTTAATTTAATGAAATTAATGAGACGTTGATGTTTATTGGTTTATAATACTAAAATAGAGATAATACGTGTGACGAAAGGTGAAAATTAAAGGGTCAAATATTCCTTCCGTATTTCCTTGACTTGGGTTTTTCCTTCGTTGATTAATCTCTAAACAGGCCGCACCTGAGAGTTTTTTAACTACAACATATTTAAATATTGTAAATAATATTTATTTTGTTTTTCTTTAGAACAACATATTTATTTTGTTATATATAACATATAAATTTTAATAATAAATGTCAAAATACTTAAATCTAACATAAAAATTGATTTACCTTAAATATTTGGATAGAAAATCAATAAATTTTTTAAGTATTCTTGGTATTTTGATTATCGTTTAGCTATTTTAAACATGTACTTTGTTTGTATATATTTCCAAGTATTTTGGACAATCTAAAAACATCTTATATATTTTGTAAATTATTTTAGATATTAAATTTAAAAATAATTAATTTATTAAAGTATACAAAACTGATTCGAATATACTTAGAAATCCGAAATATTTTGGTTCAGATTCGGCTCTGATTCTACAAATACCAAAATTTTGTACCCGTTCAGATATCTAATCAATTTTGTTTAAAGTTCAGTACTATTTTCAGATTGAATTTGGTTCGTTTTTTTTGGATTCAGATTTTTTCACCCTATGTACGTGATCCCTTTAGTTAGTCATTAAAAATTATTTTAGAATTATTTAAGTAAAACGATGGACTGGACTAAAAAAACATTAATATTTCAGATTGTCAAATTCCACATTATTCTTTTTCAGTGTTGTGACGAAGATAAATAAAGTTAATGTTAGGAAAGAAAATTTATTATCCAATCCATTTCTCGTTAGATGATTTAAATAGCTTCTAAATAAATTTTTGATGTATCGATCTTTTGTAAGATTTTTGAAAAATATTAATTTAGAAGATCTTACACTTGCTAAAATAATCAATTATTGCTTAATTAATATATATATATATGATTAGAATAATCACATAAAATACCTCTTGTTTATTTACAATATTTTTATGGTAAGTAAATCAAATTAATTTTTTCTATGGTATGTAATTAAATTTGGGGGAATTTTCAAAAATACCATTTTAAAGGTACCATTATTCATTTTACCACCACTAAAGACACATTTTCAAAAATACCTTATTTATTAAAAGGTTAAAGATTCTTATATCTTTATTTTTATATGCTTTTCAAAATTCTAACCCCAAACTCTAAATCCTAAACCCCCAACTCTAAACCCTAAACCCTAAATCCTCAACTCTAAACCCTAAACCCTAAACTATATATCCTAAATTCAATACCCTAAACCCTAAAACCTCAACTATAAACCTTAAATCATCAACTCTAACCCTAAAACATCAAATATAAACCCTAAATCCTAAACCTTCAAATCTAAACCCTTCATTTAAGTGGTGATAAAAGTGGTTAGTGTAAACATGAAAAGTGGTATACTATGAAAATGGTACTTTTGGCAATTTCCCATCTCTTGAATGATATTGAGACAGATATATAATATATTTCAATATAAATATTTATTATCATATGGTTTTTTTAATATTTGTATATTTGCTGTAACAAAACATTTAAACCATTAATCCCAAATTTTTTGATGTAATAGTTTTCAATGAAAATTTCAAAGTTAACATATTTATGTATTTTAATACTGTACATATTTTTATTCAAATGATATTAATATATTGAATATATATTAAATGAAAATTCATATTCATACGATTTTATGATCATTTGTATCTTGTTATAAAAAAAACTAAATTTATTCTTTGATCACAAAATTTTCAAAGTGGGGTTTTTAACAATTTTAGTAATTTATTGACATTTAATAAAAATCAAAATATAACATATAAGAAAAAATATAATTTTTATTATATAATTGATGTGATTGTTTAATTATTTTTAATAATATAAAATTAAACAAAAATGAGAGATGATAGAAAAATTGTTATTAAATATTTATTATTCTTTTTTTTTGTCGTCAGCCCATCTGTTTAGATCAAGTGGTCGGGTGACCCTCCGTAGAGTGTCTCCGTCTGATCGGGTCTGATCTATATGGGAAAAAAATATTTATTATTCATAATCATTAATTATCATATATATCATATTACGTAATTCCATAGCTTTTATTTAAGGAAAGAATTGAGAATATTCTTTTACACACTAATAATCAATTTAATAGTTAATTTAATAAAAAGTATAATATATATTAGGATGGACCAACTTATTTTTGTAAGGATTTTAAAAATCATCCTGGTGATGACACGCGGCTACAAAAAAATATTCTAATGATTCAGGATTAATATACAAGGGAAACTAATACTGGTACATTTTTAACGTCTGATTAATTATGCATTACATCGATGAAAAATATTACATAGACAATTATACAGACGATAATTCTAGCACCGTATGAATATGGTTGATACACGTCTGATTGTGCCACTCTGAGCCGTTCTATGAGATCCATGTCTGATGATACGCCATGCACTATGTCGAAGATCTCTTATAACATTTTTCTCCATAATCTACATAATTTACATTTTCTGGGTTGAACCCCGAATCTCATAGATGTAAAAGCATTAGTAATGTAATACACCAATACTTGTAATTGTTCATATATATATATATCAGTTGTATAACCGGTCCTAGTAATTACATGGTTAGAAGCAAATCTTAAAAAGTGGCCTATATATTAATTGATTCCAAAAGATTTTAGAAAACTTTTTAGAAGAATCTAACCTAAAACATACATCCTTTATACCATTACTTCCATCACTACAGCTAATCTGAATTTTCTATCCATTTAGGCCTTGATTGGTAGAGCATTAACATTAACATTAGCATTATACTCTACATCATCTAATTAATATTTGTTAGAAAAACATTTAGAAAAGCATTTACTAAATGCTAATGCTCTCTCGCAAATACTTTCATATGAAGCTTTTGAAAGAGCATTTGCATTTATAATTTATAAATTTAATAAAAATATATAATTAGTTCATTTACTTGATTTATAATATCATAAATTATTTTTATATCCAGAAAAAAATTTGATTTCTAAAATAAATTTATAATATAAATATTTTTTTTTAAAGTTATTGTTTTGAACACTTATATTGCTCGTTTTTTCTATAAACCACGATAATTCAATGAAACCTTCAAAGTCCATATTAGATAAGGATGGACTTATAACTTAGATAAACATAACAATATGTGTAGTTGTAGTTATCTCCTATTATTACGGTTGATACCTCATGTATAAATATCGATGATGTAACCTTGAGATCAATAACAGAAACAGAGTTTATATTAGCTTGTTAGTCCAAAGTTCACTTAGTAAGAATCATTGGATAAGTTCATTGCCCCAGCCCAAAATACGATTAATCTGGCACGCCTTTAGAAACACTTTAGGAACACATGGATCCTTTAATTATGTCACTATAAATATATACATTATAAATAAATATATTATATATTATACACTAATTTTAATAATAATTTTAAATAGCATATCCATAATGATTTACCAATCAATCTATTAAACAATTTATAAATAAGTATGCAACTTTTGCAGTATACAGGGTTTATAGTATATTGTTACTGATTTCTCATCTGTTTTACCAATCAAGACCTAAAGCTAGTAAAATAGATAATAATTTGGTGGCGAGAAGCAGAAACTTCTTCAGCTTTCTTCCAGAACCGGCTCTGATCAGTTTGCCTAAGACTTTCTGAATAATGAATGATAATATTGATAGTCTAATATTTTCCGAAAATGAAAACATGCACGGGTGTATATGAAGCTTTGGTCTATATTTAATTATTATTATTACTATAAACAAAGTCCAAATATCTAACCCAAGAATGGAATTGTAAAATGGGCACATAATCTTATTATATTTGAGTTTAGTCGATAATATAAAAATATAAACAAATCAATAAAATAAATACAATAATTTTATCCACCGTTGATATTTTTAAGATTGCTTATTCTCTAGCAAAACCATAAAAAGTTATTATCTATCGAAGCCCACTAAATTTTTAATAGTCTATATAACTAAAATCAGTTATTGTTTAATAATAAAAACCTTTTTCAAAAAAAAATAGTTAAATTTAGGTTCAAAATTTGAAAATTTATAGTTTAGAATTAACATAGGACAATTAAAAGTATCATCATAATATTTTATGAAATTAAAAATTATCTACATAAAATTGTGGCATAAGTAAAACATATTTACACAGCCGGAAACTAATTTTTGAGAAAAAAAATAAAATAAGAACATTAAATATAATATCAGAATTGTAAATTATGTTCTTTCTAATAAGAGCCGGTCGAATATTCAAAATTATTTGAAATAGAACCAGACTCGAATTGAAGTCAAACTTTTAACGGGTTCTTAATATTTTAATCCAAACCAAATTGAAAAAATAATTATCAAATCGAGACCAAACTTAAATTCATTAATCATCGAATGTTTTTATATCTCTTGAACAAAAAAAATCAAAAACCAAAAAGAACCGAAACCAAACAAAAAATTGTAACCGCACCGAAAACCGAAAGCATGCCTAACATATTAATAAACAAACATAAGGTTTAGTAATTTTTTTAAAACAAATAATCTCGCGCTTTGAAACTGGAGATCAAAATTTAGTGTCAACTAAAATTGATTGTAAATATTCATATTTAAACAAGAGTGCATAATAACAATTCGTTAAAAGAAACACATTAACAAATATGAATATTTTGGGGAAAATCAACAAACATGACTATTGGAAAGAATCAGAGAAGTGATATGTTATTATTAGATAGGCTCCCTTGTCTTAACCTAATAGCCTTTGCTTTATTAACTAAAAAAGAGTGAAGACTAAAGAGTCTCACAATCACCAGTGCCAAGTTCGTGGTATTATATTTGTCCACTAACGGTCAAATTTAAACGCTTTTTCAGTGAGATTTCCCTTTGATGAATTATCATAAACTAAGACCTAATTGCATTATTGGTGATCCTTTTAATCAAAGCCAGTCTAATACTGACGAGTCTTTTTGACTAATGGATCCATTTAAAGGCCTAAGTTATTCTATATCGGACATTCTTGGGCCCAGCTAAGTAGATATGACATATCATTTGTTTGGTTTACAGCAAGGGATGTACGCCACATTCCCAGTGCATGTGTATATTTAAATCGAATCTCCATAACCAAGAAAAATAGTTTATGTAAATAATTCTTTCAGTCTTTACTTTTTTTGCACTTAGATGACTTTTTTTTTAACACCTCACTTAGATGATCACAAAAAGCTATCTAGAAACAGCGGTCTTTTTCAGCTGGCATCAGAAAATCGCATAATCTCTAGCTTCTAAGAAATTTTGATACAATTATACAAAGAAAAGAAAACCAATTTCCACAAGAAATTGGTTAACAAACCAGCAAGCCAAGAGAGCGAAAATACCAGTCTTTTTCAACATCTATTATAGCAGATCTCTTAACTATGATGCAATCCAAATACTTTAACAAGAAACTGAACTAAAAGGGAAACCTTAAACCTATAGAACGCTGCCTTATCGACCAAGTAACTGTTCAAGTTCCACGTATCATTCAAGTGGCTGGTGATATGAACCAAATTGGAAGGAAAAAAAAAAAGAAATCAAAAGCGAAAAGTTATAAATGAAACGTTGAGCCTAGGTGGATGTTCGGATATCGTTCGAGTTCAGATTGGATATTTCGAATTTTTGGGTATTTTAGTATAGGGGTATAGAATCAGTTTGGGTATTTATGTACTTCGGATCGGATTCGAGTATTTTTAGTTCGAATTCGATTATCTCGGACCGGTTTCAAATATTTAGACTTTGAAAAAAAAAATTCATTTCTCAAATTTCTTGTATTTAAAAATATAACTTTCGGTTAAATGATTTTTTTTAATTCTTTTAATAGATTGAATGATCAACCGATTTGGAGATAAAATTCTAAAATATTATTTTTAATTTTTGGATGTAAATTTTGTTAATGCATGAAACAAAAAGTTTGACATGTATTTTAAGTGAATATTTTAAATAAAATAAGGGAAGTAAACTAAAAATATAAGGTTAAATATGCATAAGTTTGGTTATCTTCGGATATCCATTCGAGTTTGGATATTATCCTTTCCGGTTCGGACACCCAATCTCTCATAATTCAATACCCGTTTAGGTATTCTGGTACTTCGATTCAGATTTTCGTTCATCGGGTAGGGGTTCAGATATCTGATAAAATGCCTGCCTATTGAACCCTTTGCACTCACATTTTTTTTGTTCCAGATTTATCATCAAATCGCTATGGAGCAGCATTTGAGACATATAATGATATAAGGTATCAACCATGGTGCAAATGAACCCTACAGTTCTTGGTTTCGTGAGGCAAAAGTCTCAGCCATATAATTCATTAAGTACCTGGAACGAAGTTGTCCAAAAAAAAAAGTACCTGGAACGAAGGAAGGAAGATAAGTTGATTTAACTACCTTGAATGATGGCGTTCCAAGGCATTGATTTAAACCCGGTTGCATCAAATGCAGATCGAAGACGTATATCTCTGCCTACTCTTGTGACTCTTCCTCATTGCCAAACTAAAATGGTTACCAACGTGGCAATGTCCTCATCTTCACCCGAGGAAGAGGATTGTGTTATTGCTGTCAAGTTCTTGGAGCCTCAGCTCAGCTTTTTCAGACCCAACTCAGAGTGGATCGACATCAAAATCCAATACCCTAGCTTCTTTTCTTCCCATGTAATGCATTCCAAGAAAGATGACATGTTTCTCATTCCTGGATCTAGAGGTCACGTCATCGCATCATGGGATCTCCACGAACATGGCAACAAGCCCAATTCAGAGGTTAAGTTTCAGAAAGACTCCCTTCATGACCACTTCCAACAAAACGCTTATAGACTCGCGCTGTAAGAGCGAACTCTTGGTAGAGTCAAGAACCACCGTTGAAACTTTGATGGTTAAGTTATACAAGAAGACCGAAGACGGTGGTACTGCGAGGGTTAAAACAAAAGCTTTAATGATGTTCAAGCTAGATGACAAAGGAAACGCTGTTTACACTCAAGATGGGAGACCTCTGCATTTTCATCACAGAGTCTGAACCTGTGTCTCCTAACCGCTTCATAGTCTTGGATGTTAACGAAACCGCAATGTTAAATTAAATGACAACTGCTTAATGTGTGAATGTACACAAATACACATTTATTGATTTAGTTATGTTCCAAATGTTGTCCAAGCAAACACCTATTAAGACAATAAAGCCTTTGTTTTAGTGATGAAATACTAATATATGTTCTGCTTACAAATTTAGTGATCGATCATCAAGATTATTGATCATCTACGACCACTAACAAACTGTCCTTGTGTTTATAGTCTCAGTGAATTATCTCTTGGTTTCCTTTCCCTTCTCTCACAATAGAATCAGTTACCACAAAGTTTAAACCTCTTGAAGATCTCTTGTATCTATTTTTAATATATTCTCTCTGTGAGATTCATAAGCTATAAACACATCCATCTTCTATGGTCTAAAAGATTAAAGATTAATTTGTTTACCAAAAGTTATTTATAAATTAATGCTGAAAATCCAACAAATATCTATCTCATTTATTTAGTTTTTATATCTTAAAAATAACATAAATAATAATGTTTTTAAGTGGAGAATGAATTCTCAGTTTACCTTATTGTGAAATTTCAGAATAAGAGGTGTCAAACACCAAGAATAAGAAAATCATATGAACAGAGAACGAACAAGTTCAATTCGAACGAACTACGTAGCTTTATTTTCAAGAATAAGAAAATCATATGAACAGAGAACGAACTACGTAGCTTTATTTTCAATGGTATTCTTGTAGCTTTATTTTCGATGGTGTTTTTGTTTGATGACGGGGTGGTTGTTTGTATTTAATCTATTAATTTAGGGATTATCTACTATTTGAAGTTTTCATTTAAATTTTGGACTCTTTCATAGTTGTTGCTAGAATATATCATGCCTCCTATACAATGCAACCTACCAACTTAAATTAAACCAAATCTTAACCAACATAGTACAACCTAACCAGTAACACTTTTATAATATTTTTGGTTAATCTCTTAATATAATTAGATCATATAAAACTGAACCACTCTTAAATCAACGAGTTCTATATCATTCCAGACATAAGAGAAAAAATATCCGACTCATTTACAACGTAAGCATACAAAGATCGTGTATGCTTATGCTCATTGATCTTCCAAAAACCAAATAATTGTGGCATAGACCAACATATGCTCATGTTCGTATCACTAACTTTACTACCATATATTTACTCTTCGCCTACATCATATCACAACACACACAGTTATGCAAGAACATGATTTTTTTTGTTCAAACAACCAAATAATGGTGGCATATGGTCAGTAGATTTTTTAAATATGTTTTTTATATATTACATTTTACGAGACTATGTGTATAAGTTTTTTTTTTGAAAAATGGCATAACTATGTGTATAGTTAAAAGGTAAAAGATGTGACAAAACAAATTATTATACTAAAAATGAAAGAAGATTAAATACAAACTAATAACAAGTACAACACAAATTATAACACTATTAAATTCTATATATATTTAATAAAATATTATATATATATGTCTAATATGTATATATATATATAAATGTTACACAAAATATATATAATATTATATACACATATTATATATACCATATATTATTAATTGAAATTTGACAAATCAATTTCCGCCCTTTAGGGCGGGTCCTAATTTGACAAATCATTAAATATTTATTTTACTCTTTCATAGTTGTTGCTAGAATATATCATGCCTCCTATACAATGCAACCTACCAACTTAAATTAAACCAAATCTTAACCAACATAGTACAACCTAACCAGTAACACTTTTATAATATTTTTGGTTAATCTCTTAATATAATTAGATCATATAAAACTGAACCACTCTTAAATCAACGAGTTCTATATCATTCCAGACATAAGAGAAAAAATATCCGACTCATTTACAACGTAAGCATACAAAGATCGTGTATGCTTATGCTCATTGATCTTCCAAAAACCAAATAATTGTGGCATAGACCAACATATGCTCATGTTCGTATCACTAACTTTACTACCATATATTTACTCTTCGCCTACATCATATCACAACATACACAGTTATGCAAGAACATGATTTTTTTTTGTTCAAACAACCAAATAATGGTGGCATATGGTCAGTAGATTTTTTAAATATGTTTTTTATATATTACATTTTACGAGACTATGTGTATAAGTTTTTTTTTTTGAAAAATGGCATAACTATGTGTATAAGTTAAAGGTAAAAGATGTGACAAAACAAATTATTATACTAAAAATGAAAGAAGATTAAATACAAACTAATAACAAGTACAACACAAATTATAACACTATTAAATTCTATATATATTTAATAAAATATTATATATATATGTCTAATATGTATATATATATATATATAAATGTTACACAAAATATATATAATATTATATACACATATTATATATACCATATATTATTAATTGAAATTTGACAAATCAATTTCCGCCCAAAAAGGGCGGATCCTAATCTAGTTCCTATTTAATTCTCTGTTAATATATGTTTTGATTTGTAGTAAGTTTAGAGGTTCAGGTATTTTATCATCTTGTTAACCAAAACACACAGATTGAAAGCAAACCCCAATTACCTTGCTTTGGTTGGATCAATAGAAATTAAAACTTTATATATCATATCAAGAAGCAAACGTTATATCTACAAAATAGGCCTGACCAAAGATGCGAAATCAATATGAAGTTTGCTTCACAAGAAAAAAAAACTCAATAAAAACATAGGAGTTGAGAGAAATAAAATGAATTATGTATATTGCTTCACAAAAAAAGCTCAATGAAACAAATGAACAAAACAAACCATCAAGTCTTGCTGCTTGCCTTTTTTTTTTAATCTTCAGGTATCTTCAACCTGTGAATGGAACACAAAACTTGGAAACGTAGTCGTGATATCCCTGCAAAGCACACACAAAAACAAAGATGAAGGCCTTTATCTATTGCATATCATCGAGATCAAAAAAGAAACCAGAGGAAGCAATAATGTTTGCATAATAGAGATTCAATCCAGGTTATATAAATAGAAAACTCACTTGAGATACTGAAGAGTCATGTTCTTGAGAAGGCTAGGATGTCTAAGAACAAGGCTTCTCCACTCTTCCTTATCAATCTTTCCATCATGTTTTGTGTCTGCTTCCTCAAACGTCTGGAACAATCGAACACTCATGAAATCACTTTTCAACTGAAAGATATATCGTGTGAAGAGGGAAGAAGTAAATCATTTATACCTTGTCGATTATATCTTCAATGACAGTATCCTTCAAGTTCATTCCAGATTCAGCAAGCGTGGCGACAACCATTTGTTTCACCTGGACAAGATGTGGGTGAGGAAAATGATAAAGTCCAGCCTTACAGGTTTACTAATTAAGCTATTTGAAAATATATACAAAGCTTTTTTACCTCTTGCCGTTCAATGAACCCTTGCTGTTTAAGATCATATAGCTGAAATGAAACTGCAAGAAACATGAATATAACCATGAATCTGAAACTTAAATTAATGGGGATATATTTTATCAACAAGCTATTAGTGACGTACAGTGGATTTTGTCATCTATAGGCGCATTTGGGTGAAAAACGGAGAGAGCACGAGCGAACTCTTCAAAACCAAGTATTCCATTGTGTTTTGTATCAAACAAATCAAAAACCTACCACACCGAACCAAACCAAATCATAACTTGTTCTTTAACAAAATGGGGTTTATGAAGAAAGAAAGAAAAGAAAGATTACCCGATCAGCAAACAAGCTCTCTTTTTTATTTGTCTTAAACAAAGCCAACTGAAACTCTTCCTGATACAAAAAAAATAACAAGAGATGAGTAAAATAGAAGGAGACTGTGACTATAAAAGCACCACAAGCAAGCTCTACCTTGTTGATTAGTCCATCGTCAATGACGGCACTGCTGATTTTCTTAAACAGCTCATAAAGAGCTTCTATTTCACTCACACTAACTGCACCAGAAACAACAAACTCAATCATCAGAAATGATTATCAATCATTCCTCAACCATTAGAAGGGAGAGTAGAGAAGCTGATAGGCATACAAACAGTGTCTCTTGCAAGCAACTCAGGGTCTCCGAGGCCACCAGGTTGTTTATACAAATCAAGATCAAAACACCCTAAAACAGAGGTGCACAAATGCTTGAAACCGTCTATGCACTGCGCCATGATATCTTCTTCTTAACCAAATCAAATCTCTCCATGCCTGCAAATAGAAACCAAACAGTGAGACGAAGTAGTTTTTTCCCAAGTGAAAAAAAACAAAAAAAAAACTCTATAGAAACACCTTTTAACCATTTCCTAGTTTGGTCTGAGAAAGGCTGCGGTCTGCAATGTTCTGATCTGTAAATGTAAAAGAAAAATAAGACACAAGTTGAAGATAGAGGAGGCTCAGACATAAAAGAGTCCTACTTTCGTCAAGTCAAATTAAAAAGGGCCAACAAGACATTGCTTGCAAAATTACAAACTCAAGTCATTATCGTAATTACAAGATGGTTACTTATGTCCACATAAACATGAAACACGAATCAATCGTATCCTTAACGAAAAACACAATATTTAATAATAATAACAATAATTAAAATTATACAATTGCGATTGCGAGCAAGAGATTCATAAACGAAATCGAGACGGATTCAACCGAAGCATGTCGATCCGATCTAGAGATCCCAAGAAAACTGAAACAGTAAGAGTAATACGACGTCGTTTACCGATTTCGATTGCTTCGATTGATTATTATCAATCCCAAGGCGGCTCTTGGCGTTAGGTTGAAGCTGGGAGAATTATGGTAAGGTGAGAGAAAATCGGAGACGATGAAAGTTTAAAGAACAAATAAAAACCTGAGAAAATCTTTCTTCTTTTTTAACCTAAATAAAATAATAACTCCAACAAATAATCTTTTAGCATTTCTTGTTTCAATAGTTTTTAAATGTTGATACAGTTGTTAAAGGGCCGCGAAGGAATAATAAAAAAAGACGCTAATAAATAACAACGTGTCATTCAGTGACAAAAAAAAAAAAATAACAACGTGTCATACGTCGGGTTTGTGGTGCCTGTGTCAGTGTGATGCGCTGTACTATACAACGCTTGTTTTTAATCGTTTTTTATTTAACCGGCTAAGAAGCTTCGATTAAACCGGGAACTACCACCATCTTTAATTATTTGTTTTAGTATTTGTTATTGGAAAGTTACATTTGATCAAATAACTTTAAAATAGTGAAGTGCTACAAAGAATGCATTATGAATAGGAATAAGACAATCCTAATCATTTCAACAATCGGACATTCTTGTTTGAGGTGAGTTTGGTCAACAGAAAGTAAAAGAACTCAAGAGTGGGACGAACAGAGACGTTTTATTAGAGTCGGAATAACGAGGGTACAAGAGTAAGAAAGCCGGCTAATCGATGTTCGGAGAGCTCCTAGCCTGAAGTACAAGAGGGCGGCGAGATACAAAGAGAGTAATAGAAACCTTAATCTAACCGCAAGTCTGTGTGTCAAAGTGGTGATGCATTTCCTTCTTGTCTTCAACTCTTTATATAGTTTCTTAGGTCGGTTGTCTTAAACCTAATTCGTCTCCTTTGCTACGGGCCTTTCGGCCTGCAGGCCTAGTCGAAATAACTGTTCGGTCCGAACCGTTTATTCGCTGTCTTTGGCTGCTCGTCCTCTACACGAGCCGAGTCGCGCCTCTTCAGGAGCCGGCTTTCAAGCCAATCATCCTTAAATCAATGATAATGGGCCTACTGTTCGCTGGGCCTTGTGGATGGTGACAATCCATCCCCAACAATTCTAAATATACATATTTTATGAGATTAAATAATAAGTCAGTCATGGTAAAATTAACCCAGATAAAATCAAAAGTTTAGATTTATGGCATTCAATTAGAACAAACATTTATAGGTTTAAATTTTGACAAATTTATGTTAAATTTGAAACACTAATTTAATTTTTAGGATCGTTGATGACCGAAATTTTTATATGTAAGTATATAAATAAAAACTATATAAACATAGTTTAACTATATAGCATAGCTCTGGCAATGTTTTTTTTATAACCGTGGTCAGTCAACTAGTTTTATATTCCTCAAAACCACTAGTACACCACTTTGTGGTTAACATGAGCTCCGGCAATGGTTTTAACATGTATGAACATGAAAACTATGGTTCGTAGTGAGTTCAAAAAAACTACATCATCGTAAGTTCAAACGGAAACCTAGCGGCTAGCTTCGGTAATGGTTTTATCGTCAAAGACCTTGGAAAGGGCTACACAACAGCTGCTCACTCGGGTAAACCAGTTAAGAATATATATTGGAGAAGAAACTTAAACAACTTACAAATACGAAAAATTGAATTGATACGCTATGAATGTCATGAAAGTCTTTTTCATTTCTGCATATCTATTTATTTGATCTAATATTTGTTTACTCTGGTGCATGTGTATAAACGTGATAGTGCTTACTCAAACCATCCATTAAATATCATAATGTTTTACAACCATTGAATATCATAAGGTTTTACAAGCTTGGTACGAATGGATTTCTTTTTAATTGATGAAGCACAAGACGTGCAGCTAATCAATGCTAAATTATAAATTAAGTGGTCGACAAATTAGATAAAATTTACATTGAATCGGTTTAGGCCAATTTCAATGGGTTACATATACCTTTTCTTCTTTTTCATCTCAATCGGTAGCTATAGAATATTGATCAATCGGTAGGTATGCAAACACTTCTTATAATATACCGAACACATCCGCTAAAGCGGATTACTGAGCCTTGAGGGAGTTACTAAACCGGCTCGACTTGGACGACAATAGCACAGCGAGATTCGACCCGATAGACACGACACGAGTCAAGGAATCAGCGCGGTGGTATCTGCACCTGAAAGAACCAGCGTGTTTCGTCGGAGAACATAGGCAATTTTGCTTCCCTGGTTTACCGGAGGACGAGCCCCAACGGCGTAAAGTCGGTGAGTTTTGGTCTTGGCTCTGTTTCTTGGTTGGCTCAAGCGCAGATCCACCGGAAGGTTTAAATTTGATCTTGGCTAAACTTATGGAACACTTCTCCACGGTAGAATCTCCAAGAATTGAGGCTGAAGGGTTTTCTCTCGCCATGGTTTTGATCTTTTGATGAAAATAAAGAAAAGATTTGTGTTGTTGGTGTTATTTCCAAGGAATATACCTGACCTGTGGTACTTATATTGGGTGACTTGTGAGAGAAGGCAGCTAAAAATAGTGACAAATTGCTTTTTATAAGATTCAGTTGATTAGTATTCTTCTAGAAAAGAAAAAGAAGAATTAGGGGAATCGATTTGACTTGGTGGTAATATTCGTCTTTTTCTGGTTACACACTTTACACATTTGTGCATGGACACTGTTATGAATTGTCAGATAATTAGGAATATATGAATACACCAAACTTTGATTACTGAAAATATATTGAAAACTAATTTTGTCAGCGCCAAACTGATAATCTAGAACAGACTAGTTTGATCTTATAACCAAAAAGACATCCAAAAACATTTGATTGCTATTTTAGGCTTGTCCCTATTTTTAGTTTGGGGACGACCTAAAAATTCATCCCAAATTAAAGCACCTCAGATTGTTGGAAAGTCAAAGTCGTCTCAAAAGATTTAGATATTGTGAACCAAACTTTATGACCGACATGAGTTGAACGTCTAGATACGGAAAAATGGGTATTTAAATCCTCAACTATTTGAAATTGGCAAGTTTAATACTGAACTATCATTTGCAGAGTCTGCATGATTTTATTCTCTAATTAATAGTTGACTTGGCAAATTAGTGACCAAAAAAATCAACCGTGAAATTATAAATGATTTTTGTTAGTTTTGTATTAATTATCTCCGTCATTGAATTTGAAAAAATCGAAATCTACAAATTCAAATCTTTAACTTTGATTGAAGATGATTTCTGGTGACGGAAAGACGTTTTCTGATAAAAAGCTAAAAAGTCCGGTGCAATCACGCATACAAATATCACCGGAAACCGTCTTTCTGTCACTATAAATCATCTTCACTCAAAGTTAAATATTTGAATTTGGAGATTTCGAGTTTTTCAAGTTCAATAGCGAAGATATTTGATATAAAACTAACGAGAATCGTTTATGACTTTATAGTTGACTTTTTCGGTCACTAATTTGTTAAGTCAACTATTAGTTGGAGAATAAAATCATGCAAATGATAGTTCGGGACTAAACTTACTGATTTCAAATAGTTGAAGAATTAAATGCCTATTTTCCCGTCTAGATACTATGAATGTGATAGCTATTAAAATAAGTTTGAAAGCTTACGGAGTTTACATTGGTTAATTAAAATCACTTGGGGGAGGGGGCGGGGTATAACATGCTTCTTTTAGCAAACAAAACTGAAACTTAAGAACATGAATAGGAAGAAGTATATGAAGCATAAACACTACAAGTCTACATCAAGATTCTATAATATTTGTGGCATTGTGATTTATATCTCTCCTCACAATGTATTTTACGGTTACTGGTGAGCTCTTTCTGTACAAAAATTTGACACTCACACAAGTAACCTATTTGCTTCAAATCAAATCAAAACAAAACAAAAACTAAAAACCTTTAAAAGAAAAACCAAACCAAAAAAAAAACTATATAACTTAAATCACAGACATTGACTCTTATGAGCTCTTGTCTGCTTTAGGGTTTTTGCCTTCTATCATCTGGAAAGATCTTGTTTGCAGAGAGGACAACAAGATATGATACGAAGCCATTGATCTACACACTTTAGATGAAACTTATGTGAACATGGTAGCTCTCTTACTTCTTCCTTGTCTTTATACTTTGCCAAACATATACAACACTGCTGCAAATAAAAAAATATATATATATCAAATCTAACCCTTTTCAATCCTTAAGTGGTTTACTATGTGATGACTCTGTTCTAGCTTGGTATGGAACCTATTTTTATTCAAAAGCATGATTCTGTCCTGGGCATAAACCGTAATGGGACTAGCTAGTTCGATTTGTGAATCAAAAGATTAGGACTTACTGGATCATCAGTTGTAGGAGATGAAGCATTGTCATCGATTCGTTTGTATTTCCAGCTAGGGAGACTAGATATTTCGTCATCTGATGCTCCTCTGTCTGAAGATCCCATGTTCATGTTGTATCCAAGTAGGCTACTAACGAGAGGCACAATGCAACATAGGAACATGAAGAGAAGAAAAGGAAACGAGTAGCAGAGAGCGTTCCAAGCTAGAAGAGAGACGCAGAGGATGTGAAGCCTTGGAGCATGGTTGAAAGAACCGAACCTAGAATCGAACACCCAAACATTCCCAACCACAAACCAAATCGCAAAGAACAGCTCTAGCGACGTTCTGCATCTATTCATCAAACGAGAGCTCCTGAAAATTCACAATTACAATACATCTTCAGGATCTTGCAAAGGTTATAATTATATGATTCAGAATCAAGAAAAGACAAGTTACCTGTTATCTTCTCTGCTTCTCTCTTGCTGCTCAATATCTCCATGGACAAAACCATTATCTTGGTCTAGCTGGCGAAACCGACCATACAAGAGCATGAGACTGAGGAGACATCCCACATCATAGCCTGTGATCCATAACCTCACCGGCCAGATAGGTCTCTCATCTTTGGAGATAGCTAGTGTGAATGTTATGACAGTAAGCTGAATAAACAGAGCTAGGAGCTCAGAGATCATCCACGTGCTGGAGTTGAAAGGATTAGACCCGAGGTCTGATCTTGATCCGTTCTGGTAGTGAAAAACTCTTCTCAAGAAGATGAACCATCTAGCTCTAGATACCTTCATAGCTAATCTTAAGTAGAAGGAAGTTGGAAGCCTCTCTTGAACAACAGAGCTAGTAGCCACATGACTGTTTTCACTGCGTGGTGGTGTGGTACATAACGAAGAAGAGGATGAAATAGTGATGGAGATTTTTTTGGAAGGTGAATCAGGCTGAACAGTATCCATTTGGAGTTAGACCTTCACAGGAAAAAAAATGAATAAAAAGAATCAAACTTCTGAAAGTATATAAGTTGTGTGCACGCACATGAAACGTTAAAGTATATAAACGAAAATATCATGAAAGAACACAGCAAGATTAGGGGATAAAAAAATTCACGAAATTTGCATGGCCTAACAATAAAAAAAAACACATGAAAATTCAGTAAAAGGAATATATAATCATATATACCTTTTATCTGCAACCACTTACAAAAAGGCAAACTCAGTTCCGTACACGAACTCCACGATATGTGATTAACTGATTATATAGGGACAGATGGAAGAAACGAGAGAAGAAGGGTGTTGTGATTATGTCAGAGAAGGTGAAGTTGGGCGAGGGATGGCTACCAAGAATCAAACCGTAACCAACAAAATAGGATTGTTTATATGTTTTGCTTTAGTTTCGTTTCTTTGCTTTGGTTTGAAGAGAAATAAAGAAAGGGAGAAGAGAACCGTTGGCCTAATCTAACACCTGAGATTTTATTTATGAAGCAATGTTCTGATAGCAACTTCTGCTTCCAACCGCCAAAGCAGACCCTTCTCTCTCTGTTTTTCTCTCTCTCTCTAGAAGTTGAGATTTTGGTGAATATATTTTATTTGATTTTTCTCTACTTTTTATTTGTTTAATAATTTTTCTTTTTGGAAAAGGAAATGGATAAGACGAACATCTCCTTGCAGTCATCAATTCACCATGTCACAATCTTTTTTGTTATAACAGAAAAATCTTTTTCTTGTTGATGGTTTCCCCAACTATAGCAATATGGAAAAAACATAAATTACTAATTTTCTCGGCATCCATACTTTACCTTGTAATAAGTATGGTTAACATTTAACCCCATAAATTGCATATATATATATATACATTTTAAACCGAAAATATAGAATGTTAAAAGAAAACAAAATTACTTTGGTTTAAAGATAACGAAAATAACTTACTTCGCTTCATATTTTTTTTGTAGGATATTGTCTATATTTGTTTCTAAATTAGTAAAATAAGAGAGTAAGCATCGATAACAATCCACTTTTTCAAAAAAAAAATATCCACTATTTTCTTGTTGTACAAATATAAATATAAATGAAACAAAATTATTTTGGTTATACACACGCATTCTTTTGGAGATTTTGACAACAAAATCAAATAAATTAGCGGGAGGAGAAGGAAGGAGTGGGGATGGTTGGCTAACTAATATCAACCAGAAAAGTTTCTATCATCTAAGTACTGGACCCCATTCTCCACGTTGTGTTTGCCCTCAATTTTTGATTT
Source organism: Raphanus sativus (assembly GCF_000801105.2). Taxonomy (NCBI): domain Eukaryota; kingdom Viridiplantae; phylum Streptophyta; class Magnoliopsida; order Brassicales; family Brassicaceae; genus Raphanus; species Raphanus sativus. The sequence goes on from NC_079519.1 coordinate 7,938,412, forward strand.
TTATTTGTCGGATTATATATTATATACAGTGGCGAAGAAGAATATTATAAGAGAAACCAATTCTGAACACAACAAATGACTTGACATTCTAGAACGTTCAGTTTATGTCGGAGGTCCTTGGTCAAGTAACCGTATGTTCTGGTACATTTCCATATTGGTAAAGTTCCAAATAATTTTATCTGAAATGTGAATCTTGAGGTTGAATATTATTCACCAATATTCTGTTGGAAATGGTCTTAAAGAGGACTCATTCATATATCATTGCAACTTGCAGGTTATTCAAAGATCAATCAAGTGTGTATCAATTTCTTAAATGTGATTGTGTCAAGTACTATATACGCGTATATGTTAAAAGTATACTACTCAGTACTCAAAACAAAATAAGATTTAAAATATCTTAAAGTAGAATACGATAATGGTATGCGCATTATCTTCTGGATTTAGCTCCTGACTTTTAAGCCTTCAGTGAATTGGTTCTATCATTCGAATATTTTGATGTCTTGTAACGTATTTGACACCATCCACGTACCTCTCTGTAAGTATAACTTTGAAATTTCCGAGACCGGAAAGGGGGAGTAAGCTGTATCGTTATGTGTGGTATGTTTCTTAAAATAGTAAGCATCAACTGTTGACGCTGACAACACAAAAAAGTCCAATTTTAATTTCAAATTTTCATCTCTACGGCTCTACCTAAAAGACAAAATATATTTTATTTGTTAACTAGTATTAAAACAACAAAAAGAAAGATTACGTTTCCAGATCCATCTTAGTGACCGGCTACATTTTTTTTTGGTGTAAATGACCAGTTACATTTACTAATTAAAAACTTGCTAGTAGATATGGACACTTTTATAGTGTACAATCTACACGTAGAATAGGGATAATTTTAATTAATATTTCATTTCATTACGTCAATCGAGACTTATATCCAAAAGAGTTTCAAAAAAAAAAATCGACACTTATATCGAATTTTTATATTCAAACTTATTGATTAATCATATATAATAGAATTAAAGATTATATAATGTAATTGTTATTTTGAATTAGAAACATAATTAGTTATTTTTATATATATTTTATCAGTTTATCCGGTCAATTTTGAGAAAAAATAAGGGTTAAATACTAAGTATTACAAAATAGACTTATCACACTATTTAATCCAAATTTGAAATGTATTTCGATTAATACCAGAGGATGAACTGATTGTTTATTACAATCCAACATATTAATCAATTAAACCAAAATTCAACTAAACCAAAATTCAAATTCAGACTAACTAATTAATAATAAATTAGTTCTTAGAAAGAATTGAATTCATGACTAATATAAATATTTTTCTTTAATTAAACTATCACTATTTAATTTATTTTGGTTTGAGTTTTGAACTATGTAATTTATATGGTAAGTATAATAGATGATCGGTTCACTTCTTAACATTAATCGAAATATATTCTAAATTCGAATCATGCAGTGTGGCATACTTTCGAGATGTACCACCAAACATCAAAAAGTTACCAGACTACCACCTTTCAAATTTAAAACATGTATTTCTTCGTCGTTTTGGCGTCGACCATAAATCTTGTTTTGTATATATGTCGGCCTCATCGACAATTGGGGGACCAATGGAGAAATATAACTTATGAAACATGATTACTTAACACGAGAGTATATATCATGATCATTGACCAATTATTATTATTTTTGTAAGGAGAAGAGGATAATCCAGGGCAACATCAAAGCCTAACACATGTCTTCACACGAGTGCAGACACGTTGGTTGATAGTAAGCTTGAAAGCCCATTATCAGTCAGCCACACGGCTCTGAGTCGCCTTCTTTTTGGTGGTAGATACTCCCCGACATCGATTACACTTAACCGTGTCTTTTGAATCTGATTAAAATATGTTTTCATTTGCTTTTTCCAAATAAATATGGTTTTACAAATTGTTAGTATGGCCGACCAAAAAAGAGGTGGTTTAGTGAATAAACTTTTGGATCACTAGAGTCTAAAGAGTTACTATATGTTCATGTTTGATTAGTTGACAAAAAAAACTATATGTTTGATTATCCTTAGAAAATAATTATTCTTCTACAAAGAGCTTTTTTGACACTGTTTGGGCTTTTCAGTAGAGTAGTGATGTGTACGTATTTTTGGATTCAAAATTTCAGTCATTTGGAAGAGAAATTTTTTTTTTTTGTTAATAAGTAATATATGCTGGTTTCATTTCGCTTTGTGGCCTCTTAAACTTGTAATAGTAAACCTTATCTGTTTTTTATTCTTCTTTTGGTGTTTTTTTCTTCCTTGGAAAAAAAATTTGAACTATTTCTTGATTTGTGTATGAAATTTTACGCATGAACCATGCTAATCTTTCTGTACGTTTAATTCTGTCGTCCCGAAGGGACAAAATTTTCGTGTTTGTTACATTATGATTAAGCTATTTGTGTTTGTTTATTTTTGTCATATATAATACAATGAACACACGAAAGCAACAATTGTAAACAAAATCTTACAATTGAACTTTTTGTTATATATATAGATTCACGAAGATTTTGCCTGCACTATGTGTATGATGGACACAAATCATGAGACACATGTTTATATCAAATTATATCATTTACTTCGACCCAAAGTCCAATTCATATGCTGTTCGTAGAACTTCAGTTTCAAGACAAACACAAATAATAACCAAAAACTTTTATATGGTTTCAATACCAGTACACATCTACACACTATAGATAACATTCCAGAGCAACAAATCAGCTTCCAAAACAATTACAGAATTAGTCCTCCCAAAACATAGAGGTAGTAAAGTATTATTTGTGAGAATGTTTGTATTGTAAATTAGGAAATAAAGAACTAGGACAAAAACGATCCTTAGGACAACAATGATGTAAAAAAAGTTAGAGTTGAAAAAGCCAGAGGTTGAAACAAGAACGAATATAAAGCCTGAGGAGAAAACAATCATGCGCTGACAATAGAGACTTTCCTCAAATAGGTTCGAGGGTGATTCTGAGTGCGATTTTAGGGTTTTGAAACGTGACGGACAGGGCACGCTCTATCGCTGCGCTGACACCGGAGGGGACCTCTCCCAAGGTGACGGGTGGGAATGAAGATAAGGTAACACAGACAGTTAAGAAATAATGGGTGCAGGCGGCTCAACAGAAAGATGTTCTGGTGAACCATGACGTAAAAGTTGAAGTTGTTGATGGGGCAGAGATGGTAGAGATACCGGACGACTTGCTCGTCAATACCGTTCCTCTGTGGGAAGACTTTCTGGAGGGAAAGTATCTTGATCCAGCTCCTCATGTAGCAAGGATCCATATCATAGTCAATAAGATCGATGTATTTGCTGTGAATGAAAGGACTGTAAAGTTCAGAATTCGTGATCAACAAACTACAACAGAGCCGGAAAGTGAGATTAGTGCTGAGACAGAAGAAGGAAACTGGCTGACTGTTTCTTCAGGGAAAGTAGGGGAGATCAAATGTTAAGATCCAGGAAAACAAAGACAGTAATTTCCCCATCTCGCTCTGAACAAGGTTACTACATTAGTACACATGATGTGGCATATTGGTTACTTCACAAGGTACGTTACTGGTGTTGGTGTATCTTGGTTCTTATATAGTTTCGTGAAACTTATTTTGCCAGAGAATAAACTTTTGAATACAAATCTTTGTGACGACGATGCTGCTATAATATTGTGGTCTTTATGCTATTAGCATTCTATTCACGTAAAAGAAGTTGCAACCACAGAGTGTCTAAACCAAATTGAGTAGCTAGAGAATAAAGAAACTATATCCTAGTTAGAACACAGAGACTCCTGAACCACATGATCAGTGACACTATTTACCTCCGAAGCTTGATAACGCACAACACTTTATTCTTCATGTCCTCTTCGGCAAGCCTATACTCTTCCATAATCCAATTCAGCAACACAACTCCTCCGTTGGGATCAGTGTAGAAGTGTTTGTCTTTATCATCCTCTTCGCAGAACTTGAAAACCCTCCTGTAACCGAAAGTCTCATCCATGACCGTGATCGAAGAGATGGGTTTATCACCCACCACGATCCTCCAGCAACCTCTATCACATCCTCCATCGGTATAACCAGAAGCCTCTGTCCGGTTAGCGAAGATGCAGAGACCGGATTCTGCAAACATCTGATCTCGACGAGGATCCACAAGCGCCGATGGATGCATGCGGTACACGTCGTTGGTAACGTAGCTAGGCCATTCGTTTTCATGACCGATCAAGTTCTGCAGATAATATCTACCCTCCTCTTCTTGAGGTAAACCGTATCCATAAGCTGGCAACGACTGTGTTGCAGGAAGCGGACCAGACGAATACGAGAAATGCTTGGACAGCAAGAAACCTATTTCGGTTTGGAACAAAAGCCGAATCTTGCAGATCACGTGATCTTGGTTAGGGTTCCATTTACTCGGAAGCCTGTACTCTTCCATGACCCAGCTTCTCTTGTACTCTCTGGCTCTCGTCGTCTTCTTTACGCAGAACTTGAGAATCTTCTTGAACCCTAGAAGCTCCCCTGTCTCCTCGTTCTTGATCAGTTTATCACGTGCCATGATCCTCCAGCTACCATAGTCACATCCATCGGTTTTACCACACGCCTCTGTTCGGGGGTTGACGATCACGAAGACTGTGTCCTCAGGATTGAATGTGTTGCTTGGATTCTTGTTGAACACGTCTGCGTCTTCGGAGAAGTGTTGTGGCCAGGATGCTCCGTTTTCGATCATCGGCTTCAGATAACGCAAGAGTATCAGCTCGTCTCCTGCTCCCATCAGTTCTTCTCTGATCTGTAAATAATCATCAGCAGCCATTGTGAAACTTAATCGAAGGAAGGAAGAAGAAGTGGTTGTCTCTTGGGGATGAAGCAAAGAAAAGGAAGAAGAAGAAGTGCGACTGATGTTAATGGAGTTTATTTTTTTCAGTTAGTTACTACTGGCAGGTATATATAATTTCTGTTTACCACTAATTACATCTTCTCTATATTTCGCAAGTATCCTCTATTTTTACGGGTTCTTTTACATTTGGTCAATATTTTTTCTTTTAAGAAAAAACCATTATTCGTAGTCAATCTATATATAACTAGTATTTTCACCCGGCCAATTTTTATTGCACTTAAAAATGATTTTTTATAAAATTTGAATGTTTTGTTTTTCTTTCAATACTAATTACTACTTTAGTATTATTTTTGGAGATGGATATAATGGAGATTTAAAATTAGAAGTAGACATCACCAACCTTCGTATATGATCTCAATAAAATCATAAATTAATAAGTTATATATATAGTGTTTATATAAGTTCAAACAAAACATTAATTGTTTATTTTATATTAACAATAGAGTATATCTCTATTTTCTAAACACTTCAAGATATTTTGATTATATTTAGTAAAAATATATTTAAAAATTTTCTAAATTCGATGCTACATATCTCATATACACAAAAAATATAATAAAACAATACAGAAAGTCAAATTTATAAAATTTAATTAATTTAAAACTGTATAATTAAATTTTTTCTTATTTTACAAAAGAAAAAATATTTTAAAATATGGAGATATTAAAATGGAAACTTATTTTAAATTAATAACTCCATAAATTAATAAAATACCATAGTTTCAACATTTTTAGTTTATAGAATTTCTACTATATGTTTCAGTCACATAAATTTCATGCATCAATTGTTTCCTATCTAATGTATGTTGATTCATTTCTATTTTGTATTTTGAGTGATATTGTCGAGAAAACTCACTCACAAATTTTCTTACATCATCATTTTCTATAAGAAAAACATTAATTAAAAAATTTCAGTAAAAATAAAAGCTAACTGAATAATTTAGATTAATTAGTTTTAAATATGAACTATTATGTAGGGCTGAGACTAAAAGTTACTTCTCTAAAAATAGTCGCTTCATTTTTTTACCTTTTTCAAATATGTGTCCTCTAAAAGGCCATTTGTGTTAAAATTATATTGTTAAAATTATATTATGATAAACCAAACGTCAACAAATATTACCACTATATTTTAGAAGTCAGGGTGTAAATTGTAATAAAAAAAAATTCACATCCGAAGATGATATATCCAGTAATGATATTTTCTTGTTCGTTTTTTGAATATTGTCAATATTTACTTTTATTTTTTATTAAGTATTTGATTGATGATCATTATTTAAAAAGAAAAGAATTTTCAAAGTATAAATAAATATGACTATTTTGTAAATTCACTATATAATATCGAATAATTAAAATTTTCAATAACGAATTTGATTTTTCGCGCGAACGCGCAGGTTTTGTTTTCTAGTAATAATGATAACAATCCAAGTTCAAAATCTTGATGACAAAGAATGACAAAACTGACACAACCCCCGAGCATCTTGGAGATACAAAGAGCTATTTCAATACACTAGACTCGTGCCTTTTTGAGACAAAGACTGATTCAAACGCAGAACAATCTTCTTAAGTGCTGTTGAGTTCACTATAAAGTATCGAACCAATACACTAGACTCGTGCCTTTTTGAGACAAAGACTGATTCAAACGCAGAACAATCTTCTTGAGTGCTGTTGAGTTCACTATAAAGTATCGAACCAGCTCCAGTTCCACTGCTTTTAATGTGATCGGGATTTCAAAGTTGGATGCATTTTGCAGCTTTAACTTGTACTCCAAATGGAGTCTTACGCCAGCTTTAAAACCTATTGGATTTTACATAAACATACCACTCAGGTCATGGACTCGGAGTTGGAACCACTGGAATAACTTGGAACTGACACAAATTATAGCGCCCTGAATATTTCATCAGTTGTTCCAAGACACCAGTGTTGTGTTGATCTCCGGTAGACTCATCCAAACGTAGCACGAGCTTCTTGAGTGTAGTCGAGTTCTTCATAAAGTATCTAGCCAATTTCAGCTCTATAGCTTTCTCCGTGACCGGGCTTTCCATTTCAACAGATTCGAGAGACGACACCAAACAACAAGGCAGCACAGTGGAGCGTTCAGTCAGCCTTCTGACTGGATCAAGAAACAGTTCCTGCAAACACACACAAATCTGAGACAGAATTCAAAATCCAGGAGGACTAATCTCAGAACATGAAAAAAGTTTTAAAAAGCAAAATTGTTTACCAATGTCAAGTGTTTCAGATTGGGGCAGCTCTGGAGAACGACTGGCAATAGTTGAGGGGATGCGTTTAAACACATAGTGGCACGCAAACGAGTCAAGTCACGAAATGGAGCTTCAAGCAGACCAGTGCCACACACGCAGAAAGAGTTAACCGGATGTAATCAATGCTACCACGTCCTAACTTATTCTCGACTTGGAAACGTTCGAGATTCCGCATATCCACTCTACCGAGACACGGCTCGTAAAGAGAAGCCTTACTCTTGAGGACATGATGGTCAATGGTCAACTTGAACTCACGCAAGCCTTGGAAAGTCAGAAACTTGTGGATGAAATCAACACAGACCTTGTCATTAATGAAGTCGGAGCTTTCTAGTTCCAACCTAGGAACCCATTTCCAGAGATGTCTCCACCTAGAGGACAGAACACTTGTCCGAACCGCTTGCTCGGTGGTGAGAAAGCTGAGTATGTGACATAGCAACGGGTCAGGTAACGAGCTTATCATATCTTCTCCTCTGATAACAACAACTGGCTCTCCTTCTCGAACAGATCTAGACGAGGAGACACCTAACCTGATTACGATAAATTTACAAAATCGAAACTTTCAACAATGCATAGAGAACTGAGCGCAAGGATAAGAATGAGGAGCTGAGTGAGTAAGGAAGAAGATAAAATCAGGAGCTTACCGCTTTTGGTACTTATAAAAATGCTTCATTGAAGCTCTCTCCTGGTATCTTGGATTTGATCCCAGTAATCTTTTCCCTGAAATTTTAAGGGTTTGTGAACGTTGCCGTCTTCTTCTTCTTCTTTTTGCTCTCAGAAGATGCTCATGGGCCTCTCTTTTTCTCTTTCGCTCGGGAAAACAATAAATTTAGCTCTTTTTCTATATTTAATTTTTATAATTCATGAAAAAAAAATTAGACACAAAAATTAAAGAGAAATTACACCTAGTATTACTTGAACAAAACAAAATAAATAAAAAATACTCGATTTTTGTTGGAATTGTAAAAGCATATGTTCAATTTTTTATTGTCTAATATGAAACTATAAGACGCAAAAATTTATTTTTGAGTTCTTTTCCAAAAAGACATAATACTAATTAGAGTTGAATTTTTATCTATACATTAGAATTTCATTTGTTTAATTTCCCGATGTGGAAGTTACATTGACATCTCTCAATTTCAAGATAACACAAATATTAATACCTACCAGAAACTTTTACCCGGTCTCCCCAGAGAATCAGATCTCACACAATACAACAGAGACACTAATATAAATTACATTCCAAAGCAACAAATTCAAACAATCAACAATATAGAGTCCCATCTCTTCCTCTCTACTAATCTACATGATTCTTCTCCCAAAACAAAACAACAGCCATGGCAGAAACACTTGAAGCTCCCTGTTAAAAAAAATCAATATCAACTTATAATGAAATGTCAATGACTTATGTACTAAACATGGGTGTTCCCAACGTTCGTGAAAAATAATCTGTTAATATAATATTCAAACAAGTTAAGTAACGGTCAACTTTGTCTCTACGGTTTACTCATCTTCTTGAATTGTGGCAATTAGCGTTAATCCTTGGGACGTTATAGAAGCAGTAACGTCCAGTGCAATATTTTATGCCATTATCATGAAAAAGCACTATCCCTACATGAGTACACATGATATGGCATATTGTTTTTTCTCCGCAAGACTTGGATATACACTGCCCCTCTTCTCTAGTTTCGAAAGGCTCTGTGCTTTAAGAAACTATTGGTGCTTGCTGAAGGTCAAGAAAGAGATCTATATTTATTTGAGTGAGTGGCCTTGCATCGTCTGAACACGGTTACTTCACAAGGTACGTTACTGGTGTATGTCTTAGTTCTTATAGTGTCGTGAAACTTGTTGGCTGAGAATAAACTTTAGAAGACAAATTAATCTGTGTGACAATGCTGCTAATATTGTTGTCATTATGCGATTGGCGTTCTAGTGTGTAAAAAAGAAATTGCAACCACAAGTGTCTAAACCAAATTGAGTAGCTAGAGAATTAAGAAACTATATCATAGTTTAGAATACAGAGGTAGAGAAAAAGAAAGCACAGAGACTCATGAACCACATGATCAATGGCTATTCACCTCCGAAGCTTGATAACGCACAACACTTTATCCTTCATGACCTCTTCGGCAAGCCTATACTCTTCCATAATCCAGTTCAGCAACACAACTTCTCCGTTGGGATCAGTATAGAAGTGTTTGGCTTTATCATCCTCTTCGCAGAACTTGAAAACCTTCATGTAACCAACAGTCTCATCCTTGACCGTGATCGAAGAGATGGGTTTATCACCCACCACGATCCTCCAGCAACCTCTATCACATCCATCTGTATAACCAGAGGCCTCTGCCCGGTTAGCGAAGATGCAGATTCCGAGTCGTGCAAACATCTGATCTTGATAAGGATCCACAAGCGCCGATGGATGCATGCAGTAGACGTCGTTGGTGACGTGGCTAGGCCATTTGTTCTCGTGACCGACCAAGTGCTGCAGATAATATGGGCCCACCTCTTGTACATTAGGTAAACGGTATCCATAAGCTGGCAACGGTTGTGTAGTAGCAGGAAGCGGACCAGATGAATAGGAGAAATGCTTGGATAACAAGGAACTTATTTCATTTCGGAACAAAAGCCGAATCTTGCAGATCACGTGATCTTGCTTAGGGTTCAATTTACTCGGAAGCCTATACTCTTCCATGACCCAGCTTCTCTTGTACTCTCTGGCTCTCGTCGTCTTCTTTCCGCAGAACTTGAGAATCTTCTTGAACCCTAGAAGCTTCCCGGTCTCCTCGTTCTTGATCATCTTATCACGGGCTATGATCCTCCAGCAACCATAGTCACATCCGTCGGTTTTACCACATGCCTCTGTTCGGGGTTTAACGATCACGAAGACAGTCTTGAATACTTTGCTTGGATTCTTGTTGAACACGTCTGCGTCTTCGTAGAAGTGTTGTGGCCAGGATGCTCCGTTTTCGATCATTGGCTTCAGATAACGTAAGAGTATCAGCTCGTCTCCTCCTCCCAGCAGTTCGTCTATGATCCGTAAATAATTATCAGCCGCCATAGTGAAACTCAATCGAAAGAAGGAAGAAGAAGTGGTTGTTTCTTGGGGATGAAGCAAAGCAAAGGAAGAAGAAGAGCGACTGATGTTAACAGAGTTGCTTTTTTCAGTTAGTTACTAGTAGCAGTTATATAGGATTTTCTGTATTACCACTGATTATCTCTCTATATTTCGCAACTATCCTCTATTTTAGTTTCTACCGATACTTTTACACTTGGCTAATGTAATGTTTTTGTAAAACAAATTCTGTCTTATAACCTTCATAATTATAGGACCGGTTTCTTGGTCATGACCAGGTAAAGCTAAAGTTCCATTAAAAGGTATTTCCAGGTGGTAAAACCTTCTCACGGAATATAAAGTTTTCATGAGACCGATTTTGAGCTGCCATCCAAACGCGAATACCTTCGTTTAAAAGAATATTTTTGGACCAGATTAATCATATTCTCAATCAGAGCAATGAACTTATTTGAAGTGGTTCATTTTGTACCTGAAAAGCCATGTATGAACAAGGATTGATTTTTCGTTTCATTTTCTCAAATAAATATGGTTTACAATTTGTTCACCAAAACAAAATATGGTTTACAATTTGTTAGTAAGAATATATTCTGGTATGAGATAGAGTTTCATTAGGCTTTCTTGTCTCTTGAACGAGTAATAATAACATCATTTGTCTTTGTTTAAGGTGGTTGTTACATTTTCATTAAACTATATACATCGTCTCAAAATAATATATATTTTAGAGTTTTCACATATTTTAAAAATGTTTATTGAATTTTAATTATAAATATATTGTTTGTGATTAGTTATTTCCCAAATTTTATCCAAACAAAATTCATTAAATACACTTAATTTTTTAGATTTCACAATAATAATGCATCGAAAATATAAAATATATATTTTCTAGAAACAAACTTTTTCCTTAAAACATGAATCATTTTGAAAGTTGGTTTTTAATTTCAGAAAGATTTAATTCGAGTATATATTTATACAAAAACATTTTCTATTCCTAAAACTTTCTTAAATTTTGAAAAAAAATCTGAAGTTACCACCAACAACAACTAAAACGTTACTTGTCTGTCATGTCTTCCGCTACAGAGAACCCATCAAATGATATCATTTCCATCGACTCAAATTCCAATTCCATATGCTACTCATAGAACTTCAATTTCAAGAGAACACAAATAGTATTAACCAAAAACTTTTACACGGTTTCCCCCAAAGAATCAGACCTCATAGAATACAACAGAGACAACAACAGCATACTACTTACACATTATAAATTACATCCCAAAGCAAACAAATCTCAAACAATCAACAATACAGACTTCCTTCTCTCCCTCTTTCTCTCTACTAATCTACATGATTCATCTCTCAAATACAAAGCAGCCATGGCAGAAGCGCTTGAAGCTCCCTATTAAAGAAACCAATAATACCAGCTAATCAATCTTATTCGGATCATTCAAGACAAACTCTGCATACAGATCCTTCAATGCAATCACCACCGTCGTTATCAACGGTCCCATTATAGCTCCCTGCAACAACAACAATCAAAGAAAACATTACAAAAGCGCCAATAAAGTTCCTAAAAGATCTATCTATCTTTTTTTATTGTGTTACCTCGAGAGCAGAAGGAAACAGAGTCACTCCACCAATAATACTTAGTCCAGTAAGGTAAGCATTAGACCCCGGAATGTCATCTTGAATCTCCGAAGCACCATACTCCATCAACACAAGATGCGTCACTGACAGAGTCACCGCAACAATGTATCTTCCTTCCAGCACAAGCTGCAACGCCGCAGGGATCGTGGCGAACCAGTAAGGGAAGATCGGTAACAGAGCGCTGATGAATGCCAGAACAGTCGACATGTAAAGGAAATGTATATTGTAAAGTCTAAACAACAGCCAAGTGAGACATCCTTGGAAGAACGCGATCTCCGCAGTAGCTAAAAGCACCCCAGAGATAGCCAAGTCTAAAACTTCAACGCATCTGACTCTAGCAGCGGCGTTGATGGGAAGCATGTTCATGACTTGCTCAGTCACACCCCCTGATTCCGACGTAATAAGAACGTACAGAACCCAAATGAAAACCATCAGCTGAGACACAAAGTTGAAAAACTCCGCCGCTCCAGAGATGATCGAGGTTCCTATAGAGAAAACGAACTTAGCACCGCCTCCAACAACCGAAGCGCTACTCGAGAACACCCTCTGCGATACATCCATCCCTTTAACAGCAAAGCCTTTAGCTTTCTCCACTAAATCCTCCCTAGTAATGATAAGCTCCCTGAAAATCACATCCACCTCCGAGTATATCTGACTCCACTCTCTGTTCTTAACCCTACTCCTCAAACTCATGAGCTTCTCAGTGTAAGGAGACGGAGCTATAAGCGCTGTAGACGGCGTGGACGTGTTCTGAGGATGCCCGATCACGAAATGCTTAATCCCAGTAACCAACTCCGTCATGTTATACTGCATCGCCAAGCTATCAATCTGCTCAGAGACCGTCTCGTAGAACTGCGTGGAGTACATATCAACCATCCCGGGAACATCGTTCTCATCCATCCACTGCTTGATCCCAATCTTCTCAGCGTAGTTACTCTCTTCCACATGAGACTTGAGAGAGTAAACCGCGTCTTTCCCTTCAACACCGATCTTATAAGAGAAGAAGATGACACCAGTCAAGGAGCCAAGAATCATCAACACAATCAAACCAATAGCGACGATCGTATTCAACCTCGTCATGATCCCTCTAGTGAAATAAGCAGTGAAATGACTCCTCCTAAAGCTATTACTCCTCAAGGAAGAAACCGCAGATAACGTCGAGTCAACGTTCTTGGAACTAAAGAGAAACCCTAACGTAAGGATCAAAAGAGAGCCAATGGCACCGATCCTCTCGTAAGCAATGACGAACACACCGAAGGAGACAAGCCATTTAACAAGCCTCGAGAACCCGCCGGTCCGTTTCCCGATCCTCTTGGGTTTGGATCTCCTGAGGAAAACCCTAAAGCAGACGTTTTTAATGTCCACGAGGGATCCGATGAAGACGTTGAAGACCCAGACGGGGACGGCGAGGATGACTTCGGTGAGGCCTAGCTTCAAAGGCTCGCTCCAGAAATCGACTAGGGTTTCTTGGATGCCTCTGAGGGGGATGGAGCAGAGGATCGCCCACTGGATCGGTCGGAGGTATTCTTGGAGTAGCTTTCCGACGAAGTAGAGGACGAAGATGGCGAAGGCGAGGCCGGCGTGTGCCATGGCTATGTAGATGGCGAGACGGGCCTGCGAATCGATCCCGGATTGGGTTACATCGGCGGCGGGAGGGTTTCGCGGCGGAGGAGGAGGAGGAGAAGGGTCTTGGGGTTTACGGGATGAGGCCGAGCGGAACATGTCTTGCCAGGCGAGGTTCTCTGGGATGGATGAGGGTTTCGTCTCTTTCGAGTCGTACGGGACCAGTTCCATTCAATCGAATGATCAAATCTCTCTCTGTCTCTCCTCCGTCTCGATTTTTTTTTTTAAATCTACAGAAAAAAAAAAAAAGAAATGCGTCGCCTTCAAGCTTGAGAGATTTTTTCTTTCAGATAATTCTTTTTTAATTACCAGATATGATAATTGAGTGTTTATGATTGGCTATTAATCGAGGAGACGAAAGGAGATGAATTATTTTAGTATGAAAATTACGGAAGTGCCCTTACCGACGACATAGTCTGTGACCACTAGGTCCACGACGAGACGACCACTTCATTGCGTTATTGTTGGGGATGGATTGTCACCACCCACAAGGCCCAGCGAACAGGAGGCCCATTACTATCAAGGAGAGAGCAGTTGGCTCGGTGCCGGCTCCTCGACTAACCCCGACTCGGCTCGTGACTACTTTAGCTAGAGGACGAGCAGCCGAAGAAAGCAACCAAACAGCTCGGGCCGAACAGTCATCCCGACTGGGCCTGTATATCGAAAGGCCCATGACCAAAGGGAGACGAATTAGGTCGAGACTAACCGACCTAGGAGACTATATAAGGAGTTGAGGACAAGAAGGAAGAGGATCACCACTTAGACATACAGACTTGCGGCTAGATTAGGGTTTTCCATTACTCTCTTTGTATCTCGCCGCTCTCTCTTGTACTTCCGGCTAGGAGCTTACCGAGCATCGACTAGCCGGCTTTCTTACTCTTGTACCCTCGTTATTCCGACTCTAATAAAACGTCTCTGTTCATCCCACTCTTGAGTTCTTCTATTTTCTGTTGACCAAACTCACCTTAAACAATTGGCGCCCACCGTGGGGCCGATCAGAGTAACGTTTCTTAGCCTGATATGACGATTGGTGACTCGAACCCCGGCTCTTCCGGAGAAGCGACCGAGCTTACGCCTCCGCCTCCCCCTCCTCTTCTCTCGTCGGATTTCATGAGCTCCGTGATGGCTCGTCTCGCGCATCAAGAAGAAGTCCAGAAAACGACGAATGAGCAGCTCGCTGCTCTCGTGGCTGCCCTCACTGCTCCCGCTGGACCGACGAACCGTTCCCAACCCGTCTGCCGGCATCTTTTCCCTCCGACGCCGGCGGAAGACTGCGCAGTAGACGAATCTGACCCTAACGGTCCTCCTGCCGTGTACCCTACTCCGACGACAGCAGATCTGATGACGATTCGCGAGATCGCCGAGCTCAAACTCAGCCTTCAACAAATGAGTTCGCAAATCCACCAAGCGACGAGCGCAGCCCCTCAGATCGACAGCGTCATCGCCTCAACTTCGCGCTCACCCTTCGCCAGCGAGCTAACCAGGGTCCAGCTCCGCAAGATAGAAAAACTCCGTCTCCCCGAGTACAAACCCGGCGGCGACCCCGTCGAGCATCTGACAGCCTTCAACATAGCTATGGCCAGAGCTCGCCTTTCCGACGAAGAGAACGACGTGGGATACTGTCAGCTCTTCGTCGAAACACTCAACGAACAAGCGCTAACCTGGTTCTCACAGCTCAGCGAGAACTCGATTCGCAGTTTCCGAGACCTATCAGCCGTTTTCCTCAAGACTTACATCATGTTTACCAAGCGAGCAGCAACCGCTTCCGGCCTGTGGAATATGGCGCAAACAAAAGACCAAAGCCTCAAGGACTACATGGAAAAGTTCAAGACGATCGTTTCCCGAGTCGACGTCCCTGATCACATCGCTATCGACGCTTTGATGAACACTCTCCTCGTCAACTCGAAGTTTCGTAAGGACCTGTATTCCAACCCTACGACTTCGCTCCCCGATGCTATTGCCCGGTCTCACAATTTCATCCGAATGGAAGAAGATACCAAGGCAATAATTCGGAAGCAGAACGCTGCCAAGCCGGTTGCAGCCAAAAGTGCGGGTGCTCGGCCAGAGCCACGCCAGCACGCGCCAGCTGATAACGGCGGCAAAAAAGGAGGTCTCCTCTACGTCGTGGAAGAGAACAACGCCCCTGTCTCAACCATGGTCATGCACGATAAAAAGTGGAATGTTTACCAGCGAGAGACCGACTCTCCAGATGCGTCTCCCAGTACCCCGAGTGCTGGTGTCGTGGCTAAAGTCGATTCGGCTCCAGGACCGACCAGAACTCCCATCGATCTCACGAAGCATTGCAAGTATCACGACGTGAAGGGACACGACACGACTGAGTGCAAATCTCTCTACGCCCAGTTCCTCTCCTCGATCGAAAGCGGAGACTACAAGATCCAGCCGCCAAAACCCAAACCAAAAGGGGAAAACAGCTGGAGCAGAAACAAAGACAAGAAGGCTCAGCGCAAATCGCAAGGCAAAAACCGTAAAAACGACAAACAATCGAAGGACGCTGAGAAGGCCGCCCGGGAAACCGACGATGACGACGACTCGGCGGACGACGATCAGCCTGCCAATCGCCAGAGCATTGAAGTAATCCGCGTCCAACCTCAAGGAAAGAACGAACCAGGATCCTCGTCGGACGAGGATGACGATATGGAGACCCCAGACGACACTACGGATCTTCGGTCCCTCCTCGAGGAAACGCCAGTCTCCTCCGATCTCCGCCGACAGATCGACTCGAATCGCGCCGCGAAAGCTTCGGCACAAGAATCCTCCCAAAGGCAGTCCGCCGATAAGCCGAACTGCGATTTGCGAGACAAACTCAACGCGAAGATCGGCGACCTGCGGACAACCCTTAACCGCAAGAAAAGGGATACTGCCGAAACAAGTAACGACCTTCGCGATGTGCTCCGCGCAAAGCGAGCACAAACTCGTCCCCGGATAAACGTCATTATGGGTGGATCACCTCCCTGCGGCGATTCAGTTAGAGCAGTCAAAGGCCACCGAAGGCAAGCTACTACTTCCCAACGATGGCCCCAGAAGCAAGTAGACGATCAGCCGATTACCTTTTCGTCTGACGATACACTCGGCGTGCACCTCCCTCACAACGATCCTTTGCTCGTCGTGCTCGGCGTCGACAAGTACGACGTCACAAAAGTACTTATCGATACCGGGAGCTCGGTCGATATCATCTTTCGCGAAACCCTCGTGAAGATGGGAATTGACCTCAATGACGTCAAGCCTTCTACTCGGACCCTGACAGGGTTCAACGGCTCGTCAGAAGTAATCGCAGGCACGATCCGCCTCTCGGTTCACGCATGCGGAGTCACTCGGACGGTCAAATTTTCTGTGGTCGGCTCCAAAGCCCCTTACCACGTTATACTCGGCACCCCATGGCTGCATTCAATGCGAGCAATCGCATCAACGTATCATCAGTGCGTTAAGTTCCCAGGATCAGACGGATCGATCAAAACTCTGAAGGGTGATCAGCAAGCCGCGCGAGATCTCCTGATCGCCACGGTTAAAATCCAGCGCTCCCAGTCACTTGTCAACTCGGTCTCTCCTCCCACGAGCAAAGTCTGCCCGCAAAAGGAAGAGGTTCTCGAAGTACCAGTTGACGAGTCGGACCCGAGCAAATCAGTCCGAGTAGGCGCATTTCTACCCGACGAAATGCAGCAGAAGATCCTCGAGTTCCTTAAGCAAAACCTGTCCACGTTCGCCTGGGCGATGTCTGATATGAAGGGAATCGATCCAGCTATCACAACCCACGAACTCAATGTTGATCCCAACTTCAAACCCATCCGGCAGAAGAGAAGAAAGTTGGGACCAGAGCGATCCAAAGCAGTCGCAGAGGAAGTCGAGCGTCTACTCGGTGCCGGTTCAATCACTGAAGTTCGTTACCCGGAATGGCTAGCCAACCCGGTGGTCGTCAAGAAGAAGAACGGTAAATGGCGCGTCTGCGTCGATTTTACCGACCTCAACAAAGCATGTCCTAAGGACAGCTACCCGTTGCCTAGCATCGATCGCTTAGTCGAATCGACGGCCGGTAACGAGATGTTGACGTTTATGGATGCCTTTTCGGGCTACAACCAGATCCTAATGCACCCGGACGACCGGGAGAAAACTGCTTTCATCACCGATCGGGGAACCTACTGTTATAAGGTGATGCCATTCGGATTGAAAAATGCTGGAGCAACCTACCAACGGCTTGTCAACCGAATGTTCGCCGAGCAGCTTGGGAAGACAATGGAAGTCTATATCGACGACATGCTCGTCAAATCGCTCCGAGCCGACGACCACTTAGCGCACTTAAAGGAATGCTTCGCCATCCTAAACAAGTACGGGATGAAGTTGAATCCCGCAAAGTGCACCTTTGGCGTCTCCTCGGGTGAATTCCTTGGTTACATTGTCACGCAACGAGGAATCGAAGCTAACCCGAAACAGATCTCAGCAGTCCTGAATCTCCCCAGTCCGAGAAACTGCCGGGAGGTGCAGAGATTAACAGGACGCATCGCCGCGCTTAATCGCTTTATCTCCCGATCCACCGACAAGTGTCTCCCCTTCTATGATCTCCTCCGAGGGAACAAGAAGTTCATTTGGGACGACAAATGCGAGGACGCATTCGTTCAACTCAAGCAATACCTGACAACTCCTCCCGTCTTGGCCAAGCCGTACGTAGGAGACGTTTTTTCTCTCTATATCGCTGTCTCCTCGGCAGCCGTCAGCAGTGTCTTGATCAAGGAGGATCGTGGCGAGCAGCGTCCGATTTTTTACACGAGCAGACGCATGACCGGCCCGGAGACCAGATACCCAACCCTTGAGAAGCTGGCTCTGGCCGTCGTCGACTCCGCGAGGAAATTACGACCCTACTTCCAGTCACACTCTATCGAAGTTCTGACCGACCAACCGCTCCGCACCGTCCTGCAAAATCCCAACAGAGCCGGCCGGCTGACCAAGTGGGCAATCGAACTGAGTGAGCTTGACATTACGTACAAATGTCGAACAGCCGCCAAATCTCAAGTCCTCGCCGACTTCCTTGTCGAGCTCACGCCAGATCTTGCACAAGACCTCGACGTCCCGAGTCCCAATTGGATTCTTCATGTCGACGGATCATCGACGAGTAAAGGATCCGGTGCTGGGGTCCAGCTTCAATCGCCAACAGGAGAACTCATCCGCCAGTCTTTCAGTTTCGGCTTCCCGGCTTCTAACAACGAGGCGGAGTATGAATCGTTGATCGCCGGTCTTCGTCTCGCCCGAGCCGTCAAAGCCAAACGCTTGAGTGCTTATTGCGACTCGCAGCTCGTCGCTAGCCAGTTTAGCGGCGACTACGATGCTCGCAATGATAGAATGGATGCGTATCTCCGAGTGGTTCAAGAGCTTGCTAGGGAATTCGATTTCTTCGAACTCACCAAGGTTCCTCGCGGAGAGAACGTTTGCGCCGATGCCTTAGCCGCACTCGGGAGCAAACTCCACGATCAGGTCAAAAGGACGATACCCATACATCGGATCGATCGACCGAGCATCGACTCTTCCTCCGACGAAAGCTCTCCCATCGCTCCAATCTTTGCAACAACTCGACGATCCACCACCGATCAAACCGACACTGAGATGCCCGATCGTGACGATACCCCAGTCGATTGGCGAACCGAGTTCCTAGATTATCTCATACGAGAAGAACTGCCAAAAGATAAGTGGGCAGCGAGACGCCTGAAGAGACGCAGTGCCCACTACGTCATCATGAACGACGAACTTCACCGAGTAACCGCGAACAAGGTTCTCTTAAAGTGCATCCAGGGCGATGAAGTACGCCGAGTAATGGCTGAAACTCACGACGGAGCAGGAGGAAACCACTCGGGAGGCCGAGCACTCGCCCTTAAGGTTCGAAGCTTGGGATTCTTTTGGCCGTCTATGAACACTGACTGCGAAGCATACGCTCGTCGGTGCGACAAATGCCAGCGTCACGCTCCGAGCATCCACAGTCCCACTGAGCTGTTGCGGACATCTGCTGCCTCTTATCCGTTCATGAGGTGGGGGATGGACATCATCGGGCCAATGCCGAACTCACGCCAACGTCGTTTCATCCTGGTCCTCACCGATTACTTCACTAAATGGATTGAAGCCGAAGCGTTCTCTCAGGTAACGGACAAGGAAGTCCGCACCTTTGTCTGGAAGAACATCATTTGCCGTCATGGTTTGCCATACGAGATCATAACGGACAATGGCTCTCAGTTCATGTCCGGAAACTTCAAAGAGTTCTGCAACAAGTGGAATATCCGTCTAAGCCCTTCGACTCCCCGTTACCCGCAAGGAAACGGACAGGCGGAATCTTCCAACAAGATTATCATCGATGGAATCAAGAAGCGACTCGACCTAAAGAAAGGCCATTGGGCCGACGAGCTGGACGGCGTCCTCTGGTCGCACCGAACGACTCCTCGCGGTGCGACCAAATCCACCCGTTTCTCTCTTGCTTACGGGATGGAAGCAATGGCCCCCGCCGAAGTTAACGTGACAAGTCTTCGGCGCGCCAAGATGCCGCAGTTCGTCGAGCTTAATCAAGATATGCTCCTCGATGCCCTCGATGAACTCGAGGAAAAACGTGACCAGGCGCTCCTTCGGATCCAAAATTACCAGCATCAAATCGAGAGCTACTATAAAGAAAAGGTAAAAGCACGCCCTCTCGAGCTCGGCGATCTCGTCCTCCGAAAAGTCTTCGACAACACAAAGGAGCTCAACGCTGGCAAGCTAGGGACCAATTGGGAAGGACCTTACAAGATCACCCGAGTCGTTCGACCAGGCGTCTACCGACTCGAGACTTCCCGCGGAGAGGCAGTCCCACGAGCCTGGAACTCGATGCATCTTCGCCTCTTCTACCAATAGATTCGTCTCATCTTTTTCTCCGAGCGAATGACCAACAGGTCACTGTTCGCAAAAAAAAAAAAAAAAAAAAAAAAAAAAAAAAACCGAGTAGATGCACCTAACCGTCACTTCTGCTCGTCCGAGTGAATGCGCTACTATAGCCACTTTCACTCGGTAAAACGAACTACGAAAGGCTTGATCCTCATCCGAGGTACGTAGGCATCCCTTCACAGGGTCCAGCCCCAACCAAATCAAAAGTCCAAACTTTTTTTACACAAGAATGACCAACAGTCACTTTTCCCTGAATAAACGATGTCAGCCCCTTTTTCAAGCGGAGCACGAGCACTCGCCCAAGCCAGTCGGCTGAGTCTTGATCAGGCATCAGCCGAAGGGAACAGCAGCTTTGCGTCACCGATGCATCATACATTGACCGGCTATCCGGTGGAAATTTCAGACCAAGTCTGATCGAAGGACGATGGTTTGGCCGACCAACAGTTCTCTCGATCACTGCACTGCGTTTCGAAACCTTTTCCTCGGCAATTCAATAGAACGATTAGAGTTTCTTTGTATTTACTTGAGTGACTGACTTGTAAAAGTTTCGTTGGATAAGTAAAAATACGAACGAACAACCATCTCTAATCTCTGTTTCTATCTGAAAAGGAGGGAACTCGCTGGCAAATGCGAGCAACCATCCGGACTATTCCATTTCTCGGTTATAGACAAGTGAAAATGATTTATATATTTCTAAGTTAAGCGACTTACGGAAATATATAAGGAAACACTTGTCTAAAAATAAAACCGAAGGCATTAAATCCATACAACAAGAGGCCTTAGCCGAGAAAAGGAGATAGTCTTAAACAAACAAGGCCGAAAGGCCGAAAACAAATACAACAAACATAGAGGATCATCCCTCGGGAGGAGGATCTTTCTTCCCAGGAGCGTCCGAACTGGAGACGTGACAGAACGGCTTCGCGGGAGGAATCTCGCCGGCGCCTTGACCCTTGCTCGGCGGAGAGGCCAGCCTGATCTCACGGTTCGGATCCAAGAGACCTTCGCTCGCATCAGGATCGGAGGTTCCGAGAGACGAGCTGTCGGAAATCGTAACCAACCTCTCCGGGACGCCGGTATCAGGCACTTTGACAGGAACGGCGGCGTCGGGACAAGCAGGAGATTGTACCGTGTCGAGGAGATCCCTAATAAATCCGTCACTCGGGGATCGGAGCGCTCTCGCAGCGTCGGAATCGATCAGTTCGAGATTCGACCCGTGTTTGTCAACCTTCTCCAGAATTTCCTCGATCACGAACCGGGATTCCAGCACCAAAGGGGATAAGGTCAGATCCGAGTCCGGAATCACGCCTACTTCCAGGCGAACTGTCTCCCCTTCATAATACTTCTCCAAATCGGAGTACGTATCAATGGTCTCCTGCGGGATATCCTTTCCCGATTCCCTCAAGGCCTCAAGGCAGTCTTGCATTCCGCGCGCTTGGCCGAGCATACATCGCGCGTCCTCGAACTCGTCACGACGCTTCTCCCGATCCTGAATATTCCTGAAGCGTCGGGCACATTTCCCGGTTATCGCCGCCATTACACGGATTCGTTCATGGGTGACCTCAAGCTTACGAGACTCCCTCAGGCGATCCATCTGCTTGGAATACTCTAAGGACGCAGCAACCACCTCTTTCTCAAGGGTCGTGTTCTTGCCCTGCAGCTCAGCGTTCCTCTTCCTCACCTGGGCTCTCTCCTCCTCCGCCCGCTTCACCAACTCCCGGGCAGACGCCAGTTCGGTCGCCATGATCGCCCGTTGCTCGTCAAGCTCCTTCTTCAACTCTTCCTCCCGAGCAACCGCCTCGTTCTTTTCACGAACTGAATTATTCAGAGCCCGGGTCGCGCGTCTGCTGAATCCTTTCTGCTTACGAACCATCTCAAAAGCCCCCTTCAGCTCTTCGTCATACTTCCTGACTAAGATGTTCCAGTCCCCGTGACTCTGCGAAACGAGCAAAGGTTAATGCACTAGCAAACGAGTAGAGAGAAAGAGAGATGGGATCAGGAATTCAATTTACCATGATGGAGGTACGAGATGCAAAGTTGTACTCTTCCTTGAAGATCAGATCCTCGACCGGCGGCAGCTCACCTCGATCTCCCCTAAATTGGCGAACCAAACGACCGCACTCATGTTCGTCGTGCGCTAAGGGGACATCGCGATCATAGGAGAAAGAGACTTTGTCAGGACAACTCCTCTTTTTCTTCTTCTTCTTCTTTTTCGAGACAACCACGGTCCCTTCGGTGGCCTGAGGAGCAGATTCAGCTTGCGCGTCCTCATTCTCCGGAGCCAACGATTCCCCGGAACGGGTGGCGTCCACCAGCTCGTCGTCCAGCTCTTCGGAAGAACCTCGAGGAATCACTTCAGCGTTCCTCTTCTTTTTCTTCTTCTTCTTTTTCTTCTCAGCCTTTGACGAAGTTACCGGCGGATCCTCGTCACGGCTACCAGTGGGCAGCGACTCGGGGACCACCTCATCTTTGGAGCCGCCACTCGGCTCCAGGTCCTTGAGCTCGCCTTCCTCGACAGACGAGGACCGAATCGCAGAAGGATCACCCCTCGCCTTCTTCTTTTCCCTCTCTGATCCAGAGTGTCCTTGGGGAGAGGCAATACCAGCGTTCGCCTCTTCGGCAGCCGCGTTCTCTCCCTCTCGCTGCCTTTTTCGGTTCGTCTTCCTCACCAGCCGAGCCTCAACATCGAACTCAGTCACGTTCGGATCTCCGAAATCGGGCGAAACTGCAGTATCGGGCTGCGGCTTCTTCGCGAAGCCGGCTTTCCTCGCAACTACCAGACTCAAATTCGGCAAAGTCCTCATCGCTCTTGCTCGATTTACTTCTCTTTGCTCGGCTGAATTGAACAAGTTGAGTCTCTTTGTCTTATTCGCGATAATAGGGATTGTATCAGAACGCCAAACCTCTGTGACGAATAAAAGAGAGATCAGATTCTATAGCGAAGTACGCAACGAGCAGAGGAAGTCACGAAAGAAGAGACTTACGCTGACTAATCCACCCGATCGATCGACTAATCCTCTGATAGGAGAAATTATTCCAATGGTCCTGTCTCTGCGATGCGATCAGACGCGCGCTCTCCAAAAAGTCCTCCTCGTACTCCGCGGTGTTCGGAAGAGCCACTGCAAAGAAAGACAAACAGGAGTTAGAATACGGGAAATGGGAAACGGAACTGACGGGTAGTCTATACCCATCTCTCGGGTCCATAAAACACGGTAGCCGGTCTTCAGCGGTTCTTCGAACGCAGCCCTGTCGGATTTGACGTAGAAGTAGGACCGCTGCCAATTGTTCGTCTTATTCGGGTAGCCGGTCACCACATTATAGTTGGGACGGATCTTCAACGAAATCAATCCGCCTTTTATCTTCCCCGACACTAATTCCTCAAAAGCTCGAACACTGAGAGGAACACCGGCTTCCGCTCCGATAATCGTCAGTGCGACGGCCAGCCGCCATGCACCATTCAGAAATTGACTAAGAGCGGCTCCTCGGCGCATCGTAAACGCGGTGATGATTCGAGGAATCGGAAACCATAGCTTCCTGTCGCCCTCAAAGTACGACTCGTAGACACATTGGTAGCCTTTCGGAGGAGACCAAGGCCGTTGGTCGCTCTTCGGGATTATAAACGTAACCCCCACTGCGTCGCGAGCCCGTAGAAGTCTTGTCACCGACTCAACGGTCGATCTCGTCTTCTCGACATCCCGCCAGTCCTGGCCTTCAACGACTGAAGGACGTACGCGCTCCCGATCAAGCGGAGGTTGCTTCTCGAAGATGTTCCCCGGATAAAAGCTTATCGGGATCATCTGATCGTCGATATGATCGCGACCGTCATCGTCCTTCCGCGATTGCACCCTCGATTCCGAAATCAGGACGCGCTGCGCACGACTCAAGTTCTCTGTATCCATCATCGCTTCGCGATGAACCGCCTCTTGGCTTCCCTCAGAACCACGGACCATCTCTAAGTCGTCACCAGATCCCGACGAGGCCGCGCGCATCTTCCCTTTTTGTTCTCGAGAAAGTTTCTTACTTGTCGACATTACTGAGTAAACGATAAAATGAGAGCAGAAGAAAGAGAGAGAAGCAACTTAGAGAGAGAGAGAGAGAGTACCTGAAGATTGCGGAAGAATGAGAGATCTGAAGGAAGATCTCTTATTTATAAGAAAGGGGACGCGCGCTCAACGAGGCGTCATAATTAGCCCTAAACGGGCCTAAATGGGCCTCTCGACGGGCTCGCGCGTCGGTCTCAAGCGCGACCTTTCGGCTTTCCGGTCCAAAACCTAGCGACGTTTCGGCTTTCCGATCCAAAACCTAGCGGCACTTCGGCTTCCCGATCCTAAACCTAGTAACGGTTCAGCTCCCTCACTACTATTGACGACGGTTCGACGTCACATCACGAACCGAATACGATCAGGCCCCGGTTTGGAAGGACCGTTGTTCGGCATCAATCTAGACGATTTATACCGAACAGTGGAAGCTCTTTTCTCCAAACAATTTTTGGAGGAATCGTCAAAGTCAACAACGAGCCTCCTGTTCTTCGAGCCCTAAAACAACTAGCTCATAGCGATCGTTTGCTCGACCCGACTATGAACTAGGGGGGGACTTATTGTTGGGGATGGATTGTCACCACCCACAAGGCCCAGCGAACAGGAGGCCCATTACTATCAAGGAGAGAGCAGTCGGCTCGGTGCCGGCTCCTCGACTAACCCCGACTCGGCTCGTGACTACTTTAGCTAGAGGACGAGCAGCCGAAGAAAGCAACCAAACAGCTCGGGCCGAACAGTCATCCCGACTGGGCCTGTATATCGAAAGGCCCATGACCAAAGGGAGACGAATTAGGTCGAGACTAACCGACCTAGGAGACTATATAAGGAGTTGAGGACAAGAAGGAAGAGGATCACCACTTAGACATACAGACTTGCGGCTAGATTAGGGTTTTCCATTACTCTCTTTGTATCTCGCCGCTCTCTCTTGTACTTCCGGCTAGGAGCTTACCGAGCATCGACTAGCCGGCTTTCTTACTCTTGTACCCTCGTTATTCCGACTCTAATAAAACGTCTCTGTTCATCCCACTCTTGAGTTCTTCTATTTTCTGTTGACCAAACTCACCTTAAACAGTTATATAAAGTTCTTCCCCGATTGATTGTCTATTTGTGGAATAATTATCGGTAACTAGATCGAATCATCATTATAAGAAATGGTAAAACTAACATATTTCGATGTTTTGTAACTATTTTAGTGTGTTAATTTAAATTATATCCATTGACTCAACACAAGTTGTCAACCGGAATGCCACATGATTCGAACATGCTAGACTAGACACGACAAAGCCAGATATTTAAGGCGAGTAACAATCTAACACGTTCTCGTGTCTCTTTGATGTGTTAATAATAAAACGAAGTATTTTATATGACTATATACCCCCAAAACAAGCATTCGTTTACTACCTTTTACACCAAAACGTGTGATTACCATTCTATTCTTTATCTTTTGCACGAAGTTCCTCATTTTTGTGATTGTAGTACAAGATATGGTTGTTGTTCAAAAAAAGGTACAAGATATGGTTTAATTTCTACACGAGTGCAAAGCAATATGTAGAAGAAAAAACAAAAACTTTCGCAATAAAAAAAATATATTTAAGACGATCCTGGTGACGTTTGATATCTTCTAATAGATGAATAGCCCAATAATTGTATTTACAGGTAACAAGTAGCATACAGTATCCTCCTTATGTAATGACTTAATTGATGATTCTCATCCTGAATTTTCTTCACCGGTTAAACAGATGGCTAGTAAACCGGCCCAGTCCATTGATAAAATGTTGGATTTGGATCAGTTCAAAACGGGCCTAATCAGTCCTCGTATAGTCTAAATAAACTTTCACAAAAAGGAACAGAGGATGGCCCACTGGATTACCATTCTACTAGGTGTGTTGTCTGCATATGTAGCCACAATTTCTTACGAATATTTATTAGTTTATATATTTTACTATAATATATATGTTTATTATTGTATTAATTTTTGAAAACACTAACATATTAAAAAATATTGTTTGATTTTGAAATCTATACTTTTGTTACCACTTTTTATACACTTATTTTTATTTATATTTTTCTCATATTTCCCATTTTTCAATTATTTATATTTTCCATTACATATATTTTGATCTTCTATACTATTTAAAGATAAACAATAAAAAATTTACTTACAAAAAGTAGTAGTTGAATCAATAAATTTATTGTTAAATTGAAGAAAAAATAGTATATATTTTTATTAAAATAATATGATTAATATAAGTTCGTTTTAATTTATTATATATTTTTAGATTTTGGATAATTATTATTAATATTAATTTTAATAATTTAGCTAATCAAAAGAATGAAAATTAGTTTTTTATTTTGTTGTTAATTTATGTTTTATTCATTAAGGGTATAAATGATATTGATCACTCTAATTTTTTAATTTTAAATTTTTTTTTTTAAATTTTGGATAATTCTTATCATTATTAATTTTATTTATTTATGTAATAAAAAAATCATTTTTATTTTTTAGGTAATTTATATATATTTATCCATTAAGGATATAAACAATATTAATCACTCTAATTTTTTATTTAAAATATATTTTTAAATTTTGGATAATTCTTATCATTATTAATTTTAATCAGTTAATTAATCATAAAATTAAAATTCGTTTTTATTTTATGAATAATTTATATGTTTATTCATTAAGGGTATAAATGATATTAACCAGTCTAACTTTTAACATGAGAGTTCCGTTGCAAAAAATCACTTCGCAAATAATAGTATAATTCTTATCTTTTGCACGAAGTTCCTCATTTTTGTGATTGTAGTATAAGATATGGTTTAATTTCTACACGAGTGCAAAACAATATGTAGAAGAAAAAACAAAAACTTTCCCAGTAAAAATTTTTTTAACACTAAAACCCCTCAACTAAGTTTGTTTTGGGTAAAAACCCCCAAACTAAGTATTTAACGAAATAACCCACAAACTAATATTATTTAGTGAATTAAACCCTCTCAGGTCATAATTACCGGTACTACTGGTAAATCTTTAGTTTATGGGTTTTTACACTAATTAAACATAGTTGGGGAGTTTTATCATTAAAATAAAATAAAAATAAAAAATCCAAAATATAATAACACTATCTAAAAATTAGTAACTTTAATTTTCAAAATTAGTAACTTAATTTTCAAAATTAGCATTTTTAATTTATATAGATATGTGAGTCTGTTTTTTTTAAAAAAAATCAACACTATATATGTATAAATTAAAAATGTAAAACCCCAAAAATAGACAAAAAATTATCTAAAGCTTTACCTGTAATAAAAATTATCTAAAAAATTAAAAATGTAAAAGACAATAAAATATACCAAAAATTATATATTATCTAGTAACTTTAATTTTCACATTAGCATTCTTAATAATTTCTATAAATATATGAGTCTGATTTTTTTTAAACAACATTATATATGTATAACTTTAGTTATACATTTTTTATTTATACATATATAATGTTTATTTTAAAAAAAATCAGACTCATATGTTTTTAGAAATTTTTTAAAATGCTAATTTTGAAAATTAAAGTTACTAGATAAGATACAATTTTTATTATATTTACTTGTCTTTTACATTTTTTTAATTTTTAGATAATTTTAATACAGATAAAGCTTTAGATATTTCTTTTATATTTTTTGGGTTTTTACATTTTTAATTTATACATATATAATGTTGATTTTTTCAAAAAAAAAATTAGACTTATATCCCCTAGACTATATTTGAGAAGTGATTTTGCCACATGTCCTCTCTACAATCAGTTTCACAAAAAATAATATGACATGGCTACTAAAATTGATGACATGGTTTCCGAAAAATATGACATGGATGATTTCATTTAATGTTGATTTATATTTTTGATAAACTTTTTAGAATATGGTAATAACTCATACCTTACATTTAATATTGATATTTATTTCCGGTAAACTTCTTTAAATATGGTAATATCACATACACCATCTATAAATAAATATATTCATATATAACATTAAAATTTCGAAATTTTATTTTATTTTATTTTCTATAATTATAAAATTTGTATTACTAAATCTTTAAAAATTGCTACAAGTTTTTAAAAAATTATTTCTAATCGTAAAATCATTAGATTCTTATATATCTACAGATCCTATAAATATTGTTAGTTCAAATTTTTTATAATTATATAATATATTTTAAATAAAAAATCATTTTATCGTAATTTAATATTTAAATAAATAAAATCCATATTTAAATATCGGTAAAATAATAAAATCTATAATATTTAATAAACCTTATTTTAAATATAAATTAAATTTTGAAAACAATTTTACTGCACATGGTGCAGGAAAACACCTAGTATCTATATAAATTTTTTAAAAATGCTAATTTTTAAAATTAAAGTTACTAACTTTTAGTAATGTTATTATATTTTGGATTTTTGTAATTTTTATTTTTATGGTAAAACCCTCCAACTATTTTCACTTATTGTAAAAACCCCTAAACTAAAGATTTACCAGTAGTACCGGTAATTATGACCTGAGAGGGTTTAATTCATTAAATAAAATTAGTTTGGGGGTTATTTCGTTAAATACTTAGTTTGGGGGTTTTAATCTAAAATAAACTTAGTTGAGGGGTTTTAGTGTTAAAAATCCTAAAAAAATATATTTGACGTTTGAAATCTTCTAATAGATGAATTGCCCAATAATTGTATTTACAGGTAACAAGTATCATGCAGTATGGCTAGTAAACAGGCCCAGTCCATTGATAAAATGTTGGATTTGGATCAGTTCAAAACGGGCCTAATCAGTACACATATAGTCCAAATAAACTTTCACATAAAAAAAGGAAGGCTTGCTCTTTCAGGTTTTTTAAATCATTTACTGGTCTACAGTTATCTGTCTATTTTTTGTCACAAAAAAATAATAAATAATCAGTTAATTAACAATTACTCCCTTTTCCCTTTGATGAGCTTATTGTATTGATGATTTATGAACCACTTTTAACTTTGAAAGGATTGCACCAACTTAACATTTTGTTGCTCATCCTGGCCATATTTCATATCCTCTATAGTTTAATTGCAATGGTGGTTTGCAAGCTTACAAGTTACAGCAAAAGCTTGAACCAACGCACTTCAAGAGCAAGATTCAAAATGGTGGATCTCATTAATTTAAAGTAAATGATAGATATGTTCAAAAAAAACACCCATAGTCCAAATTGACAATAAGGAGTAACAACTTTTTAAAAGGAGAGCATGAAATTTATCAACTAACTCTTTATATCTTCTAGATCTCACAGCTTTATCACACCCAAAGAAGCTCCACCAAGCAGCTAAACTTCAGCTGATACAACACAATTCTTCAGAGCACGCACCAGACAACATTCTAAATCTGTGAACTTCACCCTAGGGTGATTAGTAGTCTCTTATACATCTCTGCACCTTCGTAAACAAAAGAAAGAACTTGACAGGCACATGGAGCTGCACGGTCAGAAGCTTGTGTTAAGTGGGACAAACAGTAAATGTAGTGTTTGGTTTCCAAAGACGGAAAACTGGATATATAGAAGCAAAACATAGAGACCAGGAACCTGAATATAATGAAGTTTTAAGTGAACCCGAGGGTGCAGTTGAGGATGGTCATTTTGTAGTTGCTGATGAGAACCATTGCAACCACATTCAGAGATCTACGTCCGCCTTGATCCCCGAAAATCAATAAAGCTCGTACACCGTTCCTTGAGTTAAGTGTGACTACCAATTTAAAAACAGTGTAGAAGTTAGGGTTATTGAAATAGGCGAATATGGAAGTAACAACAAATTTAAGGTTATTCGGCAGTACCTTCTCGTCAAGAAAGACAATGCCAACCCCTATAAAATCCCCTCCTTTCTTGACATTGCGACCCTCCCAGAAGCGAGGAAGACGGGTCACCATACACTGCTTACATCGCCCAGCCATCAATTCCGAAAGTTAAATTAGGAGATGTTTCGGGTAAGGGAGATTAGGAGATGCACAAACTGTGATATACCTCAGAAGACTCACACAGAGATTTTTCACGTTGATTTGACTCACAGTAACTCAAAACTCCATCGTTGGTATAAGAGAGAAGAAGAACATTGTTGGTGGCAGATATTGAAGAAAACATGAACCCTAAATTTCGGTATGACTTTTGGTGAATCTGATATTTGTCTATCTTTATCAAAAAAATTCAAAATCATTACTGCTTAACTCGAAATCGATCTCAATGCTAAATATAAAGGTGACAAAAAAAAATTCAAACTCATGACTGCTTATCTCGAAATCAGTATCAATGATAAATAAAATTTACAGATCCACAGAAACACAGTCAAATCTAGTGACCAAGATAATCTAACGGAAAATACCCACAACACGCCAGAGTAAAACACCTCAAAACTCTCAGTATATAAAAGTGCTAAAATTCAGATTTTACTCACATTAACATTGATCATGAGCATATCCAACCACATAAGCTCGCCCCAGGCTTGACATTCCTAGCCTCCCAGTATCTCAGCAGCCTGGCCTCCACAACTGAACGACGCCTCCCGGACTTCAAATCGAAAAAAACACCCTAGAGATGGCCATTGAGAGAGATGAGTAGAAGAGTCAAGAATTTAAGAGATAAGAATCAGAGAGATGGAGATAGCGCGATCGAAATCAAAGGAAACTAACCTATATATATATATACGAAGATTAGGGATCTCCCAGAAGGACAACGCATTGAAAGTCTCTTAGTGGGCGTCGGTATTAATGCGAGTTGACTCGCGAAGCGTTACATGAAACCGACGACAGTCGTTCGTCGTATCGCCGCCGTAGCCAGAGAGACGAAGCAAACATTAGGTCAACGACATCTCCCTCTTCCAGGGCCTTAGCAATCAAAAATCCCATTTACACAGCATCTGCACACATCGAAATCAAGCCCACACGGTAACACAAAGCTTGAGACGCCGCGTTTCATTTATTGTGACACGTGGCAGCCCCAGGACGCGCGAATTTGTGTGCTGGATGCGGCATTGCTCAAACTGTATTTTATGTTAATAGAAGACTAGGGGTTAACCCGGATTACGCCCGAGACAATTTTGTGATAGTTTAACCTTTGAAAGTTTTGTATATATTTGAACTTTTATTTCTAATTTTTTATGGGATCTAATAAATATTTTTCAACGGAACTTTATATTATATAATCAGAACATTTGATATTATATATGTTTTTTCTTTTGACTAAAAATATTTTTTTCCTATCATTTTGTTTTTGTTTTTGAAAATTGGCTTTCAAATTAACCAAATCAAATGTCAATTAAAAATCAAAAACATAAACCGGATCTCAATCTCCTATCCACATTAACCTAACCAAATCAAGTGTCAATAACTAAAAACATAACCCGGATCCTAATCCCATTTCTACGTTGACGGAAACGAATCGTGCCCGTAAATTAATTTTATATTTTATCACATCAAATTTGTCTATTATTTTACAAATCAAATTACAAATCAAAAATAGAATCATGTTTTTAAAGTTTGTTCTAACTTAGTTTCTAACATTATGTCACTTCGATTATTTTTAACAAAGAAACATATAACTAATAGTTGTATCCTTAATATAAATCTAATTTAGTTTTTCGAATTTGTTTTTCACTTTTATACACAATCACATGCAAAAAGTAAAATAATATTATCATAAACTAAGTTTGCCATCATTTGCATTTATCATGAAAAGTCACCCTCTGTCGTTGACTTGAAAAAACTGTTTTTTATAACAGATCCTTTTCTCTTCTCTTATGTGTTTGCTTCTTGAAATTTTCCGCGAAAAAAATCACCAATTTCATACAGTCAAATTTTGAATTGTGAGATGTGTCAAAAAGGGTTTCTCTGATTGAATTAGAGACTTAAGGGTAAGGAAATATTGGTGTAGAGAATCGGTTTCAGCGCATAGTTTTCTCTTCTCTTTCACCCTTCTTCTCACTCTCAAGCTTGTTCATGTTCTTTTTCAATCATGGTGATTAGTTCATTTCTTTCTTTTTCGTAATTGCTGCCTTAACTTCTCTTTTGTATAACTAAAGATAGGATAATTATATGAATCAGTTGATGTACAACTATAAAAATTGGATCCTTGTGTATTTCGCGATGTCTAAAGTAGAAGTTTTTATAATCATTTGGCTTTGTTTTTTGCATTTTTATATTTATACCCTTGTAGCAGTTTCGTGCCGTGATTTTTCGTGGTAGATTTCGATGTGTGGTTCATCTATGAAATGTTTTGTGATTATCACTTTTGCTCTTTGTTAGCATCATGTTATTTTGTAACTTTTAAAGTTCCGGTTTATGGCAGTGGGGTCCTTTTCATTATGTTTTGGCAACGCCACTATTTGTTGCTTTCAATATATTGCTCTGTGTACATCTTAAAGATCAATATGGTATACTTTTTAACTTGTAATATTAATCGCGGCTGTGTTTATGAATGGTGAGTTTGTTTATGATAGATGGTTGTGTCACTCACTCTTTGTGTTGCAATTGTTTATGATGAAAGATTTGGTTGTGTCTTACCATTGCTTGTGTGTGTTTAATTATGGTTGGTGTGTTTGCTTATGATAGATCTGGACTTGGTTTCTTAGTTATTGTTCAATAATACTTACCATCATTCCAGAAAGTTGTAACTCGTTATGTTTTCTTTTTTTTTTGTTCTTAGGAAAGAATGACTCTTGCTCATCCCCTAGACTATATTTACGAAATGATTTTGCCACACGTCATCTCTACAAAATATTAGTAAGAAAATAGTAAAATCTGTAATATTTAATAAAATTTACTTTTAAATATAAGTTAGACTTAAAAAATATCTTACTGCACATGGTGCTAGAAAACACATAGTTTGTGTGATGAGCTGAAAGTAGAAGACTAAAAACAGTCATGTGCATGGTAAAAAATCCATAATTTTCACTCGCCATTCTCTTTATCTTACTGGTTTGGAAACAATATTTTTTTTTATTTTCAAAATGCAGTATGTACTCTATATTTCCTTTGCAAACGCTATAACTGCAAAATTGAATGATTAATATATTTTTTTTGCATATTTACATTTTTTTAAAGAATGTGTAAAACACTTATGCCTAGAGATAAAGAAACTATGATGATGAAGCCATATGAGAAATATTTCATGTAAGTTGATTCTTCACTATTTGCATGTATATTTATCATTTTTTGTAACACTTTTTTGTAACACAAATATGAACTTATCTAAACATATTTTTTTGTATAGAAAATGCTTTTACTATATTTTATGTAATATTTATATTTCTCTTTACGATAGAAGTTTAATGTAAAATTTTAATTGTATATTTACTTATTGTATATTTTTTCTTATATTGTATATTTACTTATTCTAATTTTCTTTCTTTTATATCAAATGATAATATTATGATATATGTTTAATATAGTATTTCTATTTCTTATCGTATGCTTGATTTCTTATAATGTTTATATACTTATAAAAATGTTTGGAAATAATAAAAATGTACAACTATACATTTTCAGATAGATGTTAATGTAGTTTTTCCATTTCTTATATTGTTTATTTAATTATTATTTTTTCTCTTATGTTGTGTATTTACTTATTCTAATTGTTTGGCATTTTATAACAAATCGTAATATTCTATTTACGATAGATGTTTAATGTAATATTTCTATTTCTTAATTATATAATTTACTTTTTTTTTATTTTTCTTATATTGTATATTTACTTATTCTAATTTTCTTGCTTTATATTGTATGCTTATTTTTATTATGTTGTATATTTACTTATAAAAATATTTGGAAATAATAAAAATAACCGTAAAATTTTTAAGATAGGTGTGTAATGTAGTTTTTTAATTTTTTATATTCTATATTTACTTATTTTTACTTTTTCTTCTATTGTATATTTACTTATTCTAGTTGTTTTGCTTTTATATCAAATTTTAATATTATGATAGGTGTTTAATGTAATATGTCTATTTCTTATATTTCATATTTAATTATTATTTATTATAATAAATATTTTCAGATATATGTTTGTTGTAGTTTTTATATTTCTTATATTGAAAATTTACTTATTTTTTTATTTTATCTTGTATATGTACTTATTCTAATTTTATTTCTTTTATATCAAATTTTAATATTACGATAGATGTTTATGTAATATTTATATTTCTTATATTTTATATTTAATTATTATTCATTTTCTTTATATTTCATATTTTACTTTTTATTGTTTTCAATAATGTCAGGTGGCATCTTTTGGGAAATATTATATTTAGTTTTTTTGGAAATAATAAAAATGTAAACTAAATGTAAAAAATGTAATACTATCATTTCTTATATTGTATATATTTTTATTCTAATTTTCGAATTTATTTATTCAACTTTTAAATATAAAATGGTAATAATACATTATGGATATTTTAATGTAGTATTTTTAATATTATATTCTTGTTTAAAAAAGTAATAATTGTGACATGTGACATCTTTTGGAAAAAAATTTAACGCTGATGTAGACGCTCCATGAAGCCCAAAAAAATCCCTTTTATTAGTAGGGATTTGTCAGAATTTTGGTTTTTGATCAAATTCCTCCTTATTGTATCTAGTATTTATGAAAGTTCTATCAAATAAGTTCTATCAAATCCAAACTTATTGGATTAATCATTTATTGAAATTCTTTAAAATCTCCTCTTATTGGAATACAAGGATTTCAATCAAAATATTTATCAAGAATTATTCATTTGGATAATTAGTTTGATAGTCCAAATTTCACTAGAAAAAAATACCATCTAATGAGATGATATTTCAAAATAGATGGTATTTAAAAATAAACAAATAAAACAATTTTTTCATCTTCTTCGTATAATTCACAATAACACGAAACATAAAACACTTTTTTAGTTTTCACGGAAGAGTTCTTCGTCTTGTTTTTGTTGCCATCCCTCACGTTAGCCTTTTGATGCAAAACTGTTATATATGCATTTGGTGCCCAAATTTGGTCTGCGTAGTTTATTTTTGTTCATTGGGTTATTTTTAGGTTATTTTTAGTTTGGATTCAAAATATCTGAACGGGAGTGGTTTTATAAATATCTGAACATGTTTAGATACATTAGTTTTAGATATTTTTAGGTTTCAATACATCAAAACTGAATTCATTCGGATTTGAGAGGACCCAACTCGAAATTCACCAAAAATTTATGATAGCTAAATAAGCCTAATTTAAAAACACAAAAACACGATACCAAAAAAAACAACTTGTACCTGAACGTATACTGAAATGTCTATGTCTAATTAATTATATAAAAATAAAAGAAAATTGTGTTAACCGTTTTGAATTCTTGTTACAATTAGAACAATTTTAGTCAAACATGTTAAATTACAGTATTATGGTTAATATGTAAATAAATGTTGTTAAAATATTATAATTAACATAATTAATGAAGTAGTTAAAAAGAGTGAGAAAAAGAATGTAAGATATATAATAAAATACTGCAAAATATTTAAATTTTTCGATACTTTTGTAATAAATAATGTTAAATTATTTAGAAAACAATAAAGGAAATAGTTAGAACCAATTAAAATGGAAAGATGGTAAGAAATTACTTTTAAAAAATATTTTTTTGTATTTCAGTTTTAATAAAATAGATAATAAATAGTGTAATTATGATTTTTTTGTAACTGTACTTTTAAGTGCTTCTTTTTGGTAGTATAGATTTTTGTGGTTTGTTCTCTGGACCAATATCCTATCTAAATTCTAAACAATAAAGACAACGATATCTTTTTTTTTTTTGAAGAAAAAAAGACAACGATATCTTACAGTCTCATATGTTTAAAATGATTTCCTTACATAACACATGCACATAGACGGACCTACTTGTAAATTTGTTATTGAGGTGGCTCACTTGACACCCAATACATAAAAGCAATATCACGAGTTCACTGTTACAAAAAAAAAAAATCACGAGTTCAGTTTTGTATCCTCAAAAATCTGTGTATATTAATGGGCGGCTGGAAGCCAGCGTCAGTTATTATCCATAAGCCACATTGTTAAGACAATCATCCGAGATCTATTCTCTTCTTTTCCTCTCACGTTCACTCTAACATTCAAAGACTTCTTCTTTTTTTTTTGTTTATTGGCATAAAGTATGTGTGACACATTTTAGAATATAATTTTTTCTAGTAACATATGACCTTAATTCTTAGTTTTGACAGTGTAAATTTTTCTTCTCATACCAAATGTATTATCAGAGAAACCGTGTGACTACAGTTTAAAGGTATGTTTTTTTTGAACAACTAAACTACTAAAGGTATGTTTATGTTAGTAATATACAAGTTTGGATTATCATTTTAATAGTGTGAATTTTATTTTTTCTTAAAATCAATTATTTTGATATCCAATTTATCTTAAGAAATATCTAAAACAATTTTGCACCTTTTCCATCTTATTTGTTTGTTTTATAAAAAAATACTAAATCTTGATCTGCGTTTTACAAGCGCGGAATATCTTACGATGAATATTTTCACTAATAAATTAATACATATTTTGTTAATTTGAAAGAATTTATGTATTTAAAATATTTTTACATTTAAATCAGTAATTTTAAATTCAACCCAAACATGTGATTACACCGGTTAATCCGGAGATCCAACAATTTAATTTAATGTAGTTTTAATTATAAAACAAAAATGTGTATTTAAATAAAAAATACAAAATAAAGGTTAGATCCAATGCAATTTTTCTGTTTTAAATAGATAGATGATAGTTATGCTTTTAACTATCCTGACTTCTGACTTCTGCATATAGTTTGAAGGTAGTCTTCCCACTTCTGTCTCTCTGTTTATGTAGCTGTTTTTATTTAATAAGAAACTCATATTCTCTATCTAGTTGAGTAATTTTGT
This sequence comes from Raphanus sativus, assembly GCF_000801105.2. Classification (NCBI taxonomy): domain Eukaryota; kingdom Viridiplantae; phylum Streptophyta; class Magnoliopsida; order Brassicales; family Brassicaceae; genus Raphanus; species Raphanus sativus. The sequence goes on from NC_079519.1 coordinate 7,975,783, forward strand.
GTCCATATGTTTTCTTGATTTATTCCAATGTTGCATCTTTCTTTGCATGCTAATACCTTGGTCGTGTAAAGAACTTTATAAGTGTTCTTGTGGCTTTGGTAGTCATCCACCTTACATTTTTTTGGGAGGGGGGGGGAGTATTAATCTATATTATTAAAAGAGAAGTATACATATAGAATATCCTTTAATTTTCAGTGTTATTTACACTTACATGTCACTAACATTAAATAATACTTCATATTTTAATGTTTTGTTTTTTCCACTTAGAATAATGTGTTTTCCATAATTAAATTTGAATTAAATACACACTTAAATAATACTTCCTATTTTAATGTTTTGTCTTTTCCACTTACATTAACGTAGTTTCTAAAATTAAATTTGAATTAATACACTTCATTAACTTCTCAATTAAATTAACGTCAAATTAAAAAATACATTTTTATTAGACAAACAATTCATAGAAATTATAATATCAACTCTTCATTTAACAAATCTGAACGAAAAAAATATTACAAAGTTTGAACCAAAACTAGATAATATCCAAACGGATTTACCATTTTGATATCTAGAGAACCATAACCAAACCTTATCCGAACTAAATATTTCGGATATTCGAATGTATTTAAATCATATTTATATACTTCAATATATTAGCTATTTTTCGAGTTAATCTCCAGGATATAAGATATTTTAAGTTGTTTAAAATATTTGAAATATAAATATAAGTATTAATCTATATTATTAAAAGAGAAGTATACATATAGAATATCCTTTAATTTTCAGTGTTATTTACACTTACATGCCACTAACATTAAATAATACTTCATATTTTAATGTTTTGTTTTTTCCACTTAGAATAATGTGTTTTCCATAATTAAATTTGAATTAAATACACACTTAAATAATACTTCCTATTTTAATGTTTTGTCTTTTCCACTTACATTAACGTAGTTTCTAAAATTAAATTTGAATTAATACACTTCATTAACTTCTCAATTAAATTAACGTCAAATTAAAAAATACATTTTTATTAGACAAACAATTCATAGAAATTATAATATCAACTCTTCATTTAACAAATCTGAACGAAAAAAACATTACAAAGTTTGAACCAAAACTAGATAATATCCAAACGGATTTACCATTTTGATATCTAGAGAACCATAACTAAACCTTATCCGAACTAAATATTTCGGATATTCGAATGTATTTAAATCATATTTATATACTTCAATATATTAGCTATTTTTCGAGTTAATATCCAGGATATAAGATATTTTAAGTTGTTTAAAATATTTGAAATATAAAAAATAATCAAAAGTAAACATCTAAAGTAGATAAACAATAATCAAAACACCAAAAAATACTTAAAATATATATTTATTCTTCATTCAAATATTCAAGTTAAACCTATTTTTAATTTATAATTTAGATACTTTAGCTTACATTACTCAAATTTACATGTTATTTTTTTAGATTTATGGATATTTAAAGATAGATAAATGTTGAAATTTTTTTAAAAAAATTGACGGGTTATCAAACCCGCAAAGATCCGAATCAAACCGAAACCAAAGTTTATAAATACCCGAATAGAGTTAGAATTTTTAAACTTAAAAATCTCAAACCCGAATAGATTTTAACCGAATTCGGGTGGATACCCAAATACCCACCTCTAGCTTAGTCAATATAAAACGATCAAATATTACAAATATACTATTTAGTATAAATAAAAACTAAAATTGAAAATTAATACCCGTACGGTCGCACGGATCAAGATCTAGTATCCCTTAACATTCTACCCGCATATCTATTCTATTAATTCTTCAACATGTCCAATTGATAAAAGTTGTATCCACTTTTTAAATTTTATAACTCCCTTTTAATACACTTCCTATAAATTCTATAACTACCTATTACTAATCCCATTACTAATCGATAAAATAACTGCCCATTATATTTTTATTTGTTGTGATATGTTAATAACTGCATCGATCCATATTTTATAACTGCATTGAACTGATTAAATAGAACATATTTTTATTTGTAGTGATATGTCAATAACTGCATCCATCAATATTTTTATAACTGCATCCAACTCATTAACTGCATGATTTTTTTGTACGCTTCCTAAGTTAAGAGTATCCTTAGAGTTATATCATTGACATATCTGTCTATAATGATATATTAATTATTCCTCATAATCTCAGTTAAGAAGTATAAAATGTAATATTAAATTATACACTTTATATTTGTTAAGAAATACAAAATAAAACACTTATAGTAGTTTCACTTTTTATTTTCAACCCTAATATTACAAAAGAAAACATATAAAAGAAAACGTATATTATTTTTACTGATTATCACAATATAGTATCTAACTATAATAAACTTTGATATATTTTTTCAAAAAACCATTATCACACTACACCAACATAACTTATATCTCAATCCAAGAAACTGAGACTTATTCAACTAGACATTAATTTATTCAAATTTTAACATTTTCAATAATTTTGTTCGGTTTTCGATGCGGGTTGTATTTGATATTGGTTTTTGGATATAATACTTTAAAAACCGTTCGAGTATATAGACAATGTCTAATAGAGTATAAGACTTTGATTTTCGGGTTGATTCCGAGTCAAGTTTTTTGGATACAAATATTCTTGATTAATTATATTATGACCAATTGATAATACTTGAGTCAAATTTTAAAAATACATGGAACCTATAAATATAACTGCAACAACCTATATATAACTGTTTATATGCGAGATATAACTGGAACAACAACAAAGAAGTTCCACAATGATACATTCATATTTTTTTAGGAATGTCATATTTTTTTTGTATATCGAACTCTTTATTATGGAATTTAAACTCCTATTTTAAAGGCCTATTTATATCGAACCCCTTATTATACTAATCTCAATTTCAAATTTTGTATATTTTTTGCAGCTATATTTATAGGTTTAGAGATGTGAAAGAACAATTAAATATATCCTAGAGAAAATTAGATATTCAGAGATATAATTGGTTACAGCTTTGATTTTATAAAAATTATATTTCTTAAAAACTATAAAACAAATAATATATCTTTCTTTTTACTGGGTGGATCATAAATTTTGTTCAAAAATTTGAAAAAATCGATTTGCAGATACGGGTTATGAGTATTTTATTCGGGGTGGGGTGGTAAATTTTGGATTGCGGGTATCCGCCAATCCAAAAAATATTTAAAAAAAAAAAAAAAAAAAAAAGTAAACACTTTTTAAAAATATGTTAACTTAAAAAAACAATTTTAAATTTTAAAAATATAGAATTTTTATTATAATTATATTTTTATAATAATTAAATTTAAAAAATTTATAACCTGCGGTAAACCGCAAAATTAAATGAAGCGGATGCCGGTACAAACTATTTGTTTGCGGGTTGTGCGGGTCATATTTTTGACAAAAAAAATTGAAACCTGCGGGTTGGTGGGTTCGACAGGTAATATACCAGATCAATTTTTAAATTGCTATTATTTAATAAAATATATTTTGATTAAGATTTATACACAAATATGATTACAAAGAAAAATACGAATATAATCACAAAGAAAACATAAATATGAGAATTAAATTAAAACAAAAAATATACCCGCCCTTTAAAGGGCAGATCAGAATCTAGTTTCTCTTAAAACTTATCAAATACAGTATATTTAGAGAACTACCCTACAGTGCGGGCCCTGGCCACAAGCAAAGGAAGCATGGGCTTCCGGCCGACACAAAATAATTATTTTTTCGGCCACAAATTTATAAAATGTCTCTTTAGCCTAGTGGTTCTAAGAGTAACAACTATTGATGGAGGTGCTGGGTTCAATTCCGTTGGAATACATTCATTTATTTCAGCCTTTTTTTTAAATTTTGGCTTGTAGCCTTTATAAGTATAGGGCCGGCTCTGCTACCCTATTATTAATGGACTCTAAAATAATATATCCCTTATTGTGTGTGTAGGAAGCAAAATGAATGAGTGGTGTATCGTTATTGCAATCGTCTTCTTTGCATCTATACTTGTTGCAAATAACACGAGAAAGACAAAGAAAAACCTACCACCCGGACCACCGCGACTTCCTATAATTGGAAACTTGCACCAACTCGGATCAAAACCTCATCGCTCCATGTTCAAATTATCTGAAAAATATGGATCTCTAATGTTCCTAAAGTTTGGAAATGTGTCCACCGTTGTGGCGTCAACTCCAGAGACGGTGAAAGACGTCTTGAAAACTTTCGACGTTGATTGTTGTTCACGACCTTATTTGACTTATGGTGCAAGACTTTCATACAATCGCAACGATCTCGTCTTTTCTCCTTATAGCAAATATTGGAGGGAGTTGAGAAAGTGGACAGTTGTGGAACTCTACACCGCAAAAAGGGTGAAGTCTTTTGGACATATCAGAAGAGAAGAAGTTGCCTCCTTGGTCGATTTCATCAAACAGTCTGCCTCGTTGGAGAAACAGGTTAATTTCAACCTCCAGTTTATGAAATTGTCAGCAAGTGTGATTTGTAGGCTTGGATTTGGGATAACTCTTGAAGGGAGTAAACTTGAGAATACTTATGATCAAGTCATTCAAGGGATCATGGAGGTTACTGGGAGTTTTGCGGCAGCAGATTTCTTCCCCGTTGTTGGTGGACTAATTGATAGGCTCACAGGGTTACATAGCAAATGTGAGAAGGTTTTTAAAGCAATGGATGAGTTTTTCGATGAAGCTATAAAACATCATTTAGATGATGATAGTATTAAAGATGATATCATTGCCTTGCTTCTCAAAATGGAAAGGGGAGAGATTGGACTTGGAGAGTTTCAACTTACTCGAAACCACACCAAAGGAATTCTTCTGGTAAGTAAAAAAAAACTTTTTAACATTCAAACCCCATATATTTTCTAATTTTGTTTTTTGGCTGTTACAGAACATTCTTGTTGCGGGAATAGACACTTCTGCCCAAACTGCAACATGGGTGATGACACATCTGATTACAAACCCGAGAGTTATGAACAAAGTGCAAGCCGAGGTGAGACAAGTGATCAAAAACAAAGACCATATCACAGATGAAGATATAAAGCAACTGGAGTATCTCAAAGTGGTGATTAAAGAAACATTAAGGATAAATCCACTTGTGCCACTCTTAGTTCCAAGGGAGGCTTCAAAAGATATAAAGATTGCTGGTTACGACATTCCAAAGAAAACATGGATTCATGTCAATGTTTGGGCTGTTCATAGGAGTCCAAACATTTGGAAAGATCCAGAAGTTTTCATCCCTGAGAGGTTTATGGACAATGAGATCGACTATAGAGGTCTTAACTTTGAGTTGTTGGCATTTGGTAGTGGAAGGAGGATGTGCCCTGGTATGGGTATGGGTATGGCTTTGGTACACTTGACTCTTATCAATCTTCTTTACCGTTTCGATTGGAAACTCCCGGAAGGAATGGATGCAAAAGATGTTGATCTTGAAGAATCATATGGAATTGTATGTCCTAAAATAGTTCCGCTTGAGCTTATCCCGGTCATTACCCATTGGACTTGACTTTTTTTTTGGACTTGACTTTTTTATATAGTAGTATTTTCATATTGTATGATGTAATCTTGGAAGTGTTTGATGTCTTATCACTATCAATAAAAATAATGTTTGATGAATCCATTCTTAGCAAATTATCTCGAGTAACCCCAACTTTTATGTCTGCTAATACTTGTTCAAACAAATCTAACAAATTAATTTATGGATCATATGGAAGAATGATTACAAATTCTTTATCCAGCTAACACATCTTTTAAATAAAAATATGCATGATGTTATATTTTGACCAATCCTAAAATCTACTTACTGTACATGAAAGTAGAAGAGAACTTCACCATCACTAGTCCTCCTAACACGTGGATTTCCTTAATTTTGTTGGTAAAACATAATTACAAAAGAATAATTCTCACTAACTTTTGAAAAAAATTCTTTTTTTATTACATCACCATATTATCGTGTGCATTAGAGTTTTATCTCTCGTGTCTCTTAGAGAGAGACATTTATTTCATCATCTCTCTCTTAACAAATTCTTAATCTTTCAGGGGGCTGATATTTAGTTGTTTTTATTAAATATTTTAGATCTTATGATCGATTTTGATTCCGCTTGTCGGATTTTCAATTCGTCTGGACGAGTCTTTTGGTGTGTTGTTCTCTTTGCTTCTGCCCCTTTAACATGCTTTAGATGTTGTGGCCATTTTATTATCCATAAATCTTTCCAGGAGTATAAATCTCTACTCATTTATTTTTTTCCCTTGTATTAGAGTAGAGTCTTTCTGATTAAAAGATTATAGGTACTAGAGTTTTCCCCAGGTTACGCCCGTGTGATTTTCAAAAAAATATTATATATTTCACTATTATATCATATATAATATGTATATTGTAACTATGCGTAAAATAATTGCAATAAAAATTACAGAATGATTATTATTTGTTGTAATCTGTGTGAAATGTGGATAGTGAATTGTGAGGAATGTTGTGTGTATTTTTCATTAGCCAACACCACATTATATAGTGGTTTGTACAAGGGTTTACAAATGCTTTACAAGGAAGTAAATCTACACATTAATACTCTTGACTACATTGATGTCATACATGAAGACTTGGTCAAGGTGATGATAACGAGGTTGACTGAGTCTTCTAATCTCGGACCGGTTTGTAGATGAACCGATGTAGACCGGATGTAAACCTCTTTGCACTTCCTCTTGTACTTGTTGGACTTGTCTAGTACTTGGTTAAGTACTTGGTTATGGTCCATCCACACAATGGATATTATAACACTCCCCCTTGGATGCCATAACTATATGAATTCATAATATGCTTAATGTTGCCTCATTAAAACCTTACTAGGAAAACCCATTGGGATAAAACCATAGTTAAGGAAAAAGAGTACAACACATACTACTCCCCCTGATTTGAACATCACTTGCTGAATAGATGTTCATGGATTCTTACTTGAACAATCTTGTATTGTTCGGACATATCATGTCTCTTAGAATCCTGATGGTACTTTAGAAAATGTACCACTTTGATATCAACCACTTTAGTACTTTAGATAAATTGTACTATTTTATACTCTGGTCGTTTGATTATGGTCCTTGACCAAATCACTCTTATATGCCTTTCCATAATATTGGTCGGCTAGTACTTTAGATCCTTTATATAATATGGATCATCATTATATCAAGTATGAGCTACTTAGCTCTTTAGGACTTATGGACATGTCTTAGCTTTATGAGTATAATATTATTTGCCATAGACAACTTTAAACATAGGTCATGTCGGTTAGATCATGATCCTTATTTACATATGTCCATAGATGTTTTATGATTGATCTGAGACATTGGCAATCTTAGTGTGCCGGCAATTCGTACACATATATATATGGACGATTGGACTGATCTAGGCCGGACACGGTCATGACATAGAATTGATCTAATTGATCCTCAAATTTATGTCTAATGACATCCATGATCTACAGCTTTATCATGGACCAAATCTTCTAATATGGTCAGACCCGTTGGGTCGCATATGGACGCATAATGCGGTCCTACACCTTTTTGTTCAAAGATGAACTTTGATCTTATAGCTTATTTTTATGATAGCTTATTCATTCATACCACAGCTTAGTTGGTTCATGCTGAGAATTTTGACCAACCATAAGTATTACCAAATTTGGCTAATTTGTGGTGATGGTCTATAACCTTTCTAAGGTTTGATGAATAACCATTTAACCTATCTTAGGCTGGTTAGTATATCACAAGGAATTTAAAAATTCCTCTATGGACTGATTTGAATTGTTCTTATAGAACCTTTTCATTTGCTTACATGTAGCAATTTAATTCAGTCTATGGACAGCTTTAGGAAAATGTTGTTCATGAGAACTTCTTTTCTCATCTTATGATTCTGAGCTCAGTATATTTTGGTAAACCTTTTAGGTACCAATAATATTATCATCATCCAGTGAGTCATATATATAACATATTACATCTTTTGAATTTCTTCCAGACATTATATGTAGCGACATATATAGTATTATCCACCACTTTGGATTATATAGACCTCCCTTGGTCTGTCTCACGATTTATCCTTCTTTCAGGATTTATTTATTCACTGGGCATCATATGGCGTTTACATATTCATGGCCAATTCAATACGCCTTTTCTGTCACTTTTAGAAACCCCACGTTTCTTTCTTTATTCATTATTATGAGTACTCTTGCGTGGGTTCATGATCCTCGATTCATTATTCATGTGCTACATATTCGCGCTTTTTCTATTAATGTATGTGTCGACACATTTATATATATATGGTTTCCTTCCAGACATCAAATAATTCATTGAGATCTCATCATTATCAATGCCTTCAGTACCATGAGGCCCGGCGTCCCGAACCCCCATAGTTGATAGCTGACGGCATAGCCATTTCGGCCTTGTCTGGAAAGTCTTTGACCTCGGTTTCTTTTGCACCTTTATTTAATTTCTGAGGTTCCTTTTAGAACATATATTCGGTCTACCACGCTTGAGGCATGTCATAGACTCAGTAGCAACTTGGTTGTGTCTTTAAGACATCAAAACCGTGTGGTGCTAAGCTGGGATGACATAGTCATTCTTTCTCGGGTCAATGTGTCTGGCATTTTATTTTGCTATCATTGTAGCATATGGACGTCTATAAATCTTTTCTAGTCCGAGGATCTTTGCCAAGACAATGATGGTTGATACCATTCTTTACCAGCTTACTACTTCTCTCCTTTCAAATGTTGGATATTAGGATTCATAAACTTTATGTAATCCTTGTTCTTTGGCCTATGATTAAATCACCCATTTTGGCTCAAGGTTTCTTTTAAACTTATGGAGAAAGTATATTCATAATATATATCCAACATATATTCCCAATCCTCCTTATGAGATTCTAAGATAATATGATCTTAGATGGCACATATATTTGTGGTGGATTTATTCATAATATCTTAATTCATAATATTTTAATATGATATATGTCTGGACTCATGACCCGTATTAGTCTGAGGTGGGAATATTTATTATCACTTATATGGCCTGATATAATATCTAGAGTCTGATGTAAGTTAATCTTTTATAACTCATGATGTCCCCAAGCATATGGACTTTTAGATTTTGAACCTTATAGGTAATGGTCATAATATCATAAATTCAACCAATATGTAATATGGTTGTGGACCATGTTTCACGGATTTTAGTATGGTCATGTATCATGGGATTTGTCCTCACTCCCCCTCATGAACATACTCTAATTCGTGGTGCTTGGGACAATAAATTCCCTTGTGCATAGATATATATTGCACAAACGTGAGATCTTATGGGATAGCTTTTGTGCCCTTTTAAATCTTTGCATCATAATTCAGATGGCTATGTATGGTAATGCCATCTAAGTGATAATTTCGTGGGTCAATCAAACATGATTATGATTGCCCTGGCTATTTGCCTATTATCATATTGATCATTAGATCAATAGGGAATGTAGTCTCGACCATGTAGGCGATTTTAGGTACTCTTATTCTTTTTGCCCATTGTTGGAAACCATATTTTCTTCTTAATTCAATGGGTCTTACAGGGTGAATATAATGCCTTTTAGGCAATTCCTTGGTCGGACATCTTTTCTTTTCTTTCAAGGAATGTCCAGTTGAGTTCAAGAGTATTTTATGCATCATAATAGAGCCTAGATGGCCGAGCATGTCGTGCCATACTTATAAAGGCTTCTCTGAACTCTTTGGAAAGTGATTTGGGGAATTAACCCACAATCATATTTATCTTGGCTCAAAGCAGGCCTATAGATATAGTAAGTATGGTCTCTAGGACTTTCCTTTGGCCTTGGGCATTTTCATAAATCATAAAGAATTCTTTCTTTTCTTTGCCCATAGTTTCAATATATATAGAACAATCATATGAATGTCTTTGAAACTTTGATAAATTCCACTTTGATTTATGGGGAATGTAATGCATCAGAGATTTTAAATGTGTGCCTTTAGGCATCATGAGGTTAGACTAGCCATGACCTTGAAAAATATCTTTTGTCTCTTAATGTAATGTGGCTTGGTCTACTATAGAGAACAAAGACAAAGTAAAATGATGTTGAAATCTAATTGGCCTTTATTAAGGCAATATGAAGTCTCGTATTCAAGCTGATCATCATTCTCATGGTCGAAATTATTCACACCATCTAGATGGACCCGATGGGTCATAGGATTTTATCCCTTTATGCTCTCCTGGTAGAGTTCAATAAAGTGTTTGGGAGTTCTACATCGGTTGCCCCAATGATTATTCATCCCACACTGATGGCAAGCAGATTTGGTCGTGGCATGGGTATTAAAATCGGACTTATACCCACGGCTACGTTGATAACCTTGGCCTCGGCCTCGACTATGGAGTGACTGTGGGTGATATCCACGCACACTCTTGCCATCTTCCATGGCCTTTCACATGGTCATGGTTTGACTCTTTCATATGGCTCTGTGGCCGTATATGCCTTAGGTAATGCCTTAAAATCCAGGAGGCCTCATCTCACTATTCCTCATGAGTAACTCATTGTTTTGCTTAGCAAGCAACAAACAAGAGATTAAATTTACATATGTTGAGGAACCATTTTCTCGGTATTATTGCTGAAGCAAAACATTGCTTGTGGAATGTAGAGAATTTCTTCTCTAACATGTCAGCATATGTGATAGTCTCTCCACACAGTTTCAACTTTGAGACTATCATGAATAGAGCCGAATTATACTCATCCACAGACTTATAGTCTTGGGTCTTTAGGTCCCTCAAATCATATAGGGTCTTTGGTAATAGCACCGTACAATGGTGATCATATATGTATTTCAATTTTTATCCAAAGGTCCAGAGGATTCTCAATAGTGAGATATTGATCATTGAGACTTTCAGTAAGGTGATGACTTATGATTAAGAAAATCGCCTTGTATCTATCTCAAAAGTGAGAAATTTAGATTCAATTACCAAGATTTAGATTTCAAGATGATTTTCAACATCTGAATATTAACATTGCTTTCAAGCATCAAGCCATAGTTTATATGATTTAATTTATATAATTTAATAATAATTTAATAAGGCTTCCCCCAAATCATATAATATATTTGCTTTAAGCATTTCTAGTATGACAATGATCAATTGATCACTGCATCTAGTGATCCTTTTAATTATAATTCATATTTGGATTGATTATATATATATATAGGGTATTAGGGCCCTTTAGGATTTGAATAAGGATCAATAATCAAAATAGGATCAAGCAGGATCACAATGGTCGAAAGATAAATGCATGGATCAAGAACTAATCGGATGTATGTTCTGTCCTAAGCATTGGACCAAAATAATATAAATGTGATTCTAAATGCAAGAGGAATATTTGGTTTTCAAAGATCATAAAATAATAACCGATTCCTTCCCCCCTTTACCGGGTAAACCAAGACAAGAAAATTTATAATTTTCAGCAAATGTCTAAACCAAATTCAATTATATTTTCAATCAATTGGTTTCAAGGAAGGTTTATATTTTAATAAAAGCAAGCATGCTTAATTCTTAATAAAACTATATGACAAGAAGATGCATGGAAATGATCAGTTCATGATATATGAATGATCTAACAATTTACTAATCCATGTTTGATCGGTTTAAAACAGGATTATAATTTCAATCAAAGCAAACATGCTAAGTTTAAATGAAAACCAATTTGGTCTAATTATATGCAAGCAGTGTGAATCATTTAGATGCAAGCAATAAGAACCATTTTAATTTATATGAACTATTATCAGGATTGTCAATGAAATGCAAACATAAATTCAGTCTTAGCAATATGACAATTATGTATGGTCAGATTTTAAACAATATGACAATTGCATTCAAAGTTGGTTCAAGATGATTCAATATGATTCAAAATTTTACTAAACTGATGCTATCAAGTATGCAACAAGATTACTATATAATATAATCATCAATTTCAAGCATAGAAAAGATCAAGATTAACTATCAACTTATGTGATCAATATTCAGTATGAAATCTATTCAAGGTTGGTTCAATTATTTAGCTATCAACCTATATGATCAAATGATTTCATGCATATTTATTCTATCTTATGACATATCAATTTTTAAAAACAAGACTATATGTTATAAAACTTTTATAAACATTTTCAGTCAAAGATATGCAATTAATAAAATCAAGCAAGCATTTATAAAATCGATTTTCAGTTTATAAAATCTGATTTTTCATTTAGAAAAGTTTTAAAACTCATGACAGATACAAAATAAAAATTATTGGTCAAGGATATGCAATGAATGATTTTAATTTCGATTTTATAGATGTGTTGACTGAATGTGGGAGATCTGGCCGAAAGTGGCACAGAAAAGATTCATGGATTTTTGTTTTGGCCAGATTATACATTCATGTTTATCACATCTGGTAAATTGGCCAAAGCATCCATAGGTTTAAGCTATCTCAAATAGTTTATGGTTCATAAGTTTTTATAAACAAGATTCATATAGATCTTTAGGTATTTTAATCTGTTTTTGAGATACTTAGAACCTTTAAAGAATTATAACTTTTATGGATTCAAAATAATTCATAATCAAGTTTCTTATGGATCAATGGATCATAGAAACAAGATTAATATTATGGATTCATATAGATCCTTAGATTTCTTTTCAAATATATGGTGTTTTTAGATTTTATGGATAGATTAGTTTACCATTTTACACCACAAGAATCTGAATGGACCACCATGAGAGAGAGCTGATCCACGGATGAGCTAGTTGAGAGAGAGGTGTAGGAGCTGGCCGGAAAAACTATGAGTCGGCGGCGCGGATAGTTTATGTGATTGACGACGCGTCAGAGATCGGATCGACAAGCCGTCTTCGGCAACGGATTCTTCTCGTCTTGGGCTTCAGATTGATAGGTGGATCGTCGTCTGGCTCCACAGGGTTTGAGAGATACGGCGGTTTAAAGTTTCACCTGGATTTAGGATTTTCTGGCCGGAAAAGATGGCCGGAAAAGAGAGCTCAGGTGGAGAGAGACTTCTCAGGTGGAGAGCACATTCGTACTGATAACGTGTTGTAATCTGTGTGAAATGTGGAGAGTGAATTGTGAGGAATGTTGTGTGTATTTCTCATTAGCCAACACCACATTATATAGTGGTTTGTACAAGGGTTTACAAATGCTTTACAAGGAAGTAAATCTACACATTAATACTCTTGACTACATTGATGTCATACATGAAGACTTGATCAAGGTGATGATAACGAGGTTGACTGAGTCTTCTAATCTCGGACCGGTTTGTAGATGAACCGATGTAGACCGGATGTAAACCTCCTTGCACTTCCTCTTGTACTTGTTGGACTTGTCTAGTACTTGGTTAAGTACTTGGTTATGGTTCATCCACACAATGGATATTATAACATTATTATTATTTATTTTAATAAGGGTTGGGTGCTCACTTCATATCTATTCGGGTTTCAGGTTTTCAGGATCAAAAATTTCAATCCTATTTGGGTATTTCTAAACTTTGGTTCGATTCGGATCTTTACAGGTTCGGTTCAAGTTCGGATAACCAATTTAATTTATTTTAAATCTTTTTAAATTTATTATATACTTTAAATGTCTTAAAATCTATAAAAAAACATATAACATAAAAATTGAATAGCATATCTAAAAACACCTAAACTTAACATATAAATTTGTTTGGTTTGAACATTTGAATAGAGAATCAATATATTTTAAAAATAGTTTTGGTGTTTTGAGTATACTTTAGTTATTTAGATATTTAATTTTGACTATTTATATATATTTTGGACAATTTAAAAGTATTTTATATATTTTGTATGTTTTTAAATATATATTAAACAAAATTAATTAATATATATATTTAGGTATATAAATTTATTTCGGATACATTCAGATATCCATAATACTTCGGTTTGGATCGGTACGCAATAAACATCAATATTCTTACAACGTTTTTTTAATTATCTTAGTAGTCATTGATCAGTCCAAGTAAATAGAATAGTTATAACCAGTGATAAACTAAGACATGGTAAAACCTGAGCTGAGATTGTAAGGAAGAGTAAATGTTCTAATTTCATGAGTGTGACTTCTTCGAATTATTATGCTTGAAGGCTGTTTATAACAGGTATAAAATTCTTCTAATCATCTAAAGGGCTCTAGTAATTAAATTTTGGTTTCATCATTTGTGATTCGAGATATTTAAACACAAACAGCCAAAAAATAATCAAGGTATGGAAATATTTAACTTAAGAACTGACTTGTTGGTATATCAAAATTTTGACAACCAATGAATTACTTAACTGAATTATTAAAAAAATTAACGTTTGAAATATAAATAAATAAATGAAGTCATAACTCAACTCGTTTAATAGTAAGATTAGGTCTAAGAAAAATATCTGGACCGAAGATCTGACCTGAAACCAATTCGAAAATCAGGCTCTCGAACTCGATCAGATTTGAGGTAAATGATCGAATGGATCTTTAATTTTTGTATCCGAAGAACTGGTATCAGTTCAGTCCAAACCTAGAATCTAATAAGTATCCCAAAATATCGAGAATATATATATATATATCTACAATATTAGTTACTGTACATATAAGTATTTTAATCATTTAAATTTAAATAATAAATTATTTATATTAGTTAATTTCAACATGTTTTATGTTTAGTAAAAATGCACAAAAAGCTGTGTATAATGAATATTTTTAATCTTCGGATATTTGGATAGTTTGGATACTAAAAACGTATCGGGTTATTTTGGGTACGAATATCCGAACATGTTTAAAATGCATTGGTTATTCAGTTATTTTTAAGTTTCTATACATCAGACCTGAACCTACCCGCATTCAGAAGGTTCTGACCCGAACCGACCCCAAATTTTGTAATACTCGAACATGCCTTAATTTTATAACGCAGAAAATTAATACCCGGAAGAACCAATCTATCCAAATCGGAACGCCCATGTCTATGATTTTGAGATTGTTTAAATTTTTATCCACTTATTTGTAGGATTTGTGAGCTACTATTTATTCAAGATGTCCTCATAAACATAAGTGCATTGACTTCTAAGACTTGAAAATTTATATTTTTGATGTGAATGTCTAGGCATGGGCAAATTTCCCGGATCCGAAGATCCGAACCAGTATTTATCCGAAAAATCGGATTTTGGATCAGATCCGGATATAAGAAAATACCCGACTGGATAAGGTTTTAAATTAGGTCGGGTATCGGATCGGACCCGGTTATATCCGGGATCCGTACGGGTATCCGAATATATCCGGAATCCATTCGGGGATCCAAGTATATCTCGGATCCGTACGGGTATCTGTGTAAACCCAACTTAAAGTTTAATAATAGTATTTTTTTTTATGTTTGGAGTTTAAACAATGGTTTTGTTCTCTTAAATGCTTCTGTTATATTATTATGTTGTAATTTTGGTTATCAAGTTTATGTATTTTCTGATATTTTTAATATGTTCGGTTCTTTTGGATTATTTGTGTTCTATCGGATTAAATGGTTTGGTGATATAGCAAGAACCGATCCGAATCCATTATTTTTTGGTTACTTCGGATATAACCAGATCCGGTTTGGATTCGACATGTACCAAACCGTATCCGAACCGAAAGTTAAAATTACCTGATCGGTACCATTTTCTCTAGTTTCGAAATATCTGAAATCCGAAAAATCTGATCCGAATCCGAACCGGTAATCCGAATGTCCAGGCCTATGAATGCCACAATTTCTCATTTTCTAATTTACACAAAAAAACACTCATTTTCTAATCTTCTCTTTTTTTTTACAGTCCAATATGGCACTTCATTAATCTTTTGGCAACTACTTTGTTTTTTTTTTTGCCACCTGCCTTTTTAAATTAGATCAAGTGTTAGCTAAAACAAATACTTCTTTGTGTTTTTCTGTGAAAACCAAGGTCTGCGCCTTTAATTGTATCATTGGTCCTTCTCTTTCTCCTAAGTACGAAAAAAAAACACCATCAATTTGATCGTCTTTTTTTCTTTCTCTCTCAAGCATTTTTGTTATGTAGCTTCTCTCTCTGCACAAGTGTGAAGGGTTTCTCTGTTTCTGAAACATGATAATTATCTTCAGTCTTCTACATGTTTATTAATTTGGTTCTTTGAATATTTGTTGTCACCATATTTTGTCTCTCTTACCAATCATTGTATTGTCCAGAGGTCGATCTCTTCCTTCTCCAACCTAAATCTCTTCAGCATACCCATATTATAGAAGTTCAACTATGTGTCTAATAGTTTGTTATTTATTTGCTGTCTAGTCTATTTATATAAAGTAGAGTTCCCTTTCTCCAGGGCCCTCCACCTAGGATGACACGTCATTAATTCGAAGTCTCTGGTGTCGACACGTATGAAATGCTATGTTTCATTAAAGTGCTCATTTCATAGCTGCAGGCTTGACGTTGGGCTTCAACTCACGCTTCGTTTGCGGCCCACCTTCGTGTTCTCTGTTTCTCTTCGATCGGCGGAGGGACGATCCAGTCTCTTCCCTCTTCGTGCGACGGCGACTCAATCGTTTGCGCTTCTTCACACCATCCGAAACGGTCCGATTAAAAGCTTTGTGATTGATCAGATTGATTGACTCCTTCCACGATGTTGTCTTCAATACTTTGTTTGTTCCGAAAGGCGGTGATTTTTGGTATAAATATGTGTGAGTGTTCCTCTCCTTGATCTCATCTTCTCTTCGTATCTCTTATATCTCATACTAAAAAATCGTTTTATGGCTAATTCAAGGTTTATTTCCTTCGTTCTTAAGTCTGGCAAGGGCTCTTCCGTTGCCGAGGCTTCTGTCATTTTGTGAGGAGGTGGTGGTGAACTCATGTGCATCGACATGCTAATGGTGGACGTTAACGTAAGTTCATTTTACTGATTTTGATGGTTTTATATTCAAATGATTACGGGGAACCTCCTACTGTTTGTCATCTATATTTATAATTTTTTTGGAACTTCTTCCTGTTTGTTGATTATGCGATGTATGAGATTAATTTTTAAGTGATAATCAATGCAAGCCATCCCGTGAAATGCATCAGTTCTGTCTTCTCCTTCTGGACGCAAAAGGTTTCCAGCTTCACTATGTAGTTTTAATTTTTTTTCCTGTCTTGCATTGATCATCTTTTGATTATCAAACTTTCAACCCTAATAGTTCGTTCAACAGAGATCAGTTTGATCATGTCTTCATTATCAAAATTATTCCCAATTTTTTTTTGTTATTTTAAATCATGCCAGCTTGCAGGGAGAAGCAAGTTTTGAAGTTCCTTACTTTGTCTATGGCTGTGGAGGTTCCACTTGCTATCCTACGCCACAAGGACCGGCATATCTAAGCAAAAGTTTGTAATAAAGAAGCATTTGAACAGGCTAAACAAACCCGATGTCAAGAGCATTCAGGTAAGATAAATCTATTATCAATTTCTTTTTGAGTATTTTTCTGTTTGGGCTGATTTTGGTATGTCTCATAATCCAGTTTCTATTTCTTTTTCCTTCTTTTTTTTAATTTTGTTCTAATTGAACAATAAGTTCAAATTGTGTCGAGACTTTTTTAAAGAAAGGTTTATCTAGAGAAAGTTTATAACTTTTGGATGTGATAAACAAACCCCCAAAAGAGATGTAATTGTTGTGTTGTTATCACAAAGCAACCAGCTTTTGATCATCATTTCCTCAAAGATCAAAAGCTGGAGGTACATAGATACACCATTGACATAGATTTTATTTGGGCTTTGTGTTTTATGTTTTAAGTGCTGATGTTTAGTTTAGTTTACTTGCAGTTCCTTTTTTAGATGAAGCACAATTACCTTCCTCAGGGACTCTTTGAGGAGGACAAAAGAAGATGATATCTTGAGAGAAAGTTCATTCAAAAGATATGGCAAGACGAAGCATAGAACTTTCCCGTTTCCTAAATCTGAGGAACCTGGCTTCATGAACCAAAGTAGTCATCAGATGAGTCAAAGCTTTTCTTTTTCTTTGTTGGTTTCTTGGAAGTCTTATTTCTCTACTCAAACACAATTTATTATCGGATATTGTTTGCGCTCCGTTTCTCACAGGTGCAACTACAAAGTGCTTCTTAACCTTCACATTGAAGTGACTTTACATGTTATAAACGGGCTCATTGATCTCTTATAATTTGCTTGGATCCTCACAAACAGAGGTTCGAGTCTTTATGTCTATTCCTAGAATTGTTAAGTCTCAACGGCATTATCAGCTGCGAGAGAATGGCAAAACAGTCAAATAACACTACCACAAAAACAGAGGACTGTAGCTATACCACCGGTAAGTTTAGATAACGTTACCGTGATGAGATCTGATGCCTCTTGGAAGGAGAACCGCAATATTGCAGGTTTGGGATGGGTCATCTACGGAGAGGATGGACCAATGAAGTTCTCAGCAGTGGAAGAGCATGTCTCCACGCCTTTGTTGGCAGAGAGTATAGCAATGAAAGAATCACTCGCCAAATGCAAGGAGTACACGTGTCAGATGTGAAGCAGATTCTAAACAGCTTATTGCCTGCATCAGGAAGGAATTGTATCGGATATTGTAGTTTTAGCTTCAGACTTTGAGGCCATCTCTTTTGGATGGATCTCCCGTATGGAAAATGTTGTTGCATACAGTCTTGCATAACTAAAGCATTGTAGTAAATGAGGATGTTAATTCCCTCACCTAACGCTACCTATTAATGAAGTTTGATGTCTGTGTTAAAAAAAAAACTTAAGTCACTCCAAAGTTATTATATTCTTCTCCGCCATTTCTAAGTCCTAACCATAGTTTTTTTTTGTTCAAATAGTCCTAACCATAGTTTAATTTGATTTGCATTTAATTTAATTATAAATCGTTACTGTAAGTCTATAACCACAATTATATAAAGCGATGGAAAGAGAAAATTGTGTTATATGTATATGTATGTATGTATATATATATATATAACCAATGTAAAAAAAACTTATACTACAAAATGAAATAAAATAATAATATAATCACTAATTTTACCTTGAAAACTAAACAACAATATATTTTTTCATAATTCTTAATTGGATAATATGGTTTATTTGATCATTTATAAAAATAGGTACATAAATCTTTAAATAGTAATGTGGTAAAACAGTATTTCAAAATATCATGAGAAAAATTCCTAATACATAATTTTGTTACTAAACATAGTTCAACAAAAGTTATAGTAAGTTATGAAACATAACCAGTAAAACACTAAAGTTTCACTAATATTTATGAAACAAATATATTCTAAAACATCATTTCCTGTTAAATTAGAAAATATTAATTATTATATATGATATTGATACTATATATAAAAAAATTAAAATTGGGATTTAATTATTTTATAAATTAAATTATATTTTAAATAATTTAGCTTGGAGATATACTAATTTATTATCATAAAAAATAATTCGTGTAAAGTGTTTTAAAACATAAATATTCTTGAAAACATTCAGTATTATTTATTTAAACTTTATATTTTATTATTATGTAAACTTGAAATTTAAATAATGATAATAATAATAATATAAATGATAGTAATTTAAATGATAATAATATAGATATTATCACATTTTCTGAATTTTTTTTTTGCTAATTTTGTATTCTCTAAAAAGTAGAAAATAATGACAGTAATGAAAGTTACTGTCATTTTAATTCAAACCAAAAATATTGGTTAAAAACAACAATATGATCTCAGAATTATTTTTATTATTTGTTTATCTATGATATCGTTTTCAATCTACAATGATTTTAGATATTTCGTAAAATTACTATAAAACACTTTTTATTATAACTTCTCGCCAGTATAAATATTTCATAAAATAACTATAAAACAGTTTTTATTATAAATTTCTATAGTATACTGTTATTGTTCGTCTATGTTCCAGCAAATAATCGTAGCATAAATGGTTAGAAAAAATTAAGAAATGGATAGCTATCCAATATGAAGGATTTTGGATAAAAACGTTGATAATACATACGGAAAGTCCATCTATAAAAATAGTAAAAAGAGCAGAAGGAAAAAAAATGGTAGAAAAACTATGGAAAAGTGTTGACTCTCGAGAAAGGGGACACCCAGTGGCGGAGATAGATGGGAAAGGGGTGGGGCAGTTACCCACCATGGTTTTCAAAATTTCAGTATATTTTTTTCAGTTTTTAAACAAATGTCCCAGTTAATATATTGATAATTATATGTAATGTCCCGGATCAAAGTGATTTCTAGATCCCCCACTGGGGACACCCAGTGTAGAAAGAAGTTGCGTTCCCAAAGAGACTTTACAGAGTTGAAATTTTCCCCTTCTTACTTTCCTGTTTCAGCCAACCTTACATATCAAAGGAACATAGTCAATCAAATGATCTTCTAAGCAGAAAATGTGAAGTAAGAAACTATAGTATAAATCCCAGAGAACTCTTAAACCCCTGAATAAACCTTTTTTTTATCACACCTCGTAGATCAAGTGATCTTAATAGGTGTGCGGGTTATACTTGTGTTATGCGATTTTATTCTTCATCTTGATAACACCTGCTTTGTTTAGGCTAAAGGAAATGGTAATTTTTTGACCTTTTTAAAATAAAAATAAAACTAAACCCAAGATTAGATATTTACTGGAACAAATCATTTGAAATATAATCAGAAGCTTTTGTAACTTGCGTGAAGAGAAAAAGCTCTAAATTAAAATCAAAAGCAGCCAAAGTAATGAGAGATTATCTATATACACGTGAAGAAACTCAAAACATGCATATGTTTGTTGTTTCAATGGAACTTGTGGGTAGTTAGGCCCAATTCCAGCCCACTATGGTTGGATCAAATAGCTTTGTTCGTTTGATTGGTAGGAGACCAAACAAACACCGTCATTACGTATAAGTTAAGTTTCCTTTGTTGGTTAATGACGGTCACTACGACAATCAGGAACAGGAAAATCAAAGACGGTGAATGGGATATAAATAAGGCTGTTGGTGGTCAAAACAAGGCATCCGAAACAGAAGTAGAACAAAGCGGGAGTCGGGAGAGAGATTGGGTAGAAGAAACTTAGGAGACATTGTTCGAGTCATGTCGCTCCGGGATAGAGTTTCTTTGATCTCTCATATTCTTTGTTGTGTCTTTCTTATTGAGCGCTTAGAGCGTTTGTGTAAACACCTTTGATTGATAGTGGAAGTTGTGGGAGACGGTTCCCACCCCAGAGGTACCACAAGGGAACTGGGTTAAAAATCTTGTGTCGTTTAGTTAAGCAATCAAACGATCGATAAATTCCTAACAAGTGGTATCAGAGCAATCCAGGTTTTGATTGCGGGGTTAGTGAGATTACGGAGTCTGAACAGAATCGCAAAAAAAAAAGAAAGATAAAGGGACCTATCTATTCTTCGAGGAAACGGCGATCCATCGTCTCTAACATTCAAGGTTGAAAGATCAAAGGGTAAAAGCACAAGGCGTCAAAGCAGCAACACTCATCTCAAAGGAGTTGAACAAGGTCGGTATCGAAAGTCTTCCTAACAAGGTTGGAAGTTAGGCGGCGGGTTCCATTACTCATGGCGGTACAAAGTGTGTTCAAGGATCTACCGAAGGATTTTAGATCAAGGTGGAGATGATGTTAGAACTTGAGAAAGATGGTAGTGTTTCGTGATCATCGGTGTTTCAGGAAACATCAGAAGAAGTTGACGGAGATGATAAAGGATTCAAGGAAGATCATCAAGGAGTTATATATCAGAATTTATCATGCAAGGAATAGGAGACTGCATGTTCTGGGTGATTGGTGCTTAAGAAGTTATCTTGCAGTGAAATATGCAATGGGTTTTGTGTCGATAGTCTTTCTAACAACGGAGTTAGACGGCGTGTCCTGTTTTTTATAAACAGCGGTACAAGAGATGTATAAGTTCACATTGCTGGAGGAGATGTCAAAGTTTTGTGACGTCTAGTATTGAGGTGAAGACTAACGGTGTATTAGTCTAAGTCTATCACTTTGAAAACATGAGGAAGTCTCCAAGACAGAAAAAAAAAAAATTAAAAGGCATCCAAGTAAAGAGGATGATTGCATGGATAAATTAACAAGCTACGTGGAGAGTAAGAAAACAGTATGGTTATAGCTGTTTTCTTTTGGCATCACAAGAAGAGAACGGGAAAAATTCTCTAAGGTGGACAAGGAAAACTCACGTGAGGAAGTATTAATATCAAAGACATGTTATATGGTATTGATAAATCAGAAGAAGTCTGATGGTAAGTCCAAAGGCTGTTGTGATGCAGGCAGTAAACGTTGGGGTGTTAGCAATACAAACAACAAGTATTGCAGCAAGGAATGGTGTTTCAGCTAGGAGGGATATCATGGGGTCTAGAAGTGATATCAAGGTGAGCTGTTACAAAGAGAAGTGTCAAGAACGTCACGAGAGCAGTTGGCGTGAGACAAAGGAAACTAGCAGTGAGGTTCAAGACTGTTAGAAAAAGATTCAGGGAGGAGTTTGATTCTAAGATCAAGTGCACATGATATGAATCAAAAGGATATCAAAGGGAATCAAGTTGCAAGGTTTGATAAGAAAAAAAAAAAAAAAAAAAAAATCAAAAGCTCATAAGTATGGTTGAGAAGGTTACCTGCGACAATTATGAAGCTAGGGTGGATAGATATTGGCAAAAGAATCTGCTTAAGGTGTAGTAGCTGAAAAAAAAAAAAAATTCAAAAGAAACTAAGAAGAATGTTTCAAGGTCTGTGAAGTTACCGGAAAGCTTCATAAATATGAGAGAAGGCTGATCTCTCATTAGAAAACGGCTGGTTGCGCTGTGATGAAGAGAATCAAGTCACAGTTATAAGGGTCTCACGAGAGACAAGGTGGAGCTTCTGTCCGAAGAGATTGGACAAGGACGACGAGGCAAGAAGCTATGCAGTTTCAGATGGAGCAGATGTGAGAGAAACATGACATTCGGGTTAGAATTTCTGTTTGTTTCTTTAACAGAGAAACAGAGTAAGGAGGAGGTGATTAAGGTTAAGAAGATTACCTAAAATCATCAGAATAGTGGAAAGATGAAGGTTGTTCATCGGAGAAGCTGTTAAGAGAAGACAAGAAAACAGAGGTTCAAGGAATTTATAATCTCAAAGATACGAGCTACAGTCATCAGGATAAGGGATTGACTAAGAGCGAGTGGGTACTAGAGATTACATTGGGTAATGGCGTCGAAGCCTTATGCCAGAGGATGCAAAGATTCAAGTTGAAGTTGCATCAGGTTATGTTCACTATCAAGGGAATACTCAAAGGGTTAAGGCCAAAGTCAAGTATTACGTACTCTTAATGGCGAAGAGATCAGGTTGTCAAAAGTTGCAGTAGCTCTGGTGAAGCAGCTCCAGGTGGAGTAATGGCAACAAGGGCATCACAGGGAGATGCAGAGAGGAACGTGACGAGAAACGTCATTGTTGATGACTCATGTGGGTCTCGTCAGAGAAGTCAAGGGAAGGTGCAGAAGCGGTGATCGGGTTTGTTTGATGATGTTGCCTTTGGAAAAGGACATGAGGTTTCATCGCCTGTTGAGACTGACTCGAGTTGAATGTCGCCGGAAGGAACCATCTTGTACTACAGAGGTTCACCGAAGTTCCAATCACATGTCAGAATTTATATCTGAGACGAAATCAGAAAGGGGAAGCTTCAACTTTACAATCGCGAAAAATATTCTTCAGTGAAGGAAGCGTGAGGGATAGTCGCGACTCTCTCAAGTTTTCTAAACCGCAAGATGGAATTGCTTGTCTCGATCGTAGATGAGAATTAATTGTAGCAGATGAACAGGTTTCGTTATCGGAGAAGGAAAAGACGTCATGGTTCACTTAATTTCTAAGATGAATGGCGTTGGTTACATCGGAGAGAACTACCGGAAAAAGCAGAAGTCTCACCGTCACATATGTTTCATTGTCAAGAAAAAACATGACTTCGGCAATGGCTAAGACAAAAGAATTTGTCGTAAAGGATGAAGCAACAGTGGAGTTAGTTGGGCTTGTTTTTCTGTATGGGCCAGTTCAGCATTTCACAAGTTCAAAACTAAATAAAGTCCAGCAGCAAGTATGATTCTCTTTTGTGGTTTATGACATGAGTAACGTGTCTGCAGGTGAAAGATTAGGAAGAAATGAAGATAAAGGGGTTTGTTTTTGATGGCAAGGAATGTGGGCTAAAGGTGGAGTTTGTGGGTAGTTAGGCCCAATTCCAGCCCACTATGGTTGGATCAAATAGCTTTGTTCGTTTGATTGGTAGGAGACCAAACAAACACCGTCATTACGTATAAGTTAAGTTTCCTTTGTTGGTTAATGACGGTCACTACGACAATCAGGAACAGGAAAATCAAAGACGGTGAATGGGATATAAATAAGGCTGTTGGTGGTCAAAACAAGGCA
Organism: Raphanus sativus; assembly: GCF_000801105.2. Taxonomy (NCBI): domain Eukaryota; kingdom Viridiplantae; phylum Streptophyta; class Magnoliopsida; order Brassicales; family Brassicaceae; genus Raphanus; species Raphanus sativus. The sequence goes on from NC_079519.1 coordinate 8,000,249, forward strand.
TCCGAAACAGAAGTAGAACAAAGCGGGAGTCGGGAGAGAGATTGGGTAGAAGAAACTTAGGAGACATTGTTCGAGTCATGTCGCTCCGGGATAGAGTTTCTTTGATCTCTCATATTCTTTGTTGTGTCTTTCTTATTGAGCGCTTAGAGCGTTTGTGTAAACACCTTTGATTGATAGTGGAAGTTGTGGGAGACGGTTCCCACCCCAGAGGTACCACAAGGGAACTGGGTTAAAAATCTTGTGTCGTTTAGTTAAGCAATCAAACGATCGATAAATTCCTAACAGAACTGAAGAACAAAAACATTTGTCACCAGAAAAGCAGATTTAATTATTGGTGTTGCTGGGGACTCTTGTTCAAGAAGACGGTTATGGCGGAAGTGATAATCTCAAGAGCATATAGAAGTCTGTTCCATCTACTATATGAACGATATGCCAAAAATGATGAAGTATGAAGCAAAATCCTAAAAGTAAGGTATATTTGAAACGACTGGTTTGAGCTACAACATAAACTTTTTACGCAGTTGATAAACTGACACCACTTACAGAAGGTGAAGCATGATTCAAACTGAGTGGTGCAGGCACATACGACAGTCTCTTGATCTTATCCATCTGAAAGTGTTTACTGAGGAAAACATAAACTGCTTAGTGTAGTTTAATGAGTTTCTTTGGGAATAAATTTAGACGAAGCCGTTTATAAAGGAGGAAAAAAGGAAGGTGATATGAATTCATTAAGAGGGGAGTGAAGAACATAATTCATTGTTGAAGCTGTAAAGGAGATTTATTATAGAAAACGGAGAAGACGGAGATCGACGGTTCAATTTGAGGTTTTGAGATGTGGGCTCGAGCTGCCTTTGTTCATGGCCATAAAGTAAGCATATATACTCATACATGTACGTGTTATATATTGTTTTTATATGTGAATTATTTGATGAAACATTTTTTATGCAAACCAAAGAACTGGTGAGTGGACCAATCATCATTACAAACAAAGGTCAATGTACTTTTTTTGTTTCCTCTATATACATACAAGTTTTATGTCTAAATTTAAAAGAATCTAAGAGATCGATCAAGAGTTTCACCTCTGCCATCAATGGGCACATAGTGCAGCCATATACTGAAATGGCTAATCAAATAGAGAAATAGACGGATGAAAAAAAGACTGTAAAAGTTCAAAAAGAAAGAAAAAAAGAGAAGACTGTACAGCAGAAATGTCTGAAGATCCAAGGATCCAATTAACACATACAAAAACAATGCACATAAAGTGTCTTTCTCAATCACATGTGCCATTGAGAATAGTGTTGTCTTTTGCGTATATTTTGAAAATGTGTGTGGTGAACACCTAGCCTCTCCATGTCAACTTTTACTGATAAAACACTTGGCCATCTTCTGATTCTCTTTTTTCGGGTTGCAAATACAAACTGCAACAGCCTAAAAATAATATTTTCCCGGTAGAAATCCAAAGCTCTCTTATTTTCACATGTTTAAAAAAAAAGTGTAGTCTACATTGATAATCAATCACTCAATAGAGGAATGGAATAATAAACAGTGATATCGTAACACCAAACGTTAAGTGAAACTTTACTAATAAACACTTCCATCGTATAACAAATATTCAACAATATGCAAGTATAACTAAACGAATAACAATTTTTTATATCAACAGAACTACATGGGGGGGGGGGATCTATATAATTTAGAACCTGAAGAGAATTTTTTTTTTTTGAGAAATGATTTTGGAAGATTTAAGAAATAGTCTGATCTAAGTTTAAACTAAAAACTTCACTAAAAAACACTTTACAATGACTGAAAACTGTTACAAATCACAACTTCAAAATATTCCAAAACGGTTAAATATTTTATAAAATAAAAATCTAATAACTGAATACGAAATCGTAGAACCTACAATTTTGAACATTGCTACCGTGGGGTAGATGATACAAATATACTAAAGATTCATAATGGTCTTACAATGTTCATAATCTGGTTACAGGACCAAGTTCAAAATATTTATCGAAATATACTAAAGAGTATGTGGTGTTTGAGGCTTTAACTCATTAGTAGATTCTGGTTTCTAACGAAAGGTAAAAACTTATTTAGTTATTTTTTGGTTTAAGCAAAAGAGGAGTTTCGTTGAGTTATTTTTATTGTATGTTTCAAGCCAAAACAAATATTCCTAGATTATTCAAGAGATAGAGATCCAGTGTACCAATTATTTGGATGATCATTGTTTTAGTCACATCTATTATCATATGTATAAGTTTCATTTATGATTTTCTGTTTTATCATATGTGTTTTGTGTATAAAGTAAGAAAAAATTGATTTTAATTAAAAATTTAATATTATTAAATATTATCAAAAATTTCAGAAGTGATAAAAAAACAATGATGTATATTACATTTTAAATATAAAACAAATAAAACAATGTTTTATTTCTACTTATATGAATAGTACCAATGTTTTGAAACCCGACCCGGACACTGAACCGGACTACTTACCGGGTCACCGAGTCATTGGGTCGACCGCGGGTGAACCGCGGATTAAAAAAGAAATAAATTTATTATATAATACTATATTAGTTATGAAAATATAAATACAGAAACTAAAGTTAATATTTTCTAAGTTTTTTAAAAAACATAAAATAATAGTTTGGATATGTATATATTTTATGTTTAAAAAATATTTAGAAACTACTTAATTTTACTTTTTATATTTTCATTTTCATTTGATATACAAAATATCAAAAATATAGCTTAGACTATTTAAAAAACATTATAACTAATTAAGAGTTATGACATCTAAAAAATCAAGAATAAAATTCATAAATATTTATGTCTAATGTGAATAATAAATTAAACTTCAAATCCAAAATAAAGCAAAAGTAAAACACCATTGTAATAAATTATCAATAAAAAAAACTAACACCAAATCACATGTAAAAATTATCTATTGGCTCAACCACTGGTTCAACCGGTATCGGGTTTTGGGTTTTAGCGGGTTTTTACGGGTTTTTGCGGGTTTTTAAATTTTGGGTTTTTCATAAAACCCGAACCAGATTTATCTCGGGTCACCGGGTTTATCGGTTCAACCGCGGGTCCGGGTCGGGTTTCAAAACACTGAATAGTACGTATATAAATTAATGATTCATGAAAATAAAACTATATGTTTAAAAAATCATAAATGAAACACTGTATTATTACACTAAAAATCATAAATTTAGTAAAACCAAAGTTCAAAGTTTAAATCTGTCAAAAACGGAAAATAGCCGAAAATTAAAAATATGTTGGAGGGAGAGTTCGTACTCTGGTCCAGGCACCTGCACGACGGATACCCCTATGTCGAATGAGACATCAGGTAAAAAAAGTTAGGGATTTGATAGTATCTTCGGCCAAAGTATGTAAATATCTAACTATGTAAATAAGTGTGTTCTATTTAACAAATACATATGATTCAGGCTTTTGGAGGAACAAAATATTTAAATAATCATTATAAAAAACTGAGTAAACCACATATATTCGGAATATTCTGGATAGTGCGGTTTCTTAAAAATCACATCTATTCGGTATATTATTGATTACTAGATTAAAACCACTTTTTAATCTCGACTAGGTTCAATTATAATTGGTTTGTTTTTACCGGATTGAACACTCTTATATAATTCACCGACTTTCTCATTGCTTTGAGAAATACAACACTCTCATTTCAAATAGAAACATTGAAATATATGATCGGAAATATATAATTGGTTGGGCTTCAGATTGATAGGTGGATCGTCGTCTGGCTCCACAGGGTTTGAGAGATACGGCGGTTTAAAGTTTCACCTGGATTTAGGATTTTCTGGCCGGAAAAGATGGCCGGAAAAGAGAGCTCAGGTGGAGAGAGACTTCTCAGGTGGAGAGCACATTCGTACTGATAACGTGTTGTAATCTGTGTGAAATGTGGAGAGTGAATTGTGAGGAATGTTGTGTGTATTTCTCATTAGCCAACACCACATTATATAGTGGTTTGTACAAGGGTTTACAAATGCTTTACAAGGAAGTAAATCTACACATTAATACTCTTGACTACATTGATGTCATACATGAAGACTTGATCAAGGTGATGATAACGAGGTTGACTGAGTCTTCTAATCTCGGACCGGTTTGTAGATGAACCGATGTAGACCGGATGTAAACCTCCTTGCACTTCCTCTTGTACTTGTTGGACTTGTCTAGTACTTGGTTAAGTACTTGGTTATGGTTCATCCACACAATGGATATTATAACATTATTATTATTTATTTTAATAAGGGTTGGGTGCTCACTTCATATCTATTCGGGTTTCAGGTTTTCAGGATCAAAAATTTCAATCCTATTTGGGTATTTCTAAACTTTGGTTCGATTCGGATCTTTACAGGTTCGGTTCAAGTTCGGATAACCAATTTAATTTATTTTAAATCTTTTTAAATTTATTATATACTTTAAATGTCTTAAAATCTATAAAAAAACATATAACATAAAAATTGAATAGCATATCTAAAAACACCTAAACTTAACATATAAATTTGTTTGGTTTGAACATTTGAATAGAGAATCAATATATTTTAAAAATAGTTTTGGTGTTTTGAGTATACTTTAGTTATTTAGATATTTAATTTTGACTATTTATATATATTTTGGACAATTTAAAAGTATTTTATATATTTTGTATGTTTTTAAATATATATTAAACAAAATTAATTAATATATATATTTAGGTATATAAATTTATTTCGGATACATTCAGATATCCATAATACTTCGGTTTGGATCGGTACGCAATAAACATCAATATTCTTACAACGTTTTTTTAATTATCTTAGTAGTCATTGATCAGTCCAAGTAAATAGAATAGTTATAACCAGTGATAAACTAAGACATGGTAAAACCTGAGCTGAGATTGTAAGGAAGAGTAAATGTTCTAATTTCATGAGTGTGACTTCTTCGAATTATTATGCTTGAAGGCTGTTTATAACAGGTATAAAATTCTTCTAATCATCTAAAGGGCTCTAGTAATTAAATTTTGGTTTCATCATTTGTGATTCGAGATATTTAAACACAAACAGCCAAAAAATAATCAAGGTATGGAAATATTTAACTTAAGAACTGACTTGTTGGTATATCAAAATTTTGACAACCAATGAATTACTTAACTGAATTATTAAAAAAATTAACGTTTGAAATATAAATAAATAAATGAAGTCATAACTCAACTCGTTTAATAGTAAGATTAGGTCTAAGAAAAATATCTGGACCGAAGATCTGACCTGAAACCAATTCGAAAATCAGGCTCTCGAACTCGATCAGATTTGAGGTAAATGATCGAATGGATCTTTAATTTTTGTATCCGAAGAACTGGTATCAGTTCAGTCCAAACCTAGAATCTAATAAGTATCCCAAAATATCGAGAATATATATATATATATCTACAATATTAGTTACTGTACATATAAGTATTTTAATCATTTAAATTTAAATAATAAATTATTTATATTAGTTAATTTCAACATGTTTTATGTTTAGTAAAAATGCACAAAAAGCTGTGTATAATGAATATTTTTAATCTTCGGATATTTGGATAGTTTGGATACTAAAAACGTATCGGGTTATTTTGGGTACGAATATCCGAACATGTTTAAAATGCATTGGTTATTCAGTTATTTTTAAGTTTCTATACATCAGACCTGAACCTACCCGCATTCAGAAGGTTCTGACCCGAACCGACCCCAAATTTTGTAATACTCGAACATGCCTTAATTTTATAACGCAGAAAATTAATACCCGGAAGAACCAATCTATCCAAATCGGAACGCCCATGTCTATGATTTTGAGATTGTTTAAATTTTTATCCACTTATTTGTAGGATTTGTGAGCTACTATTTATTCAAGATGTCCTCATAAACATAAGTGCATTGACTTCTAAGACTTGAAAATTTATATTTTTGATGTGAATGTCTAGGCATGGGCAAATTTCCCGGATCCGAAGATCCGAACCAGTATTTATCCGAAAAATCGGATTTTGGATCAGATCCGGATATAAGAAAATACCCGACTGGATAAGGTTTTAAATTAGGTCGGGTATCGGATCGGACCCGGTTATATCCGGGATCCGTACGGGTATCCGAATATATCCGGAATCCATTCGGGGATCCAAGTATATCTCGGATCCGTACGGGTATCTGTGTAAACCCAACTTAAAGTTTAATAATAGTATTTTTTTTTATGTTTGGAGTTTAAACAATGGTTTTGTTCTCTTAAATGCTTCTGTTATATTATTATGTTGTAATTTTGGTTATCAAGTTTATGTATTTTCTGATATTTTTAATATGTTCGGTTCTTTTGGATTATTTGTGTTCTATCGGATTAAATGGTTTGGTGATATAGCAAGAACCGATCCGAATCCATTATTTTTTGGTTACTTCGGATATAACCAGATCCGGTTTGGATTCGACATGTACCAAACCGTATCCGAACCGAAAGTTAAAATTACCTGATCGGTACCATTTTCTCTAGTTTCGAAATATCTGAAATCCGAAAAATCTGATCCGAATCCGAACCGGTAATCCGAATGTCCAGGCCTATGAATGCCACAATTTCTCATTTTCTAATTTACACAAAAAAACACTCATTTTCTAATCTTCTCTTTTTTTTTACAGTCCAATATGGCACTTCATTAATCTTTTGGCAACTACTTTGTTTTTTTTTTTGCCACCTGCCTTTTTAAATTAGATCAAGTGTTAGCTAAAACAAATACTTCTTTGTGTTTTTCTGTGAAAACCAAGGTCTGCGCCTTTAATTGTATCATTGGTCCTTCTCTTTCTCCTAAGTACGAAAAAAAAACACCATCAATTTGATCGTCTTTTTTTCTTTCTCTCTCAAGCATTTTTGTTATGTAGCTTCTCTCTCTGCACAAGTGTGAAGGGTTTCTCTGTTTCTGAAACATGATAATTATCTTCAGTCTTCTACATGTTTATTAATTTGGTTCTTTGAATATTTGTTGTCACCATATTTTGTCTCTCTTACCAATCATTGTATTGTCCAGAGGTCGATCTCTTCCTTCTCCAACCTAAATCTCTTCAGCATACCCATATTATAGAAGTTCAACTATGTGTCTAATAGTTTGTTATTTATTTGCTGTCTAGTCTATTTATATAAAGTAGAGTTCCCTTTCTCCAGGGCCCTCCACCTAGGATGACACGTCATTAATTCGAAGTCTCTGGTGTCGACACGTATGAAATGCTATGTTTCATTAAAGTGCTCATTTCATAGCTGCAGGCTTGACGTTGGGCTTCAACTCACGCTTCGTTTGCGGCCCACCTTCGTGTTCTCTGTTTCTCTTCGATCGGCGGAGGGACGATCCAGTCTCTTCCCTCTTCGTGCGACGGCGACTCAATCGTTTGCGCTTCTTCACACCATCCGAAACGGTCCGATTAAAAGCTTTGTGATTGATCAGATTGATTGACTCCTTCCACGATGTTGTCTTCAATACTTTGTTTGTTCCGAAAGGCGGTGATTTTTGGTATAAATATGTGTGAGTGTTCCTCTCCTTGATCTCATCTTCTCTTCGTATCTCTTATATCTCATACTAAAAAATCGTTTTATGGCTAATTCAAGGTTTATTTCCTTCGTTCTTAAGTCTGGCAAGGGCTCTTCCGTTGCCGAGGCTTCTGTCATTTTGTGAGGAGGTGGTGGTGAACTCATGTGCATCGACATGCTAATGGTGGACGTTAACGTAAGTTCATTTTACTGATTTTGATGGTTTTATATTCAAATGATTACGGGGAACCTCCTACTGTTTGTCATCTATATTTATAATTTTTTTGGAACTTCTTCCTGTTTGTTGATTATGCGATGTATGAGATTAATTTTTAAGTGATAATCAATGCAAGCCATCCCGTGAAATGCATCAGTTCTGTCTTCTCCTTCTGGACGCAAAAGGTTTCCAGCTTCACTATGTAGTTTTAATTTTTTTTCCTGTCTTGCATTGATCATCTTTTGATTATCAAACTTTCAACCCTAATAGTTCGTTCAACAGAGATCAGTTTGATCATGTCTTCATTATCAAAATTATTCCCAATTTTTTTTTGTTATTTTAAATCATGCCAGCTTGCAGGGAGAAGCAAGTTTTGAAGTTCCTTACTTTGTCTATGGCTGTGGAGGTTCCACTTGCTATCCTACGCCACAAGGACCGGCATATCTAAGCAAAAGTTTGTAATAAAGAAGCATTTGAACAGGCTAAACAAACCCGATGTCAAGAGCATTCAGGTAAGATAAATCTATTATCAATTTCTTTTTGAGTATTTTTCTGTTTGGGCTGATTTTGGTATGTCTCATAATCCAGTTTCTATTTCTTTTTCCTTCTTTTTTTTAATTTTGTTCTAATTGAACAATAAGTTCAAATTGTGTCGAGACTTTTTTAAAGAAAGGTTTATCTAGAGAAAGTTTATAACTTTTGGATGTGATAAACAAACCCCCAAAAGAGATGTAATTGTTGTGTTGTTATCACAAAGCAACCAGCTTTTGATCATCATTTCCTCAAAGATCAAAAGCTGGAGGTACATAGATACACCATTGACATAGATTTTATTTGGGCTTTGTGTTTTATGTTTTAAGTGCTGATGTTTAGTTTAGTTTACTTGCAGTTCCTTTTTTAGATGAAGCACAATTACCTTCCTCAGGGACTCTTTGAGGAGGACAAAAGAAGATGATATCTTGAGAGAAAGTTCATTCAAAAGATATGGCAAGACGAAGCATAGAACTTTCCCGTTTCCTAAATCTGAGGAACCTGGCTTCATGAACCAAAGTAGTCATCAGATGAGTCAAAGCTTTTCTTTTTCTTTGTTGGTTTCTTGGAAGTCTTATTTCTCTACTCAAACACAATTTATTATCGGATATTGTTTGCGCTCCGTTTCTCACAGGTGCAACTACAAAGTGCTTCTTAACCTTCACATTGAAGTGACTTTACATGTTATAAACGGGCTCATTGATCTCTTATAATTTGCTTGGATCCTCACAAACAGAGGTTCGAGTCTTTATGTCTATTCCTAGAATTGTTAAGTCTCAACGGCATTATCAGCTGCGAGAGAATGGCAAAACAGTCAAATAACACTACCACAAAAACAGAGGACTGTAGCTATACCACCGGTAAGTTTAGATAACGTTACCGTGATGAGATCTGATGCCTCTTGGAAGGAGAACCGCAATATTGCAGGTTTGGGATGGGTCATCTACGGAGAGGATGGACCAATGAAGTTCTCAGCAGTGGAAGAGCATGTCTCCACGCCTTTGTTGGCAGAGAGTATAGCAATGAAAGAATCACTCGCCAAATGCAAGGAGTACACGTGTCAGATGTGAAGCAGATTCTAAACAGCTTATTGCCTGCATCAGGAAGGAATTGTATCGGATATTGTAGTTTTAGCTTCAGACTTTGAGGCCATCTCTTTTGGATGGATCTCCCGTATGGAAAATGTTGTTGCATACAGTCTTGCATAACTAAAGCATTGTAGTAAATGAGGATGTTAATTCCCTCACCTAACGCTACCTATTAATGAAGTTTGATGTCTGTGTTAAAAAAAAAACTTAAGTCACTCCAAAGTTATTATATTCTTCTCCGCCATTTCTAAGTCCTAACCATAGTTTTTTTTTGTTCAAATAGTCCTAACCATAGTTTAATTTGATTTGCATTTAATTTAATTATAAATCGTTACTGTAAGTCTATAACCACAATTATATAAAGCGATGGAAAGAGAAAATTGTGTTATATGTATATGTATGTATGTATATATATATATATAACCAATGTAAAAAAAACTTATACTACAAAATGAAATAAAATAATAATATAATCACTAATTTTACCTTGAAAACTAAACAACAATATATTTTTTCATAATTCTTAATTGGATAATATGGTTTATTTGATCATTTATAAAAATAGGTACATAAATCTTTAAATAGTAATGTGGTAAAACAGTATTTCAAAATATCATGAGAAAAATTCCTAATACATAATTTTGTTACTAAACATAGTTCAACAAAAGTTATAGTAAGTTATGAAACATAACCAGTAAAACACTAAAGTTTCACTAATATTTATGAAACAAATATATTCTAAAACATCATTTCCTGTTAAATTAGAAAATATTAATTATTATATATGATATTGATACTATATATAAAAAAATTAAAATTGGGATTTAATTATTTTATAAATTAAATTATATTTTAAATAATTTAGCTTGGAGATATACTAATTTATTATCATAAAAAATAATTCGTGTAAAGTGTTTTAAAACATAAATATTCTTGAAAACATTCAGTATTATTTATTTAAACTTTATATTTTATTATTATGTAAACTTGAAATTTAAATAATGATAATAATAATAATATAAATGATAGTAATTTAAATGATAATAATATAGATATTATCACATTTTCTGAATTTTTTTTTTGCTAATTTTGTATTCTCTAAAAAGTAGAAAATAATGACAGTAATGAAAGTTACTGTCATTTTAATTCAAACCAAAAATATTGGTTAAAAACAACAATATGATCTCAGAATTATTTTTATTATTTGTTTATCTATGATATCGTTTTCAATCTACAATGATTTTAGATATTTCGTAAAATTACTATAAAACACTTTTTATTATAACTTCTCGCCAGTATAAATATTTCATAAAATAACTATAAAACAGTTTTTATTATAAATTTCTATAGTATACTGTTATTGTTCGTCTATGTTCCAGCAAATAATCGTAGCATAAATGGTTAGAAAAAATTAAGAAATGGATAGCTATCCAATATGAAGGATTTTGGATAAAAACGTTGATAATACATACGGAAAGTCCATCTATAAAAATAGTAAAAAGAGCAGAAGGAAAAAAAATGGTAGAAAAACTATGGAAAAGTGTTGACTCTCGAGAAAGGGGACACCCAGTGGCGGAGATAGATGGGAAAGGGGTGGGGCAGTTACCCACCATGGTTTTCAAAATTTCAGTATATTTTTTTCAGTTTTTAAACAAATGTCCCAGTTAATATATTGATAATTATATGTAATGTCCCGGATCAAAGTGATTTCTAGATCCCCCACTGGGGACACCCAGTGTAGAAAGAAGTTGCGTTCCCAAAGAGACTTTACAGAGTTGAAATTTTCCCCTTCTTACTTTCCTGTTTCAGCCAACCTTACATATCAAAGGAACATAGTCAATCAAATGATCTTCTAAGCAGAAAATGTGAAGTAAGAAACTATAGTATAAATCCCAGAGAACTCTTAAACCCCTGAATAAACCTTTTTTTTATCACACCTCGTAGATCAAGTGATCTTAATAGGTGTGCGGGTTATACTTGTGTTATGCGATTTTATTCTTCATCTTGATAACACCTGCTTTGTTTAGGCTAAAGGAAATGGTAATTTTTTGACCTTTTTAAAATAAAAATAAAACTAAACCCAAGATTAGATATTTACTGGAACAAATCATTTGAAATATAATCAGAAGCTTTTGTAACTTGCGTGAAGAGAAAAAGCTCTAAATTAAAATCAAAAGCAGCCAAAGTAATGAGAGATTATCTATATACACGTGAAGAAACTCAAAACATGCATATGTTTGTTGTTTCAATGGAACTGAAGAACAAAAACATTTGTCACCAGAAAAGCAGATTTAATTATTGGTGTTGCTGGGGACTCTTGTTCAAGAAGACGGTTATGGCGGAAGTGATAATCTCAAGAGCATATAGAAGTCTGTTCCATCTACTATATGAACGATATGCCAAAAATGATGAAGTATGAAGCAAAATCCTAAAAGTAAGGTATATTTGAAACGACTGGTTTGAGCTACAACATAAACTTTTTACGCAGTTGATAAACTGACACCACTTACAGAAGGTGAAGCATGATTCAAACTGAGTGGTGCAGGCACATACGACAGTCTCTTGATCTTATCCATCTGAAAGTGTTTACTGAGGAAAACATAAACTGCTTAGTGTAGTTTAATGAGTTTCTTTGGGAATAAATTTAGACGAAGCCGTTTATAAAGGAGGAAAAAAGGAAGGTGATATGAATTCATTAAGAGGGGAGTGAAGAACATAATTCATTGTTGAAGCTGTAAAGGAGATTTATTATAGAAAACGGAGAAGACGGAGATCGACGGTTCAATTTGAGGTTTTGAGATGTGGGCTCGAGCTGGGCCAATCCTTAATATTGTAAACCCCGTAAAGTCTCTTTTTATTCATTTTCGGCTTGTACTTATATGACGTGGCAAAATAGTTGTTCCTGATTGGTGGATTTAATTAGAGGACGTGGCATGTCTCTCATTTAAGCATATTCTCCTTTTAATAGTGTTAGACTAGGGGTTAACCCGGGCTACGCCCGGGACAATTTTGATTTTTCAAATATTTTGTATATAATTATTTCGTTAGATGTTGTATTCTGAACTATATATTTTGTGAATTTATGAATATTTTATACTTATAGTATGCATAATAAAGAATTTGAGTTTTTTTTTGAGTATGAAATTATTTTATTTTACATTAATGAAAACATTTTTGTGATAGTTCAACTTTTTTGTTTGTATAATTTGTGATACTTTAACCTTTGAAAGTTTGTATATATTTGAACTTTTATTTCAAAATTTTTATGGGATCTAATAAATATTTTCCAACGGAACTTTATATTATATAATCAGAACATTTGATATTATATATGTTTTTTTCTTTTGAGTAAAAATATTTTTTCCTATCATTTTTTTTGTTTTTGAAAATTGGATTTCAGATTAACCAAATCAAATGTCAATTAAAAACCAAAAACATAAACCGGATCCCAATCTCCTATCCACATTAACCTAACTAAATCAAGTGTCAATAACCAAAAACATAACCAGATCATAATCTCATCTCCACGTTAATGGAAATGAATCGTGTCCGTAAATTAATTTTATATTTTTGTCACGTCAAGTTTCTCTATTATTTTACAAATCAAAAATAGAATCATGTTTTTAAAGTTTGTTTTATTTTAGTTTCTAACATTATGTCACTTCGTTTATTTTTAACAAATAAACATATAACTAATAGTTGTATCCTTAATATAAATGTAATTTAGTTTTTCGAATTTTTGTTTCACTTTTATAAACAATCACATGCAAAAAGTAAAATAATATTATCATAAACTAATCATGCCATCATTTGCATTTGTCATGAAAAGTCACCTTCTGTCAATGACTTGAAAAACCGTTTTTTTATTACAAATCATTTTCTCTTCTCTTATGTGTTTGCTTCTTGAAATTTTCCGCGAAAAAATACCAATTTCATACAATCAAATTTTAAATTGTGAGATGTGTCAAAAAGGCTCTCTCTGATTGAATTAAAGACTTAAGGGTAAGGAAATATTGGTGTAGAGAATCGGTTTCAGCGCATAGTTTGCTCTTCTCCTTCACCCTTCTTCTCACTCTCAAGCTTGTTCATGTTCTTTTTCAATCATGGTAATCAATTTCTTTCTTTCTTTTTCGTAATTGCTGCCTTGACTTCTCTTTTCTATAGCTAAAGATGGGATAATTATATGAATCAGTTGATGTACAGCTATAAAAATTGGATCCTTGTGTGTTTAGCGATGTCTAAAGTAGAAGTTTTTATCATCATTTGGTTTTGTTTTTTTGCATTTTTATATTTATACCCTTGTAGCAGTTTCGTGCCGTGATTTTTCGTGGTAGATTTCGCTGTGTGCTCCATCTATAAAATCTTTTGTGATTATCACCTTTGCTCTTTGTTAGCATCATGTTATTTTGTAACTTTTAAAGTTCCGGTTTGTGGCAGTGGGGTCCTTTCATTATGTTTTGGCAACGCCACTATTTGTTGCTTTCAAGATCTTGCTATGTGTACATCTTAAATATCAATATGGTATACTCTTTAAATTGTAATATTAATTGCGGCTGTGTTTATGGATGGTAAGTTTGTTTATGATAGATGGTTGTGTCCATCACTCCTTGTGTTGCAATTGTTATGATGAAAAATTTGGTTGTGTCTTACCATTGCTTGTGTGTGTTTATGGCTGGTGTGTTTTCTTATGATAGATCTGGACTTGGTTTCTTAGTTATTGTTCAATAATACTTACCAGCATTCCAGAAAGTTGTAACTCGTTATGTTTTTTTTTTTGTTCTTAGGAAAGAATGATTCTTACTCATTTGTGTGATGAGCTGAAAGGAGAAATACTGGAAACAGTCATGTGCATGGTAAAAAACCATAATTTTCATTCGCCATTCTCTCCATCTTACTGGTTTAGAAACAATATATTTTTATTTTCAAAATGCAGTCTCTACTCTATATTTTCTTTGCAAACACTATAACTGCAAAATTGAATGATGAGTATATTTTTTTTGCATATTTACATTTTTCTGGAGAATTTGCAAGACACTTATGCCTAGAGATGAAGAAACTATGAGTGATGAAGCCGTTTGGGAAATATTTCATGTAAGTTGATTCTTCACTATTTGAATGTGAACTTATAATTTTTTTTGTAACAGAAATGTGAACTTATCCAAACATATTTTTTGTATAAAAGAGACTTTTACTATATTTTATGTAATATTTCTATTTCTCTTTACGATAGAAGTTTAATGTAAATTTTTAATTTTGTATATTTACTTATTGTTTATTTTTTCTTATATTATATATTTACTTATTCTAATTTTCTTGCTTTTATATCAAATGATAATATTATGATGTATGTTTAATATAGTATTTCTATTTCTTATATTATCTGCTTGTTTTTCTTATAATGTTTATTTACTTATAAAATATTTGAAAATAATAAAAGTGTACAAATATACATTTTCAGATAGATATTAATGTAGTTTTTCAATTTCTTATATTGTTTATTTAACTATTATTTATTTTTATTATATTGTGTATTTACTTATTCTAATTGTTTGGCATTTAATATCAAATCATAATATTTTATTTACGATAGATGTTTAATGTAATATTTATTTTTCTTAATTGTATATTAATTTACTTATTTTTTTTATTTTTCTTATATCATATATTTACTTACTCTAATTTTCTGGCTTTATATTGTATGCTTATTTTTCTTATATTGTATATTTACTTACAAAAATATTTGGAAATAATAAAAATGTAAAACCGTAAAATTTCAAGATAGGTGTGTAATGTAGTTTTTACATTTTTTATATTGTATATTTACTTATTTTTACTTTTTCTTATATTGTATATTTACTTATTCAAGTTGTTTTGCTTTTATATTAAATTTTAAAATTATGATAGATGGTTAATATAATATGTGTATTTCTTATATTTCATATTTAATTATTATTTATTTTACTACATATTTTCAGATATATGTTTGATGTAGTTTTTCTATTTTTTATATTGAAAATTTACTTATTTTTTTTTTCACATTGCATTTGGAAATACGAACACATACTGTGAGAATCCTAATAGAAAACTTCAATTTATGCTTATTTTCTTACTGCCACTTGCTTTTCTTTTAATTTTATTTGCCATTGTAAGCAATCTTAATGTAGCTACTCTTTAACACATTCAACTAATCATGTGACCCATCAGATGAGCACCACAAAACGCCAAATATGTACTTACCAAATTATTACAACACTGATTATATAGAAAGGTTGCGAAACAGAATAGCCAAGTTATTTAGATTTGAAATCTATATTTGTTTGAGAAACTTAAAAATAGCTAGCAAAGCATAACATAACTTAAAAATCTAATACATTCTGACGTGATCAAAAAACAAAAACAGACTTGGCTAGAATCTTATTATCATAAAAAACAAAGCATTAATGATAAAAAAACTTGGAAAGCTAAAACAATAGGTAGAATAGCATAAAATAGGTAGCATATCATAATATAATTAATAAAACCTAATACATAATTGAGATCTTGGTTCTGACGAAAAACAAAACAACTTAGCTAGAATCTTAGTTCTGATTAAAAAACAAAGCATTAGTGATAAGAAAAACTTTGAAAGCTAAAATTAAAAACTTCAATGCTGGGGAGCCTAGTTGAGACGTTGGCGCTTGCCATCCTTCTTCTCATCATTGGTTTGCAAGGTTTGACCATTCTGAATATCAGCATCAACAATGCGGGATACTGTAGCTGTCGTGCGAGCTGATTTGAAATTGAAGTCATTGACCTTCACTTGGAACATGCACGTGCGCCACACAATGTCTAGGACACATTGAGGTGTTGCAGTGCCAGAATCTTCATTTGAACCGTTTTCACCAGACTACATGGTATAAACATTTGGTTAGTTAGACTGAATGATAAGCTCTGTTTAACTTTTTGATTGTTCTTACCTCACTCATCTCATTCATGACGTCAGGCGCCGTCTTACCACCAATTTCAGTGCTTCTTTGTCAAAAATCACAAAGGTTGCTTCATTGCCACTGTCATCGCGAACTTTGACCTCGAACCGGTATATATACCATAGACGATAAAGGAATATGAGTAATCAAATGGAAGCTTGGTAGCTCGTTAGTTGTGCGGTGACGCATATGTTCTGTATATTTGATGACTCGCAAAAAGCCAATAATATATGTCAGGGAATGAAAGTGTAAAAAGTGCTGAGAATCAATTTTATCTAAATAAATTATTAGAGCCGAAGATTTATAATGTTTAGAGAGTTACAAATACACACCGAAAAATATCCTGTCGACAATGTCGGTGAACACTTGGAGTTAAGGGATTTTTTTCTCTTTGCTGGAGTTCTCTCGAGTCTTTTTGGATGGCTGTGTGGTTGATGTTGCTGAGTCAATGGGTTTTATTATTTATAGGGAACTGCTAGATGTAAAAGAATATATTTTCCTTTTATTGTTTAAAGTAGTTTTTTTAAAAATGTATATTTGCCTTTTTTAATCTTTTTTACATTTTAACATAGATGTTTAATGTAGTATTTACATTTGTTTATCTGTATACTTACTTGTTTTCAAAACTAAAAATTTTCCTTTTATTTTTTAAAGTAGTTTTTTTTAAATGCATATTTGCCTTTTTAATTTATTTTACATTTTAATGTGGTATTTGCATTTTTAATCTGTAAACTGGCTTTTTAGTTTTTTTTAAATGCAGATTTGCCTTTTTAATTTATATTACATTTTAATTATGGAATCGTGTAAAGAAATTATGGAAATATTATTGTTTAATTGCTGAAGTTTTTTGGAAATTTATTGTTTAAGTTTACTAATTAATAAACATGCCACGTGTCATACAAAAGAGTTATTATTAAACGATGAGGTGGACGCTCCCTGGTGCTTCAAAACTGTACTTTTAATAGTATAGATTATATTTACTTTTAAATATAAATTAGATTTAAAAAATATCTATAATAAAAAAATAGTAAAATCTATAATATTTAATAAAATTTATTTTTAAATATAAGTTAGATTTAAAAAATATCTTACTGCACATGGTACAAGAAAACACATAGTTTCTGTGATGAACAGAAATGAGAAGACTGAAAACAGTCATGTGCATGGTAAAAAATTCATAATTTTCACTCGCCATTCTCTCCATCTTACTGGTTTGGAAACAATATATTTTTATTTTCAAAATGCAGTCTCTACACTATATTTCTTTTGCAAACGCTATAACTGCAAAATTGAATGATGAGTATATTCTTTTGTATATTTACATTTTTCTGGAGAATGTGCAAAACACTTATGCCTAGAAATGAAGAAACTATGAGTGATGAAGTCATATGAGAAATATTTCATGTAAGTTGATTCTTCATTATTTGCATGTGAACTTATCATTTTTTGTAATACTTTTTTTTGTAACACAAATGTGAACTTATCTTAACATATTTTTTGTATAGAAGAGGCTTTTTACTATATTTTATGTAATATTTATATTTCTCTTGATAGAAGTTTAATGTAAAATTTTAATTGTATATTTACTTATTGTTTATTTTTTTCTTATATTGTATCTTTACTTATTCTAATTTTTTTGCTTTTATATCAAATGATAATATTATGATATATGTTTAATATAGTATTTCAATTTCTTATTGTATGCTTGTTTTTTATAATGTTAATTTAATTATAAAAATATTTGGAAATAATAAAAGTGTACAACTATACAGTTTCAGATAGATGTTAATGTAGTTTTTCCATTTTTATATTGTTTATTTAATTATTATTTATTTTTTTTATATTGTGTATTACTTATTCTAATTGTTTGGCATTTTATATCAAATCGTAATATTCTATTTACGATAGATGTTTAATGTAATATTTCTATTTATTAATTGTATATTTTACTTATTTTTTATTTTTCTTATGTTGTATATTTACTTATAAAATTGTAAAACCGTAAATTTTTTAATATAGGTGTGTAATGTAGTTTTACATTTTTTATATTGTATATTTACTTATTTTTACTTTTTCTTATATTGTATATTTACTTATTCTTGTTTTGCTTTTATATCAAATTTTAATATTATGATAGATGGTTAATGTAATATGTCTATTTCTTATATTTCATATTTAATTATAATTTATTTTAATAAATATTTTTAGATATATGTTTGTTGTATTTTTTCTATTTCTTATATTGAAAATTTACTTATTTTTTATTTTTATCTTGTATATGTACTTATTCTAATTTTATTTCTTTTATATCAAATTTTAATATTACGATAGATGTTTATTTAATATTTATAATTCATATTTTATATTTAATTATTATTCATTTTCTTTATATTTCATAATTACTTATTATTTTTTTCAATAATGTCACGTGGCATCTTTTGGAAAATATTACATTTGTTTTTTGGAAATAATAAAAATGTAAACTAAATGTAAAAAATATAATACTACCATTTCTTATATTGTATATATTTTTATTCTAATTTTCGAATTTATTTATTCAACTTTTAAATATACATTATAGATATTGTAATGTAATATTTCTTATATTAATTTTTTATGTAATAGTAGTGATATGTGTCATCTTTTGAAGAATTTTTTAAGGCTGATGTGGACAGCCCCTGGAGTCTCAAAAGACTACTTTTATTAGTATAGATAGATTGTCTTGTATATGTACTTATTCTAATTTTATTTCTTTTATATCAAATTTTAATATTACGATAGATGTTTATGTAATATTTATATTTCTTATATTTTATATTTAATTATTATTCATTTTCTTTATATTTCATATTTACTTATTATTATTTTTTCAATAATGTCAGGTGGCATCTTTTAGAAAATATTACATTTAGTTTTTTTGGAAATAATAAAAATGCAAACTAAATGTAAAAATGTAATACTACCATTTCTTATATTGTATATATTTTTATTCTAATTTTCGAATTTATTTATTCAAATTTTAAATATAAAATGGTAATAATACATTATGGATATTTTAAAGTAATATTTCGTATATTATATTCTTTTTTTTTAAGTAATAATAGTGACATTTTGCATCATTTGGAGAATTTTTTTCCGCTGACGTGGACAGTCCCTGGAGGCTCAAAATGCTACTTTTATTAGTATAGATTTGTGAGAATTTTGGGTTTTGATCAAATCCCTCCTTATTGTATCTAGTATTTATGAAAGTTCTATCAAATAAGTTCTATCAAATCCAACCTTATTGGATTAATCATTTATTGAAATTCTTTAAAATCTCCACTTATTGGAAAACAAGGATTTCAATCAAAATATTTATCAAGAATTATTCAGAATTATTGGATAATTAGTTTGATAGTCAAATTTCACTAGAAACAAATACCAGCTAATGAGATGGTATTTCAAAATAGATGGTATTTCAAAATAAACAAATAAAACAATTTTTTCATCTTCTTCGTTTAATTCACAATAAAACGAAACATAAAACATTTTTTTAGTTTTCACGGAAGAGTTCTTCTTCTTGTTTTTGTTGCCATCCCTCACGTTAGCCTTTTGATGCCAAAATTGTTATATATGCATTTGGTGCCCAAATTTGGTCTGAGTAGTTTACTTTTGTTTATTGGATTATTTTTAGGTTAATTTTAGTTTGGATTCAAAATATCTGAACCGGAGTGGTTTTATAAATATCTGAATATGTTTAGATACATTAGTTTTGGATATTTTTAGGTTTTTATACATCAAAACTGAATTCATTCGGATTTTAGAAGACCCAACTCGAAATTCACCGAGAATTTATAATAGGTAAATAAGCCTAATTTAAAAACACAAAAACACGATATCCAAAAAAAACAACTTGAACCTGGACGTATACTGAAATGTCTATGTCTAATTGATTATATAAAAATAAAAGAAAATTGTGTTAACCGTTTTGAATTCTTGTTACAATTAGAACAATTTTATTCAAACATGTTAAGTTACAGTATTATGGTTAACATGTAAATAAATGTTGTTAAAATATTATAATTAACATAATTAATGAAGTAGTTAAAAAGAGTGAGAAAAAGAATGTAAGATATATAATAAAATACTACAAAATAGTTAAGTTTTTTGTAATAAATGATGTTAAATTATTTACAAAAAAACAAAGGAAATAGTTAGAACCAATTAAAATGGAAAAATGGTAAGAAATCACTTTTAAAAAAAAATATTTTTTTTGTATTTCATTTTTAATAGAATAGATAATAAATAGTCTAATTATGATTTTTTGTAACTGGATTTTTAAGTGCTTCTTTTTGGTAGTATAGATTTTTGTGGTTTGTTCTCTGGACCAATATCCTATCTAAATTTTAAACAATAAAGACAACGATATCTTACAGTCTCATATGTTTAAAATGATTTCCTTACATAAAACATGCACATAGACGGACCTACTTGTAAATTTGTAATTGAGGTGGCTCACTTGACACCCAATACATAAAAGCAATATCACGAGTTCAATTTTGTATCCTCAAAAATCTGTGTATAAATGTGTATTTTTGGTATCAATTTGTCATTTCTAGATTAAATTTTATTTAAGCTTTTACAGTTAAATCCAACTATTGAATACATAGAATACTAATAGGTGAACAAAAAAAGAATACATAGAATACTAATGTGCCTGCATAAGTGCATATCCAAGATCTCCTAAAACTACAAAAAGTCAGCATAAATCAAGTTGTTCACGGTCATTTAAATTTCAAACTAATAGAAAACAAATTAGTTGACGGAAAGAAGTGAAACCATTTTTTTAGACCCAAAAAAAAAAACTTCTTACAAAAAATTTGCAATGTTTCCGAATTTTTCTTTTCAAGGATAAACAGAAAACTGAAAGCATAAGAGCATCCGTATTAGGATAATTTCTGAATTGGTTTTTAAAAAAAAAAAGATAAGGAAAAAGAAAAGAGATGGAGCAAAAGGAGAAGTTCATTTGAAACACTAGTTTTTCTACGATAAACTTCTAGCACACGTATCTTGTTTGAGTTGTTTCCACAATAATGATCAACTATATCTTGATCCGTGCGACCGCACAGATATTAATTTTCTATTTTAGTTTTTATTTATTTATATTAAATGATGTATTTGTAATACTTGATCGTTTTACATTGACTACATTAGGGATGTATATTTGGATACCCACCGATTCAGTTAAAATCTATTTGGGTTTGAGATTCTTGAGTTTAAAGATTTCAGCAACATTCAAATATTTATAAATTTTGGTTTCGGTTTGATTCGGGTATTTGTGGATTCGGTTCGGATACGGATAACCCGTTTGAATTATTTTAAAATTTTCAAAATTTATATATACTTTAATTTTTCAAAACATATAAATTTGAGTAATGTAAGCCAAAATACCTAAATTAAAAATTAAAAAACAGGTTGAACTTCAATATTTGGATGAAAAATAAATATATATTATAAATATTTTTGGTGTTTGATTATTGTTTATCTACTTTATATGTTTACTTTTGACTATTTTTTATACTTTTGACTATTTTCAAATATTTTCAATTGTAAATAACACTGAAAACTAAGGGATATTCTATACGTGTACTTCTGTTTTAATAAGATAGACTAGATGTTGACCCGCACGGCCGTGCGGGTGCATATTTCAAAAATATATATTGCTATTTACTTTTTCATATCAATATCAAAGCTGGATAAAAAATTCAAATCTGAAGAACCGAACCAATCACGGTCCGAAAAAGTAATACCAAACCCAAACAAAAATTGATTAAATATCCAAATTATTCAAAATTTTGATATTTAGACAACTGAAACCATAACCAATTCGAACTAAAGTATTTTGGATATCAAAATATATCCGAGAAAAAATTTATATACTTATTTATATATATTAATTATTTTTAGTTTTAATATATATAAACATTCCAGAATATATATGATATTTTTAGGTTGGCTTACATACTTGAAAATATATAAAATAGTCACATATAAATATCTAATATAGTGGAAGTGCACACAAAATACCAAAAATGTTTAAAATAATTATTTATTTTTGATCCAAAATTTAAACCAAACCAATTTATATGTTAAGTTTAGGTATTCTGACATATGTTATTCATATTTATATACAATATATTATTTTATTTATAGATTTTAAGAAATTCAAAATATATAATGAATTTAAAAAATAATTTAAATGGGTTATCCAACTGAACCCGCAAAGATCCGAATATAATACGAACTGAAATTTAGAAATATCTGAATGAGGTTGAAATCTTTGACTTCGAAAACCCAAAACCCAAACAGATCTATACAAATCCTGTTAAATATTTAATAGTATAAGAATTAAATAAATAGGCAAACAGAATGGTTTTGAATTTAAAGTGAATTTGGCAATAGATTAAACAATCCAACTGGTTTGTCCTCAAACTATTTAATTTAATAAATAATGTCTGGTTTAGAAAGATATATTAAAATTACTAAATTATTGACATATAATAAACTTTAAAATATTAAACAGAACAGTTTATATATTGTGTGTTACTCAATATTACAATACGAAACTTCAATATATTAAATAGAACAGTTCAAATATTAAACTCAATTTCATGTGTATAATAAGTTTATGGTAATGTGAATTATGAGTATGAGTTTATTTTTATGGTTAGATATATAGTTAGAATAAAGGCAATTAGGTGTAGTTGTAGGTTAATATAAACAAAAGAAAGAACCGTTAATAGTTATAAAAAACGAATGGGCTATATGATAATAAGGCTTTGTGTGAAATGGGTTGATTAATTGAGAATAATTTCTTTAATTAAGGTCAATGGCATTCTGTAGTAAATAATAAGAAGAAGTAAGGGTTATTTTCCATTTGTACTTCACTTTTAATAGTATAGATATAAACATTCCAGAATATATATGATATTTTTAGGTTGGCTTACATACTTGAAAATATATAAAATAGTCACATATAAATATCTAATATAGTGGAAGTGCACACAAAATACCAAAAATGTTTAAAATAATTATTTATTTTTGATCCAAAATTTAAACCAAACCAATTTATATGTTAAGTTTAGGTATTCTGACATATGTTATTCATATTTATATACAATATATTATTTTATTTATAGATTTTAAGAAATTCAAAATATATAATGAATTTAAAAAATAATTTAAATGGGTTATCCAAACCCGAACTGAACCCGCAAAGATCCGAATATAATACGAACTGAAATTTAGAAATATCTGAATGAGGTTGAAATCTTTGACTTCGAAAACCCAAAACCCAAGCAGATCTATACAAATCCTGTTAAATATTTAATAGTATAAGAATTAAATAAATAGGCAAACAGAATGGTTTCGAATTTAAAGTGAATTTGGCAATAGATTAAACAATCCAACTGGTTTGTCCTCAAACTATTTAATTTAATAAATAATGTCTGGTTTAGAAAGATATATTAAAATTACTAAATTATTGACATATAATAAACTTTAAAATATTAAACAGAACAGTTTATATATTGTGTGTTACTCAATATTACAATACGAAACTTCAATATATTAAATAGAACAGTTCAAATATTAAACTCAATTTCATGTGTATAATAAGTTTATGGTAATGTGAATTATGAGTATGAGTTTATTTTTATGGTTAGATATATAGTTAGAATAAAGGCAATTAGGTGTAGTTGTAGGTTAATATAAACAAAAGAAAGAACCGTTAATAGTTATAAAAAACGAATGGGCTATATGATAATAGGGCTTTGTGTGAAATGGGTTGATTAATTGAGAATAATTTCTTTAATTAAGGTCAATGGCATTCTGTAGTAAATAATAAAAAGAAGTAAGGGTTATTTTCCATTTGTACTTTACTTTTAATAGTATAGATATAAACATTCCAGAATATATATGATATTTTTAGGTTGGCTTACATACTTGAAAATATATAAAATAGTCACATATAAATATCTAATATAGTGGAAGTGCACACAAAATACCAAAAATGTTTAAAATAATTATTTATTTTTGATCCAAAATTTAAACCAAACCAATTTATATGTTAAGTTTAGGTATTCTGACATATGTTATTCATATTTATATACAATATATTATTTTATTTATAGATTTTAAGAAATTCAAAATATATAATGAATTTAAAAAATAATTTAAATGGGTTATCCAAACCCGAACTGAACCCGCAAAGATCCGAATATAATACGAACTGAAATTTAGAAATATCTGAATGAGGTTGAAATCTTTGACTTCGAAAACCCAAAACCCAAGCAGATCTAGACAAATCCTGTTAAATATTTAATAGTATAAGAATTAAATAAATAGGCAAACAAAATGGTTTTGAATTTAAAGTGAATTTGGCAATAGATTAAACAATCCAACTGGTTTGTCCTCAAACTATTTAATTTAATAAATAATGTCTGGTTTAGAAAGATATATTAAAATTACTAAATTATTGACATATAATAAACTTTAAAATATTAAACAGAACAGTTTATATATTGTGTGTTACTCAATATTACAATACGAAACTTCAATATATTAAATAGAACAGTTCAAATATTAAACTCAATTTCATGTGTATAATAAGTTTATGGTAATGTGAATTATGAGTATGAGTTTATTTTTATGGTTAGATATATAGTTAGAATAAAGGTAATTAGGTGTAGTTGTAGGTTAATATAAACAAAAGAAAGAACCGTTAATAGTTATAAAAAACGAATGGGCTATATGATAATAGGGCTTTGTGTGAAATGGGTTGATTAATTGAGAATAATTTCTTTAATTAAGGTCAATGGCATTCTGTAGTAAATAATAAGAAGAAGTAAGGGTTATTTTCCATTTGTACTTCACTTTTAATAGTATAGATGTTTTCTTAATGTTAAAATTATTTTAGGAAAACTCAGCGATGGTCTGATATAATATATTATTATCTTGGTCAAATTTAAAGCAGCAGGTACTAAACTACCGGATCCAGGAGCTATAATATTTAATTAGGTAAGTTTGGTGCAAATCAAGTGATCCGGCACCATCTTCAATTTGGATGTAGAGAATGGACGCTCAATGTGCCGTCTATTTTTACGCTCTCTCGACCGAAACTAATGTATAAACTATGAAATGTGAATGATAGAGAAGACTGTATAAAGCTTAACTATTAGTTTAGTTAAGCCTTTACTCACGCTCTCTTGTGCTGAGTAAACCTCATTGTCATTGTAAGTCTTTTTTAGCCTTTTTGGGGGCATGCCTTGACCCATGCTTTAGTTAGCAAACCTTAGGTGCAGTAGCTTTTGTTCACTCAAAGTCTAATGTATCTCTTGCATTGTTATTCTTAATGAAATTCACATACTTATCAAAAAAAAAGGAATGATAAAGAAGACAAACTGATAGGGCCTTGAGTGTCCCATGAGATAATAACGTGACGTCTTTGCCCACTAAGTGGTCCAACAAATTTGCACGTCATTTCTCACTGAAGACAGAAACAAGAACGATCACAAAGTGTAATATTCAAATATTATTTTTCCAGGATAAATTCTCTCAACTAGCATAAGTTTTTTTTAGTCAGTTATTATCAATAAGCCACATTGTTAAGACAATCATCCGAGATCTATTCTCTTCTTTTGCTCTCACGTTCACTCTAACATTCAAAGACTTCTTTTTTTTTTTTTTGTTAATTGGGATAAAGTATGTGTGACATTTTAGAATATAATTTTTTCTAGTAACATATGACCTTAATTCTTAGTTTTGACAGTGCAAATTTTTCTTCACATATCAAATGTATTATCAGAGAAACCGTGTGACTAAAGTTTAAAGGTGTGTTTTTTTTTTGAACAACTAAAGGTATGTTTATGTTAGTAATATACGAGTTTGGATTATCATTTTAATAGTGTGAATTTTATCTTTTCTTAAATCAATTATTTTGATATCCAATTTATCTTAAGAAATATCTAAAACAATTTTGCATGTTTTCCATCTTATTTGTTTGTTTTATAAAAAATACTATATCTTGATCCGCGCTTTGCAAGCACGAAATATTTTACGATGAAAATTTTCACTAATAGTTTAACAAATATTTTGTTAATTTGAAAGAGTTTGTGTATTAAAAATATTTTTACATTTAAATCAGTGTTTTTAAGTTCGACCCAAACATGTGATTACATCGGTTAATCCGGAGATCCAATAATTTAATTTAATGTAGGTTTAATTATAAAATAGAAATGTGTATTTCATTTAAAAACTTACAAGATAAAGGTTATGTCCAATGCAATGTTTCTATTTTAATAAGATAGATGATAGTTATACTTTTAAATTTTTTAATCTCTCATATCAGAATTGAATATTAGAATTTTGAATATCCAAAAAAAACTGATATGGATCTGATAATAAAGCCAAAAATCCAATGAAATTAAATAAGGATGTTGGAATTTTTTTGAATATTCAGTATGTGTCTATTCCTTTTCTTTAATTTAAATATATATATATATAATTCATTTCGAAAATGGGCAAATCAGATCCGACTATAAACACGCAGTTCACCGACGAAACATCAAGAACTAGGTTATAAGTTTAAGATTCAGACCATAATAATGCAGCTGAAACAGAAAGGGGAAAAAAGATTGAGGGAAAGAAGTTGACTGGAGGCAAGTCTCCTCTCTCGGGTGAACATCGTGGCTGTCAAATCCGGCTCCAGTGACATCTCAGAGCGGGATGTCCATGCCAGCATCGGATCCGCAGCCGTTATTTGGAACATTCCGATTTCTGGTATATGTGGAAAGCGAGAGTTGATTTTGTTATCTATATCACCAAAGTCGACTTACCTTTTCAGTTAATCATTTATTTAGAACTTCAGAGTTAAGCGTGTTTGGACTGGAGTAGTGGAAAGATGAGTGATCTGTCGGAAAGTGATTCACGATATCTGCGAGAGATGGCAAAATACGGAGAAAGATCATGTGGTGATTGGAGGATCAGTAATTAATGATTTAGAGTCTTCGAAAAAATTAATGTACCGTCCGTTGGATCGGATGGACCCCACGGACTGAGTGGTGGACGTGGGTGGCCTATTAGCCGTGGATGGTCAGGGTATTATAAATAGTGTCAGAGCTGGCTAGCCATCTCGGTTCTGATCCGAGAGGCGTCGTGAGATATGTTGTGGTGTGCAACGGAGAGTTTCGCTCTGTGATGGGATGAATTGTAACATCCCAATTTCTGGTATATGTAGAAAGGCTTAAAATAATTGATTTGGCTAACTATATCACCAAAGTCGACTTACCTTTTCGGTCAATCATCCATTTAGAACTTCAGTGTTATGTGTGCTCTGGCTGGACTCTGGAGTAGTGGAAGGATGAGTGACCTGTCTGGAAGTAATTCGTGATATCGTGCTATTGAGACCAAAGCACGGGGAAATGTCATGTGGTGATTGTAGAGTCAGTAACTAATGATTTCGAGTCTTCAAAAAAATTAACGCACCCGACCGTCGGATGGAATGAGACCCACAGGCCGAGTGAACGGACATGGATGGTCCATTAGCCGTGGGCGGTCAGGACGTTACATTATTGTCGAATAAGCCACCCTAGAAGTGTCCCACAGCTCCAATACACCAGCTCCGAGAAAAGGAAGAACAAATTCCTAAATCCTTGCCGCCACTAGCAACAATCGATCTGCTCCTCCACAGGTCCGAGTTCCTGCATGTTCCTCCCCTTCTCCACCGGTGATGATAGGTGTTTAGACCGGCAAAAAGAAACACCGTGCACTTTGAACACCAGAAGACAACAGATCCGTCTCATGGTGTAAGATCCAAGTGGGGGAAGGCTTTTCGACCATCGGCAGGTCACCGGAAGGCCTTAAGGTTTCCACCCAAGAAAAATGATGATGTTTTTTGAAAGAAACTAGATCTAGTGCGTGAAATATACTAAAGACCTCTGTGTTTTATATGTGTTGATTCTTAATCATCAAAGATTGTGTAATTTAAATATAATGTACCAAACACTAATAAAATTAATCCAAAATAAATAAAAACTTATGTTAAATAAACACTGAATTATAATACATATACATTATAATATATAAAAATTTAATGCTTATTACTATAACTTAACAATAAAGTATTTTCCATATATATTAGGCGTGATCCATTTGTGTTTTAACCTTCCTTATTATAAATTTTCTGGAATATTATCATCACCTTTTTTTTATAAAAAATGAATAATCCAGCAATATCGACTTCATATTTTGAATATAAAATTAACTTTATTTATGTGACTTTTTTTTTTTGAAATAGACGGGTCAAATTATATCTCATCCAATTGGGTTTTTAAAATATTTGTAATTTATTTTTAATTTGATCCAAACGCATAATACACTAATAATACATTTCAATCATACAATTAAATATGAAAATTGTCAATATAAATTTGATCCAACATAGTATATTAATATATATGTACATCCAATCTTTTTGTATAGTTACATAACTGCTCTAACACACCTTTAATAAAAATATTTATAACACAATACAATAACAAAAATATATAATATACATAAATCGTTAAATAAACATCAGTGCGAACGCACAAGTCAAAACTATAGTATTTGATTAAAGTTGCAGAACTTTTTTTTTTGAAAAGACTAAGTTGCAGATATTTTTGGGGACATTGAAAGCAATAGCGAATCAAAAGACATTGAAATCAATAAATCCCAAATTTGTTTGGATATATATAGCTCCCAGATATTTTAGCCATTACTTCTCACGGTTCTCCAAGAAATTTACGAGAACGGATGCTTTAGCGACCATATCGTGTGGGTGTAGCTGATGCTATATTATTCATATCATATGTACAACCAGAGAAATACCTTAGGATAGTCATAATTTTTTTATCATAAATATAATATCTTATGATTAAAATGACAAAAATATTTCATTAAATAGGTAAATATATATTTAGTTCTCTAAGGTTAATTAATTTAGACCTTCGAGTTTAGAATTAAAGAGTAGGATTTTGGAACTAAGGTTTAAAATTTTTAAAATATAAATAAATATTAAATTTTTGAAAATAAAAATTTTTAAAATAATTCAAAAGCATTTTTAAGTTTCAGAAAGAAAACCAAAAAAAATTCAAAAACAAATTTTTTTTATAAAAAGTTGGAATTTTAGAACATATAATCCGAAACTATAAAAAATATTTTTTTCTTTTCTATTTTATTTTTTATTTGTATTTATATATCTAGAGTATAAAAATTCTTTTTACCTATTGCATGAAACATTTTTAGCATTTCTTCTTTAGAGAATCCTTTTATGATAAAAACTTGAAAAAGACTATTTAGGAGAATTTTCCTATTTTTAAAGTTCAAATAAATGTCAAAAGGAATTTCAAATAAATAAAATAACTTTAGTTGAACGGAAAAAGAATACCATGATATCTGTGGTCCAGATCCCCGAACCTTAGTTAGACAGTATAAATATAACATTGCAAAGTCTAAAGAATAGTTCATCAAAGTTTTGAACTCTTTATTATAGTCATTAGAAAAAGCAAAAAGTTTATAATGAAAACACAGTCACAGCTTCTTGAAGCCCGTCGCTCTGCAAACTATCGACCGTCTCTTTGGGAACACGAGAATCTCCTCTCGCTCGGGAACAAATATGCGGTATATGTATGAAAATCTAAATATATAACGTGTCATATAAAACTATATGATATATTAGTATTCAGGAAAATACTGTATAGTGATAATATCTTATACGATGCAGAAAGAGGACAACATCGAGAGAGCTAAGTTATTGAAGCAAGAAGTTAGTAAAATGCTTGATGAAACAGAGGGTTTGCTTGAACAGCTAGAGCTCGTTGACACTTTACAAAGACTCGGAATTTCTTACCGTTTCGAACGTGAAATCAAGAAGATTCTAACGAATGTTCACGTTGAAGATGTATATTCTGTATCAGTTCGTGAAGTACTACAGGAGGTAGTATATGTGTGTGTCATGAAGATGGGCTGAGTTGGAGTTCGTGTCTTGTGATGTCCGTGGGCTTGTTAAGCTTGTAGAAGAAGTAATATAATTACTGGAACATTTACATTAAGTGTAAATGGTATTACTTGGAGAAGAAAAGGCAAGAGAATTATTTCCTAAAGAGAAAATGGAAAGTTGCTTAAGTTGCTTTTGGAAGAACTTGTGGAGCAAGTTCTGGTTATCTACATAAGGAGGACGTGTCTCTATGGAGAAAGGTGTCTCTGCTAAAAAGAAAAACAGTTGAGAGATCGTTTGGTGTTGCTTGTGTGATCAAGCCTTTGGTGTCACTGCTGTGCGTTAGTTGCTGACGTAGTTGGTGAAGTACTTCCGTGAAGTGGAAGATTGAAGCCTAGACTCAGGGGGAGTTTAGCTCGGGGTTTGGAGGATCCTGATAAACAGAAGTCTAGACTCTAGGGTGAGTTTTAGCTTAGGATTGGGTTAATCCTAAAGGATTCTTGTAATAGAAAAGATTGGTGTAAGACTTTCTTGTTCTAGTGAATTCGAAAAGATAAACTTGTGTCTTTTACTTTCTGCACTTTAATTCTCTGCTCTCACTACATTAACAAGTGGTATCAGAGCGGGTCACCTAAGTTACTGGTGTGATCTGGGAGAGTGAGAAGAGAAACTGGTTCAGGAAGTAGGACATAGTTTCAAGTAGATCTTGAAGATCGATGGAGAAAGCTAAGTTGCCTTTCAAGAAGCGTTTTTCTAAGAATGGGTCTTCTATGGAGTTCATGGTTGGTGATTACATGAAGGAGAAAGGAACAAGAGGAAGATTTGGTAATTCCCCAAAGGTTCTACAGTGCCTTGAATGCAAAGGTTTTGGGCATGTACAAGCTGAATGTACAAATCTGCAGAAGCGGAAGAAGAAGATAGTCACCAAGAGTGATTCTGATGATGGTGAGGAGCTAAAGAATATTGTGGCGTTCACAACTTTTGTGCCTAGTTCTAAGACGAAATCTGCGACGGGATCTGCGTCAGCGTCTGCGTCAGGGTCTTCATGTGGAGGTGATGATGATGCTGTAAGTGATGATGATGATGGAGACTTTGATCTTGCTGGGAAATATGAGAGGCTGTATGAGAATTGGCTCAAGCAGGTTGATGCTAATTCACAGTTTGCTAAGGAGAAAGCTAAGCTAGAAGCTGAAGTTGCTGAAGCACTTAAGTATGCCTCCGAGAAAGAAGAAGAAACACGACAGGCTGTTGCTCAACTTGCGGAGACTCAAAAGGGTTTGAAGATGCTGAATGGTGGGACAAAGCAGCTAGATCATCTGCTCAGTATTGGAAAGAGTGATCGATGTGGCCTTGGATATCAAGGAGAATGTTCTAAAGCTGAAGGTGTTTTTGTATCAGCAGGAAAAGCTAAGGTCTTAGCTACGTCTACTACAAGACCAGAGGTTAAGGTGTCTGCAGAGAAGACATCTAATGGAAAGACTGCAGTGAAGGCAGTAACTGATGTGAGGAATGCGAGTGCTACGCGTACTGCTACGGCAACTGCTACGGAGACTGCTCCAGAGAGAGTTTCTGGATTGAAGAGTGCAGCTCAACGAAAGTGGCGGCCTGTTTGTCATCACTGTGGTGTTATTAGGCACATTAGGCCAAGGTGTTTTAAGTTGTTGAGGGAGAAGAATCAAATGGTACAAGCTTATGGTGCTTATGGTATGAGGAGTCATGGTCCTATATGTTATTTTTGTGGAGTTCAAGGGCATATTCGACGTGAGTGTTTCAAGCCAGTTCAAAGAGCTAATCATGGAGGATTTGGGCTCAGGAATTCGTGGTCTAGGAGTTTTGATCAATATGGAGATGGTGGAATGGGATTTCCTCCTTACTTTGGAGGATATAGATCTTCATATTAGTTTTTGACAATGATGTGACTCATAGGGGGAGATTGAAGACGTGGTCTTATGTCCAGAGGTGATGAGTTCACATGCATAGTCAAAAAGGGGGAGATTGAAGATGTATATTCTGTATCAGTTCGTGAAGTACTACAGGAGGTAGTACATGTGTGTGTCATGAAGATGGGCTGAGTTGGAGTTCGTGTCTTGTGATGTCCGTGGGCTTGTTAAGCTTGGAGAAGAAGTAATATAATTACTGGAACATTTACATTAAGTGTAAATGGTATTACTTGGAGAAGAAAAGGCAAGAGAGTTATTTCCTAAAGAGAAAATGGAAAGTTGCTTAAGTTGCTTTTGGAAGAACTTGTGGAGCAAGTTCTGGTTATCTACATAAGGAGGACGTGCCTCTATGGAGAAAGGTGTCTCTGCTAAAAAGAAAAACAGTTGAGAGATCGTTTGGTGTTGCTTGTGTGATCAAGCCTTTGGTGTCACTGCTGTGCGTTAGTTGCTGACGTAGTTGGTGGAGTACTTCCGTGAAGTGGAAGATTGAAGCCTAGACTCAGGGGGAGTTTAGCTCGGGGTTTGGAGGATCCTGATAAACAGAAGTCTAGACTCTAGGGTGAGTTTTAGCTTAGGATTGGGTTAATCCTAAAGGATTCTTGTAATAGAAAAGATTGGTGTAAGACTTTCTTGTTCTATTGAATTCGAAAAGATAAACTTGTGTCTTTTACTTTCTGCACTTTAATTCTCTGCTCTCACTACATTAACACACGTTAGACATGTGAGGCACAGAAAGAGGGTAGATCGGAAGAGATCTGAATCCTTATATGCGACTGCCCTTGAGTTCCGACTCCTAAGGCAACATGGCTTTAATATCGCACAAGGTTGAAAGCAAAAACACAAATGAATATATACCTTGCTTTAAAAAACTACTAACGAATATTGACATATATATAACCTATTTTTAGAGTTCACTTTATAAGTTAGAATTTAGAAAATTAATGCTGATTTGAAAATTCTAACTATATATTTCTGATTCTGGACTTAAACGAAAAATAATCTATATATAATAGCAAACCTGTTTTTTAAACTGATGATGTCATCTTTTTATTATAAGAAAAAAAATTCAAAATCTAACGGTGGTAATAGTTCCAGCAATATAATCTAAGGGACACAATTTTGTTTAGGGTGAAAGGCATGACGCCATCAATTCACATCGGCAATCGACGTCTTCATCGTATCACTTCAAAGGCCTCCATTAAATAAATTGCAGAAAGTATTTCCCTTTAAGAGTTGCATCGTTTCACACATAGCTTTTCAATGTAACTGTCATCATCTTCGGTTAAGAGTTGTATCTTTTCAGAAGTTTATAAACTGAAGAGATTTGTATAGGTTTTAGGAAATTTTACATATTACGAAGCCACCATTACGAGGAACGATAGGCTACGGAAGCATCGGTGGATTATAGGCGCAGGATCTCTTCTTGTGGTTTCCGGTTAAGGGATCCGTGCGGACATTCCGTGCTCTGGCGTTATATATCGGAGTTGTTCACAAGCGGTATTCCATGTCTCTGTTATAGACTCTGAGAGATTGTGTCGCTGTGTTGGTATTCCATGTCTTTGTTCACAAGCGGTACCTTGGTTTCTTGTTTTTTTTGTTTCTACTTTGTCATGCATCTCTATTCTTCTTGTATCATAATACATAATCTATGAACGTGAACACTGTGTTGTGGAATTGACCATTCAAGATCAATGGTTCCTTGGGATATCCAGAAAGAGGAAACCTCTGATGTTAGCAATATGACGGTAAGTGTTTCGAAGTAGATTAAATATTCAAGAAGAATCAAATAAGAAACAAGAGGAGAAGAAGGATAGAGCACTGAAGTATAATTAGTAAGAGATTATCACCGTGATGAGCGTGGGGGGTGAGAGATATAAGTTTGGTGTGGTCATGGCATGATGGTATGGAGAGCATACACGTATTGAGAGGAGGATTTGGTTCATATTTGAGTTAAGGAGAGCATACACGTATTGATTCTCAAATTAGGATATGCCATGTAAACCATTCCATAGAAACTGACGTCACTGCCATCAAGTTATGACTTTGTGGTAGAGAGCTTTGCTTCCTACGCAAGCATCAGAAGCAGCAGCTCAAATCTAGGAGGTTAAACTTGAAGCAGGAACTTCAAGAGAACGTGGGAGGTTCATTTGTATGCCGATCTGACTGAAATTTTGCATAGATGTACGAGACACTGCAGACTCAGGATTCAACGGTGGGATTGAGAAGTGGACGCTCAGTTTGTTAGTTATTTGTATCTTTTTGCAGTATAGAACAGTGAAATAGTCTGACGAACTATAATATTTGGCTGGGCACAAGAACTTGAATTGAGCTCTAATTTGGCTTGGATAGACTTATGTGTATGAGTCCTAGAAAAGGAAGAGATGATGTTTAGTTTGGAAGCATGGGAAAACGTGTTGATGTAGTAAGGAGAAAATGATTAAGTCGTCATCATCAAGTGGCACAGGTGAGGAATTTATGAAAGCACAGTTCATATTTTCTATTATAGTTCATGAGTTATATGTAGGCTTAGATCTGAGTGTAAGATTAAAAATTCTATGATAAGTTGCGTGAAATGATGATTGTTGACATGTGAATTAGATGATAATATGATTATACGAATATAAAGGATTTGAGTATGAATGAAGTAATATATTGATATAGCATGCAATTAGATGATAATATGTTTTTTTTTGAGAAATGTATGCATGAAAAATTGCATGCTAAATTTTGGAATTAAAAACTATGAGATGGATTATTTGTGAAAGGTAAATAATCAATGATGCGAAAAATGACATGAAAAGTTGGGATGACGTGATTTTTCAATATAATTTTTTAATTAAACTTTATGATTTTTAAAAGTTTTACTTTCAGCCAAATAAAAAACTAGTCAATCAGCACATATAAACTCCCAGCTATCGACGAAAAAAATTTAACTTATTTACAATATAATTTTCTTATCCATTTTATTTTAATAATACCTTCTTATAATAAAAATTACATCGTATTTTTACCTTTTAGTTTTTTTTATAAATATTTTATTTTACATAATTAATATCCAGTTATTTGAAAATATTTTAATATTTTTAAAAATTAAAGTTATTGAAAAGTATTAATCTTAATTTTAAGATTTAATAATTTGTTTCTAATGTGTAGTTTCAAAAAGCATATTTACTTGGTAGTTACAAATAAATAAATATCAATAATACATAACAAAAAATCTGATTTATGTTCATTTTAACAAATATGTTTGAAAACATATAGTGTTTATTGAAAATATAACTAAATCATTTCAATAATTTAAGCAAATCACTGTAATTTTTAGATGAACATATAATGTAAAAGTATCATTCTAATTGTTTAGATAAACTTTTGCAACTATTTAAATATCCCATTTTTGCTAGATAACTAAATCATTGAAATATTTGATCAATCACTCCAATCCAATCAACCATTGCAAAATTAAAATTTAACTATTACGACTTTCCACTCTATATAAAAATTGTGCGCATTGAGAAAATCTAACATAAAACAACAAAAAATAAAACAAATAAATTCCACCATTATAAAATATATTTTTGGTGACACACATAAAAATAGAGGTTTTTATTTGCTTTAATTAAATATTAACTTTACTTTTAATATAAAAAATGTTGATGTCTCATTGTGTAAAGAGATTCCTGTAACCTAAAACTTGATCAATATTATAATAATTTATAGAAAATAGACTCATAAACGATTTAGTCATCATCCATGTTCATATTTTATAACTGATTACTCATTAAACTTACATGTTCACCATTATATTGGCATGTTTTACAAACTTTGAAGGTTATTTACTTTTATAAAATTCCATTATGAAAATATTTTTATGATTGATGATAAATTCATAGTTATTTCAGAGATGAATATATACATTTTATTGCTTATCTCTATGACATTAGCTATTCACTAATTTACAAAGCCAAAATTATGATTTTTACCGAAAAACTTTACCAAAAAATGAAATTCTAGAAAATTAAGTATTTTAATTTCGATGGAAAGAATTATAACAAATGCATGTTTCCTTTCAAACATCGCATTAGAAACAATTTTATTTTTCTTATTTCACGACTGTATTCTATAAATATATTAATCATATCCTCAATTTCAGAAATATTGTCAACATGATATTTTCATTTTAAATTATCATCATTTTCATTATAGATATTTTTTATATAATTATTATTTTTAAGTTATATTAAAACTTGTATTGTATCCCCGCGAACCACGGAGGTCCAAATCCTAGTCATATTTAATAGCAAACAACAAGACGGGTTATCTTCCCGCAACCTCAGCTTCCTCTCCTTTTATTGCTGCCTTAGCTTCCTCTGCCTTTATAGCTGCCTCATTTACAGCTGTCTTTATAGCTGTAGCTGATATTATAGCTGCCTCAGCTGCAGCAGATGCCTTTATAGCTGTTTCAGTCGATTTCCTATCCAATTTTCTCTGGTTACGAGCTGCTGCTTGTATTAGTTGGCGCTCCCATTTTCTCTGTTTAGAAGATTTGGCTGGATTAGCTGATAGGCCGTTCTTCCGACTACGACATTTCGAAAATACGTTAATGGTATCGGGATGCGGCGTTTGTGTGATCTATGAAGAAAGAGCTATGTCTATTATTCTCAGAGGGAGATTACGTCAGTGTACTCTTTTTCTCTTGTCATGGTTTTTATCCCATTGGGTTTTTCCATGACTAGGTTTTTAACGAGGCACTACGTAATACAGAATGGATAATTAAGGGAGAGTGTTAGATAATATCAGAAGAGGATAATAATTATCCATTACTTAACCGACTCAAGAATGACCGACTCACATATTTTAATGTTTTTACTTTGCTATAAATACCTTACCTCCCTCATTTGTAAACGTATGACAAGAACAAGATAATTATCAAAAAGCTTTCACTTTCATTCTCTCAACTCACGTTCTCTCTTTATTATATAACAAAAATATTAAAGCTATTTTAGTAATTCCTTACTTTTATTCTCAACAAAAAGTATTTTGTACAGATATTAATTATTGTTATGGTAGTTTCCTTTCCTTTTAAAGCCCAAACAAGTTCGAGGATATTCTGAACGTCACTGGTGCACATGACCAATTAATTGTTGCATGTATCATCAAACACCATAACGTAGGTGAGTGACTCTTCCACAAAACATGTACTCCACTTATCTCTTAGAGAGACAGCAGAATGAAGCATTGCTATATAAATTGTTAGTTTGCTATATATATATATACCAACTTTGATTCATCGACATTTAGATAAAAATAGAAGCTTCAGAGCAAACGAAGGGAGGCAGTGTTGGAAAAGTGTGTTATTGCTTAATCCATAAACAATGTACACTTATAACTTTATATATACACATGATTTAGCATAAGAAAAATTAACCAATGCAAACCAGAATTAAACCGGTCAATCAAATCCAATTATCCCAATAAT
Source organism: Raphanus sativus (assembly GCF_000801105.2). Lineage (NCBI taxonomy): Eukaryota > Viridiplantae > Streptophyta > Magnoliopsida > Brassicales > Brassicaceae > Raphanus > Raphanus sativus. The sequence goes on from NC_079519.1 coordinate 8,038,030, forward strand.
AATTACAACATAGGGTCTCAAGAGTAACACAATAGACACCATTTATGTTTGGTCCAGGGCTTGCCTAGAATTGAGGATGCATTTGGGTAAGAACAATATATTATCGATCTGGGTTCTTTTCTGTTTCTCCGGAAGACAAGATAAGCTATGGACGCTAAGTAGATAGCAATGCCTGAGAACCCAAGAATTCCACAAAAGATGACAAGGCCAAGCTTCATGTGACTATGGATAAGAAGTTTAATGAAACTGCTTACTAGATAATATATGGATCCTTGGGTATAACAATTTATGAATAATAAGAAAGTATACCTCGAGATGATGTTCAATACTTGTTGGAAAAATTGAACTTCAAAGCTTGATGTGAAAAGTGAGGATACTCGACCAAATTCCACTCGTCAATAGAGCTGGGATCTCGATTTGGAACATTATAATAGCTTTTGTTGTTCCACTGCAAGACACATTTACCAAAGATCAGTACTTCATCCGAATGTTATAGTGGTGAAGCTCGAGAACAAAAAAAGTCATACCGACGTTGGCTGAATATGAGAGCTGTTCAGCATGGTGCTGGAGCTTGAGGAATTCAGATTCCACACTGATTTGTTCGGCTCATGTCTTTGTTTATTGGAACTGTAAAACATCAGAGATGTCTAAAATAATACAAAGTTCACATATATAATAATAGTTAATGTGAAAATTCGAAGCTTTTACCTTGAAAAACAAAGAGAAAGAGCAGACTGAACTTCCTTGATCGAAGATAATGTGTTCAACAACTTTGCGAATGTTTCGAAAGTCGAGGCTCCAGAAGGAACTTCCATAGACAGGGAACTGTATCCATACACAGTTAAGTGAGCCACGCTTTGCTTGATATGCGCGATCCCTCTCTGCACATTCCTAAACGTTTCAACAGATTGAGGAGAGGCGGAGGAAAGGTTGACGACGTCGAGGTCATGGTAATCTTCTTCTACACTTCCATCTGATTTCAGGGAAGTGACACCAAAATTGGTTGTGTCTCTACCCGTCCAGGAACTTTTCCCTTCAATTGAGAAGTAATCATGGGATGGTACAAAGAGGGGATACTCATCGCTGCAAACAATATAAACAAAGATTGTTTAGATCTCTAAATGTAATGGAGAAAGAGAAACACACAATCCATGTAATGTAGAATATGGTTTACCTTGGAGAAGATGGATGAGAATTCCAATACGAATCTCGTTGCCATATTCTTGAACAAGAACCCTGAGACAAAAAAAAATGCAAAATTTTACGCCTATTTAATCAATCAATTTCCATAACATATATAGACGAAACATCTCCCAAGCGTAGTTCCTATTTAAATCACTGGAGAAGTGAGTGTGATCTTGCAAGATTGAGGCAACTGTTTAGCATAAAATCGAGTTAAGTATGTGTTGGCATCTTACCCCAAAACCCAAGTTATGGAGTGCAGGCACTGCGAGCTTATGGACAACAAGATTCAGAAGCTGCACCATGTACCTGATCCAAGCACCAACCATGGGAGTGTTAATTCATTAAACTATAGAATGAAATATAACAGATAGTATGAACTACAATGGCATACACTGAGGAGATGGACCTCTATATTTTTAAAACAATCTCGTACAACAAATTGACATTTTAAAAATACAAAGTCGTGTGTTGTGTTACCCTAAAGAGGCTGCCAGCTCTTTTGGCGGAACAGAGAGTGGATTGAGACCTTGTGGTAGGATAGCATTACAGATTTGATCATATTGTCCACCACTCCCATATTTGTTATTTCCCTCTACCGTGACCTGAGAATAGTTTAGATTTAGTAAAATCATCCTATGAAATGTGTTTGTTAAAACAGTAATTTAGAGTGTAATTTAGAGATAGCCCAAGATTGCCTCAAGAAGAAAAAAATAGTATTTTACCCGTTTATTTAGCAAATAACTATGTTTTATCGAGTCTGTATTTACTATTTACTAACTTTATTGATGCTTTGCCAATTCGGGAGCTTAATTTGACCGTCAAGATTGACAACAAAACAACACAATCTAGATAAGAACCTCAAATGTGATCTCTTTACCTTGGAAAGAGGGAATAACTTGCATATCTGTTTCATAACCAAAGCCTGTTTATAAAGACGTTCTGAAGTAAGCTCGATCTGTAAACCACAAATGTTGGCTTAGTGTCTATACATATGAGATTCGATAAGAAAGAGGTAAAACACGAAAAACGACAATATGAGTTTCAAGCAAAGGACTACATCAAACATGGAAAAAAGTATTTACGAGATGCAGTAGATCTTACATATACTAAGTAGTGATTGCCAATACTATCTGAATATTGGTTCTCTAATTGTCGAACACGGCTCTTCTCCAACTGCAAAGATTAGAGAGAGTGTTTATGTCAAAATCAGCTTCACTAAGAGATCACAAAAAAAAAAAAACAGTAACATTACAGCAACATTAGTCGATTCAATAATGTCAAATCTCTCTTTCAGATTGCTAGAGAGTCTCCGGAACGTGCTTTTGCCTGCATCATAAAATCCAAATACTAAGACGATCGATCATGCAACACATAAAAGAAACTCTTGGCGAATTGAGTATCTAATCTTCATTACTTTTCTGTAACTTCTCCACTTGTAGCTCGAGCTTATCCCGCAACTTAGCAAGCTTCTCGTTGTGCAGATCCATCCAACACTGCTGAACAATCGCTCTCTCCTGAATTGGTAACAGGCAAAATGAAATCTCAGATCAAAAGACTTTTAAAAAACTCTTCAAATGAGCAAAAATAAAACAAACCTTAGTGACAAGCAAGCTGCTCAGTCTCGAGTATGAAACCTCTCGACGGCTCTTCAACGAGTCCAGCACAGTTTTGCACTCATGTAAACTGCGGTTAACGCAAGATACGCAGATCGAAGCATGAAACGAAGAGTAGCAAACAGCGCATTTACTATATCTCTCCATCTATCCCTTCGCCACCGCCGACGCGATCAAATCTGTTGATTCCACAAATATCTTCATAATCAACACACAACCAAATCTACAGTTCGAACTAATAGCTACACAACGAATCACTTGAAAATGAGAGTTAGTTACCAGCAATGGGAGACGATCGGGGAGAATCAGACGTTGGATTCGACGGGGAGGGTTTCGCCGTCGAGAAAGGTAGCGTCCGATGTACGTTTGATTTTACAAACTTAAATCCCTCCTACGCAATCAAATCTGTTGATTCCACAATATCTTCCTAATCAACACACAGCCAAATCTAAAGTTCGAGCTAATAGCTACACAACGAATCACTTGAAAATGAGAGTTAGTTACTAGCGATGGGAGACGATCGGGGAAAATCGGACGGTGGATTTGACGGGGAAGTCGACGGAGAAAGGTAGCGTCCGAAGTACGATTGAGGAGGAAGCGGGAAGATTTGAGAAGCGAGGAGGAAGAGTTAGCGTCATTGCGTGGAGGGCTTTTACAAAAGAGGAAGGAGAAAGGAAAGTAAAAGTCGCGATGACTTTTTCCGACGAATTCGATTACGTGCACATCATCTCCTCCTCCCCCATCTCCGTCTTTTCTTAACTCTTACGTTTTACACTTTTGGTCCTTTTCTTATTTTTTACTTTCTTACTTCTGATCCTTTTTTTTCTTTTACTTCTTATTAGTTTCTTTTTAGATATTTAAATTTTTTTTGATGCCATAACATAATAGAAAATTGATATAAAAGTTTTAAAATAGTTTTTGAAGAAGTTTTAAAAAGTTTTAAAAGGAGGAGTATCGGGTTTGAAGAAGCGTGTGGTGGTGACTCTTAGCTCTGGGTGTAGGATGATAGACTTCTCCAAGCAACCAGATAGATAATAGCAATAGGGTGATATCTTGTCAGACATAAAAGAAAGCTTCGAACTTTTCGAAAAGTTGCAAACTTTTTTTTTTTTAACTCCTGAGAACAAAAAAAAACTGGAAAGAAACAACAATTGAATCAGCAGCCACAAGTTATGAATGTTAAATCTAGAAAAAAGATTCAAATATCAATTCTCATAAGCCTCAAACGAATATCTACGAGACTCTACAATCAATCAAATCAATCAATCATAAACGAGATTTCAATAATTAGCTCAAGGGGAGAAGTGATAATTTGATTTTTATGAAAATCAAAACCAAAGGCTATCTAAGAATCGGATTAGATTGAGACAATAGTAACGGGATCTGGAGAGATACCTATGAATCGGAGAGGACGATGGGATCGAAAGCTCGGATCGAAGGTTTACTTTTGTGAAAGAATGAGAGAGAGAGAGAGAGAGAGAGAGAGAGAGAGAGAGAGAGAGAGAGAGAGGCGTGGCGTTTGTTTGGTTTATATGATTGGGGAAATTAGGGTTAGCTTTCACGAAAGGGAAAGATGTTTTTAACGTGTCTGCGACGTTAGTCAACACGGTCGACGACACGCATTCTTCTTCTTCTTCTTTTTCTGCCTAACCATATTTGACGGTCTAACTTGAATGTTTTCAATTCAAAATGTCTTTTCTTTTCTGACAATTCGTCTCCCACACTTTCGTTCAAGCATATTCCCGCCACTTTGATAAAACGACCTTCTCTGTCACTCGCCGTCTCCGATCCCTAACCGCAATGGAGGTTACAGCGGAGCCGAAGACGACGCAGAGCGATGAAGCATCTCATCGCAACCTCTCGTTTTCCACTCCGATCGCCGGCGATCCAAGCTCGGACAAACTCCCCTTCTTCCGTCACCGCTCGCGGCAGATCAAACGCGACACCTGGCTCGTCTCAGTCCTCGTGCTTCTCGTATTCGCTCCAGAAACTCTAACGGCCACTGCGCCGCCAAATTACTCGGCCGATTCTCCTTCCAGCCTCTCTCCGAGAATCCTATGCTCGGTCCCTCCACTTCTACGTGAGTTCCTCTCTCTCGGCGCTTAGTTTCGCTTAGGTCTCTGATAGTATATGTCTGTGGAATCGATCTCTAATTCAATGCGGAAGATCCTTAGTAATTCATTAGGTCTCGATCTTAGATAACAACGGCAAGTTCTTCGATTCTGTGTTGTTCTTTAGAGTGTGATCTGTGTGGATCTGATTGTTTGCTACGTTCTATTAGATGAATCGCTCGAAACTAAGTTACAGATCGTAGTGCTGCTTCTTCTTCTTAGATCTATAGGTTTTAGGAAACTGAAGGAAGCAGGTTGGTTTGTTGCTTCTAGCGACTGATTATGAAGCTCTGTGCATCATATTTCTCTGTGAGTTTCCAGCTTCGAACACATGGGAGGTCTTTACTGGAATGCTCTGGTTGAGAAACATGAGATTTGGCGTGTGTTGACGTCTCCCTGGCTGCACAGTGGATTGTTTCATCTTCTGATAAATCTTGGGAGTTTGATTTTCGTTGGTATATTCATGGAGCAGCGATATGGACCATGTAAAAGTCCACTCCTTCACTTTCATTCACCTTATCTAATATGTTTTCTTGATGGAGTTTATCAACGTTTATAATCTGCTTTTGCTTTGGTTCTGTAGTCAGGATTGCAGTGATATACTTCCTCTCTGGCATTGTGGGAAGTCTGTTTGCTGTGTTGTTTGTTCGAAACATCCCATCAATCTGTTCTGGTGCTGCTTTCTTTGGATTGATTGGAGCTATGCTTTCTGCACTTGCGAGGAACTGGAATCTATATACCTCCAAGGTCAAGGATTGATTGTGTTTTCTTCTTGTCTTTAATCTCTTCTGCTTATTGTGTCTTATGTTTTGCTTGCTACAGGTTTCAGCATTAGTGATAATACTCACCATCTCCACAGTCAACTTCCTGATCGGCTTTCTTCCTTACACAGACAACTTTGCGAATATTGGCGGTTTTATATCAGGATTCCTTCTTGGATTTGTGCTGTTGTTCACCCCACAGCTGAGACAGGACCCTCCACCTCACAAGGGAAAACTGTTTGAAGATGATATGAGAAGTTCCACAAGGCTTAAAGAAATGTTTGACAGACCAGTGTTAAGGATTGTATGCCTGGTCTTGTTCTGTGGAATGTGAGTGAGAGTCCTCTTTTTGATCTTGCTCTATCTCTCTGCGTTCTTGTGGCATGTATAAGCTTATCCATCTTTGTCTTTCTTTTCTCAGACTTGCTGGGGTTTTAATAGCAGCGTGCTGGGGAGTTAATCTCAACCGCCATTGCAACTGGTGTCGCTATGTTGACTGTGTTCCAACCAGGAAATGGAGCTGCAGCGACATGACTACTTCCTGCGAGGTACACCTTAAAGCTTGGCGTGACATTGATTCTAGAATTCGAGTGTTTTAATCATTGTTCAATGTATGTGAATTTGATAGGAAATGGTGAGTGATGCTCAGCTTACACTGACGTGTATGGCCAATGGAAAGTTCCGGATATTTCCTTACACCAACATATCACAAGCCAGGACACAAGACCTCTGCACGCTCGTCTGCACTTAAACATGACCAAGGTTTTTAACTCCTTTGTACTCCCTCCCATACCTAGATAATTGCATATAATACCACCAAAGCTCTCATACTATAATCATTAGGCACTTCTGTGGCATATAGCCTTAATGGATAAGAAGGTAGGACTTTGTAACGAAACGATTGCATTGGTTCTTGTTGATACTATGAATCTGAATACTAAAGGTCTACCAAGTTAGGTCCCACAGGAGGACCCAGTAGCCGCATAAGTGGCTTACATAAACTTGAGACAATCCACATCATATCTACGCACACATGACACACCAGTATGTATAAATTATTCAGCTTCTTTTTACTTAAATGCATACTTTTTGTTTATATGCTTTAGAGAAAGAGAAATGATGATGATGATGATAAATAGGTGTGGCTTTGTGGGTCTAGTAGAATGAGAAGAAAAGGGCCGACCTTGACAAAGTTAGAGAGATAGAGATAGGGCCACTAAAATTGATTTTGGAGGAAAAGTAGACTTGAGAATGTTACACATCATATTAAAATGCAGACATAATAGCTGAACAAAGTCCATACTGTGGTCCTGATTCTCATTAACCTCAACTCAACTGCCTACATCTCTCTCTATTGGTTTGATTACTCTTATCCTCCTCACTAAGTATGCATTTTACATAACACAACAAAGAAATGCCTTATGTTTCTTCTATATATATATATATATATATATATATATATATATATATATGTTATTTTTTTTTGGTAACATTTGTTTCTTCTATATTAATATTTATTTTTCTTATTTTGATAACATGTCAAGTCACTCGTTTTCTGTTAGATTTAACTTAGTTATAACATTCGGTGATTTGTGATTTCGTTTGATCGTTACAATATCTGAGAATTGATCTTAACATTTTGGCTTCAATTTGGTACAAAGCTCTATAAGTGAGGGACTAACTCTGTCTGTAATCAGTTGACTTTATAACTTTATCCGGTTAAGACGGATGTAGCCAGAAATGGAGCAAATGGTTGTTGGGGAGTTGGGTTTGGTAGCTTTATTTCAAGTGTTTTTTATTTTATTTTTGGAATTAATTAACCCACTAACTAACAGAATTTTGGAACTCTTTTTTTATTCTGAACAACAGAAATCTAATTATTTTAGATTTTAAGCATTTCACAAAGAAAAAAATAATAATTAAAATTATTTATTTCCCCATGTTATGTATATGAGTATTAGAGTATATATCCATATAGTACTTGTCAATGTTTGTCATGTTTAATGTATAACGCTCTATCATCCTTTCTTTTAATGTTTCATTTCTTCTTTTTTTTTTTTGAAACTACTGTTTCATTTCTTCTTACTATATCAATCCTTACCTTAGTATCGAGGATTTGGACCACATCAACTAGTTATTTATAATAGATCAGTTATATTGTTGTATTTTATTATAACAAATGAACTTGTGGTTTACTGTAGATGTTTTTTTTTAACATTACTGCAGATGTTTTTGACTGCAATTTTGGATATGGTTTGGATGATGAAGACATCAAGAGTGTTCTTTCACTATATGAAGCTTCATATCTCTCGACTAGATTCGATACTAAATTGAAAGAGACCATATACTATACAACAACACGACTTAAAAAGTTCGTGGAAATGAAGAGCAATGAGACCACATCTTATGTTCGAAAGATGGTGATACGTGCGCTAGAAATGCCATACCATCGGAGAGTTCAAAGACTAGAAGCAAGATGGTACATAGACGTGTATGGCGAGACACCCGACATGAACTCTAACTTACTAGAATTGGCGAAACTTGATTTCAATTTCGTACAAGTTATCCATCAAGACGAGCTCAAATCTCTCTCTAGGTAATCAATCTAACTTAAGCTATAGATGATTGGTAATCAATCTAACTTAAGCTATAGGTAATCAAATCTAAATTAAGCAATGAGACCCACATGAAATCTATGAAAAATATTGTATTTACTTGCATTTAATAAAAAAAACTGAGAAAATATCATAAAATTTAGACAACTGACCCATGTAATCTATGTTTGTTATGAAATTGACCTCCCTAAAATTTTTGGCTGCCTCCGCCACTGGGTCGCACCGTTTGTCCTGTCATACGGCCCTGGTTAAGAAAACGTACACTGAAATTTAACGAATATGAGTTCTCGGGGTTTGAGTTATAGTTTCATGATTATTCTCTAGTTATAAGACTTTAGTAAACATAAATGGAGCCAAGAAGGTAGGAGTCGGTTAATCTGAAAAGACTGAATAATATACATCATCTCAAGAAACGCATTAAAATTCTCATATTAAAAATGAAAATAATCAGACTAAGACATATATGAAATAATTATTTTTCATTGTTAGTTGTTTTTCAGTTGAAAATTCATGACTCTTCACGGTGTATATGTTAAAAAATTATGGATTAAATACAATTTATACATAGTTTTAATATTAGAAATCATAGAAAAGTAAATACAGTGAAATCTCTATAAATTAATAATGTTGGAACTACACCAAAACTATAATTTTTTATTAATTTATAGAGATTATTAATTTATCGAGATACAAATTAAATCAAAAGCTCAATTTGGGACTATGAAATTATATTAATTAATAGAGATATTAATTTATCGATTATTAATTTAAAGAAGTTATACTGTAGTTGTAATTCTAAACTAGCTTTTGATCCGAGCGCCCGCGCGGATGTATTTTCTATATAATTATATGTTTTTGTTTGTTGTAAAATTATTAATGTTTTTATATAGGTTATTGAGCTTTGATGTTGGTGTATCTTGTTAATTTTTTAGTGTCCAGTTTTTAACTATGAGGTTGTATACTTTTTATTGTACTTTTTCTATGTTTTACTTGGTAACATAAGATTAAAATGTAAAATATTGGAGTATTTTGTTGAGACTTTGTGATTTTTACAAAATTATACGATAAATTTAGTGATTAAAATTTTATTTTAAAATTATAATATTTATTTAAAAAAATTATTTAGACAGCAACAATAATAAACTATTGGAAAAGTAACCAAAGAAACATTTTAAAAATACAGATCTCAAGTAATTATATATAGAAAGCCCAAGTTAATGAGTTTAATTGAGCCATTTTGTTATGAATTATTTTTTTTTTTTTTTAACGTCCAACAATACTTTATTAAGAACCAATATAATCCTCATGGAGGAATTGTACAATCATATGTGGAACATAAAAATGGGATAAGTAAACATCTTGAACATGATCAATTGACTTCGATAGTATATCTGCAACCTTGTTGTTGTGTCTTGGCGCCCAAGTAAACCTACAATCTTGAAACTTTGTTGCCCAGTACTTGATATCACGAACCCAATTGTGATGTTGAAAACTTCTTGTGCGTCCCTGAACCAAGTCAAATAGCTTCAGACAATCTCCTTCGAAAACTATGTTACGGAATCCTTTACCCCATGCATTTTGCATAGCCAAAAGTAGTGCTTGAAACTCTGCTTCCAAGCTTGTCGTTGTAGCTTTAAAAGAACATTGTCCAGCACCAGTATAAACTCCATCTTCATCTCTGAAAACCCAGCCCGCCTTTGCCTGATCAGTACTGTTATGCCAACTACCATCATAATTACATTTTATCAGACCAGAATCTGGTTTACTCCACTTTGAATGTTGATTCCGAACACTGCTCAACCCGCCTGTTCTGGTACCCTGCTGTTGAAAGATCCGACTCCATTCCAAAGCATCATTTTTAGCCCTTGTTACTTCCTTGCTCCAATGATCCTCATATCTGCTATAAAGTAGAGAATTTCTACTTTTCCAAATCCGCCAGAGAGTCCAAAGAGGGTATTGTCTGTGTAAGGATGAAAGCTCTTTATTGAAGTTGCAGGCTAATATACTTTGAATTTTTCCTTCAAAGTTTACACTGTTATCAAGCACAACAGTGTTTGGTATATTTACTCCTCTCCAAATTGCTTGAGCATATTGGCATTCAAAGAAAAGATGAATCGGTGTTTCCTCTGCCATTCCACATCGTCGACATGTTGCATCAGAGATAACATGCCTATATCGCAAGTTGGAGCCTATTGCAATAGTACCAGATATCAGCTTCCAAAGAAAATGCTTTAACTTCGGAGCTGTCTTTAACTTCCAAATTTGCTTCTTGATGTTCACCGAGCCATTAGGAGGCCTAATATTCCTAACAGCTCTGGTTTGTTGAGTGAGATTGTATCCCGACTTGACATCATAGATACCTGAATCTGTATAATGCCAACCCATGACATCCATTTCCTCCGTATTACTTATCTTCAAACCTTTTATAATTGCAGCATCTTCTGGTACTATCAACTCATCAATACGATTCACATCCCAACGTCTACTATTAGGTAGGAAGAGGAAACTCACCGGAATATCCATTGCTTCTGTGACAGGATTAATACACCTCGGTGGACGGGGAGGATCAGTAGGAAGCCAAGCATCTGTCCATACTCTAGTTTCCTTCCCATTTCCAATAAGAATTCTCATTCCTTTTTTAACTACTTGACATCCTTCAAGTAACGAACGCCAGACATAAGAAGGTTTGGAGCCTAGGCCTGCATCTAAAATGGAGTGTGAAGGGAAGTATCTTCCTTTTAAAACCCGAGCAACCAGACTGTTAGGAGTTTGCATTATACGCCAGATTTGTTTTCCAAGTAAAGCTAGGTTCAAGCTTTCAAGGTCACGAAATCCCAAACCTCCTTCATATTTTGGAAAGCTTAAACGATCCCAACTCAACCAGTGCATTCCTCTGCCTCCACTCTTCCTCCAGAAGAAATCAGCAAGTAATTTATTTATCTCATCATAGATTCCAGCAGGTAATTTAAAAACATTCATTGTGTACACCGGTAGAGCCATAGCAACTGTCTTAATCAATATCTCCTTACCAGCCTCAGACAGGTACTTGAAGGACCACCCCTTGGTTCGAGCTTCCACCTTTTCAAGTATATATTTGAATAACTCCTTCTTGTTCCTGCCAATAAACTCCGGTAGTCCCAAATATTTCCCATGACCACCATCATTATGTATCTGAAGAATATCTCTCAGTCGTGTTTTGATAGAATCATCAACTTTACTCCCAAATGTAATTGCTGACTTAGCGTAGTTCACTGCTTGACCTGAGACCAGTTCATAAGCATTGAGAATATTCTTCAAAGTTTGACAAGATCTTGGATGAGCATGACAGAAGAATAGAGCATCATCCGCAAATAAAAGATGATTGACAGTAGGCCCGGTGTTGCTTATCTTCATCCCTTTTAATCTATTCTGTGAGGTTGCATTCGTAAGGAGATGACTGAGCACCTCACTGCAGATAATAAACAGGTATGGAGACAGAGGATCTCCTTGTCTAATACCTCGAGATGGAACTATATTACCTCGTGGTTGTCCATTGATCAAGGAAGAGTAAGTGACTGTTTCCACACACTGCATGATCCACTCAATCCAAACAGCATCAAATCCCATATGAATCATTGTGTCACGCAAGAAGCTCCATTCCAGACGATCATAAGCTTTTGCAATATCTGTTTTAACCGTCATATAGGATTTAGACCATCGTTTCCTACTCTTCAATGAGTGTAGCATCTCCTGACCCAAAATGATATTATCTTGTATATTCCTTCCAGGTATAAAGGCCACCTGGTTCTCCGAGATAATAGATGATAAATGCTTCTGTAATCTTCCCACCAAAATCCTTGAAATGATTTTATAGCTTACATTACATAAGGCTATTGGTCTGAAGTCACTGAAAGCACGAGGTACCTCTATCTTAGGTATCAGACAGAGATTAGTCTTGTTGTGTGATGGGTCTAGGCGTCTTTCATGAAAGAACTTCTTCACTTCTGTGATAATTTCCTCTTTGACTGATGGCCAGAACTGTTGATAGAAAGCTCCTGTAAATCCATCAGGTCCTGGAGCTCTATCAGCACCAATTTCAAACACTGCCTTTCGAATTTCTTCTTCTGTAACTTCCTTTATCAAATCATCATTAATTTCTGCAGTTACACGTCCTTGGAAATTCTGAAAAACTGACTGATAATCAGTGTTAGCATCTCGAGTAGAGGTGTAGAGTGTAGTGAAGTATGACTCTGCCGCAGCACCAATATTGACATCTCCTCTGTGAATGCCATTATCATCTTCTACAGCCAGAATTTTATTTCTAGCTATTCTTGTTTTTGCTGAAGCATAGAAGAACTTTGTGTGACGATCACCTGCTGTTAACCACTGATTTCTGCTTTTAAGCCTCCAATACTCTTCTTCATCATGATAGGCCTCATTTAAATTTTTCCTGACTTGTCGAATCTCTGCTGTAGTATAGTGGTCAGATGACATAGCATAATTCAACTCCTCCTTGAATTGAGAGATACGTACTGCAGAATTAGTTCTGTTTCGAGATTTCCATTGAGACATAGAAACTCGACAACGATGAAGCCTATTATGCAGTGATGTCTCTGGTTGTTGTCTCCTCCAGTTTCGAATAACAGTAGTCTGAAACCCATCCTTATCAAAAAGCCTTTTATCATAACAGAAAAACGTTTTCTGTCTACACTTTCATGAGAATTTCTGATCAAAAGAGGTCGATGATCTGAAGCTTCAAAGGCAAGAAATTCAACTTGTGCAGAGGGAAACAGGGCAAGCCACTCAGAGTTTGCCATTGCTCGATCAAGACAACACTTCACATCATGAGTATATCGTTTTCCTGACCATGAAAAACGATTACCAATAGCTTTCAAGTCTGCAAGATTGCAGGTTGCAATCATTTGTCTGAAATCCATAAAAGACCTTTCTGGTCGAGTAGGCCCTCCACTTTTCTCAGAATTATCTCTTATTTCATTGAAGTCTCCTGTAATGAGCCAAGGACCTTGTTTGTTAACTGCAATTCTCTGTAATCTCTCCCATAAGTGATTACGAAAGGCAGGATCTGGGTGACCATAAACAAACGACAAGTAGAAAGCTTCTTCATTCATATTCACAAAACAATCTACAAGATTAGGAGACTGGAAATCTACTGAAACAGAAACATATTTCTTCCAAATTACTGCTATTCCACCACTCATACCACATGGTGGAACTGTTACAACATGATCATACCCAAGTTCCTGAACTAAACTTCGAATATAATCATCAGACTGCTTAGTTTCCAATAGGCATAGAATGTCCGGGAGTTGTTTCCTAACAATCTCCTTTAGGCGTCGAACTGTAGGGTCTATGCCCAGACCCTGACAGTTCCAAACGGCTGTATTCATGGCAGCTCTGGTGGCTTTGGGCCCACCGCACCTCCAAATGTTGTGTCTGCATCATCTTCTGTCGCCGTTGTACCGCTGGATTCTCCTCTCTCTCTGGAGTTGTACTTTGTCTGCTTCTGATTACTAGAATAGTCAATACCCTTTCTCTTCCTTGAAGCACGCTCCGTTGCAGATTCTTCAAAAGCAGAGTAGATTGCCAGCATAGTATCCTCTCCAGAGTGTGTGTGAGTCATCTGACGCCTTTCCTCTTCTCCATTTGCAACCATGCCCTCTTCATCATCCACATGCTCGTCTTCAATGATCTCCTCAATGATAACTCCTTGGCGAGGAAGGTTGTCCTCTGGCGGAGCCTCACCATCAACATCATCATCATCATCAGAGTCGTGATCCATACCACCATTTTGAATCAGGCAATTCCCGGAGTCGTGGGTAATGGAGCCACACGTTTCACAGAAACCACGAAGCCTTTCATAACGCAACTTGAGTAAAGTGTTTACCCCAGGAGCGAACTGAAAGTTCTTCTGAAATCGTAGAGGAAGATCAACATCCCAGTTGATACGAACACGAACATACTCCACATGAATGGCAGACTCCGCATTGTAGTCCACATCCATCAGTTGCCCCAAAGCCCTTCCAATATGAGCCACAACGTCGTGACTCATGTAGTGCAGAGGTATACCTCTGATTTGAATCCAAAGAGGAATGAAATTCAGCATGAGAGGATTGAACAGTGGGGACCAGCGTTGGAGGACAAGCATTCTGTCTGCAAAAGCCCAGGGACCCCTGCGAAGGACCGTCTCCATTGCCTCCTCCGTCTGAAAAACAAACTGAAACCTTCTTCCTGGGACAATTCTTCCATGGACCATCCCTGCAAGACCCCACGAACGAGGCAGGGACACAATGATTGAACGCAGGTTTTGTCTTCTCGGTATCACCGGGCGCCCTATGAGGATGAAACGATTCTCTGCAACAGCCTGGTTGATAACGTCAATAGGGAGCGCCACTGGTGCATCATCTGCCCCTAAATCCAAGTCTTGCAAAGCACGTTGAACGTTTTCCGTCATTGAATGAGTAATTAGACAGAGTAATGGGAAAGTTGTTGAAATGCTCTGTTTTGAGAATTGCAGAGGAATAACAATCAAACTCTTCCATTTATAGTAGTCGAAATAACCACTAAGCATCACAACATCACGTCTGTAACTGCAAAAACGTGGGATATGCACTAACATACGATGGGAGATCGTGGGATCTTCCACATAGCCAGTAAAGATTTGAATAACCGTCACCAAAGTGGTGAGGGAATGCCTGAAACGATTCCAAACTGAAATCGCATCCAAAATCGCCTTGTAACCGTTAACCGTCATCTGAAAGTATAGAATTGGCTATTTTGTTATGAATTATTTATATGTATATCAAATTTAACAAATATTATAGTGGACCTTGAACATTAATAGAAGCCCATATAATTTTCTTTTCCCCCAAAAAAAAAACAGAAACATGGTTGTCGTCTACAACTTTTTTTTTGTTCCTGTAGAAAGTTTTGTTTCTTAACCGATCTCTTTGTTTTTGCCGTCCCTTTTTCCGGCGAGAAATTCCCAAACAGCTGTGAAATTTCCCTTTTGCCGCCATTTTTGTTATTCTTAACCCATTCTCCTACCTCATGTGTATTTCATTGCTTGTGTACAAAAGTCAACCTCCACCACCTTTATTTAAATAAACCGGGAATCTGACGTACTTCAAAGGATACATAAAGTTTTATTTATGTCAAACACTTAGAAAAATAATTTAGATATCATTGTGACCCAAACATCTATAAAATCCATAAAAGATAAAACTGTGACTAACCACAAAAGAAAGAAAAACAACATCAAAAACTTCTTTATTTGTAGAGGTTAATAACCTTTACTACCATAAGTGAGAGGTGCATCAAAAGATGAACAAAAAATACTTTCAGAAGATAAATAAGCATCAATGCTGTTTAGGAAAAGTATATATATATTTATCAACAAAGGTTCTGTTTTTACCACTAATAGCGATTTCAAAGTAATTTAGACTCCATTAGCAACAAATTAGCCTCCTCATTTCTACAATCCCGAAAGTATATTAACAAACCAAGACTGGCTAGCTTACAGAAGATGAAGTAACGGCCTTTGTCAGTGAGCGCATGAGATAATTCGTCGCTGGATCAAAAGCTCTGGTGGAATGGAAATAATTAACATGTAGCCTCCGCCATTCATTCTCAGACCAGCTTGCAGAAGACGAAGTGAAACAAAGCTGATGAAAAAATGCTTCTCTAACAACTTAAGAAACTCTAGAGACCGGTGTGTCAATCAGTATGCTTTGTAATCTGGTGTCACAAGTAAACTCAGAATTCTAATCATACACAGAGCCCAAATTCGTAAGCTTGCCTTGTTGGAGAAAGAGTATGGCCTATGCGAATATGTCCAGCAGCTCCTCTTTCAGTTCCGGTTAAACCTATTGCTCCACAGCGGGAGACTCCTTTTAACCATATCATCAAGAATCAAGAGACATACTCAGAGATTCTGCCATCTTCAGCTCAATTAAATATGGAAAATACAATCAAAATTAAGAAAATCAAGCACTAAATTCATCCCACAGAAAGAAAAAAAAAAAATCATCCCACAGATATATATGTTTGAAGCCTATATACAAATCAAATATCTAACAGAAATTGACAGAAACTCATCTCAGCGGGCAAGATCTACATATTTTAGTTTCTAAACTCAAACAGACATAGATTCTCAATCGAAAAGTGAAAACGAATTAAATTCAATCAAATATAAAATTTTACCAGATGAAAGATTAAAAGACAGATGGAAGAAGATGAATAAATTAATCAGTTCGTACAAATCAATTAGGGAATTAGGGATTTGGTCTTCGAGAATTTGGGAGAAAAGGGAATTCATGGGTTGGTAATGTGTTAAACGACGTGTTTTAATCCAGTGGCATAGGTATGTAATATTTGTGTAACTATAAGGGTTAACTAGATCTTGAACCGGGCGGGTATTTATTTTATTTTTTTTATTTTTTTATTTATAAATGATATATTTGTAATATTTAAACATAAATTTAGATTAAAAATTAACATTTGTAGTTATAATAAAAACTAAAAGTTTAAAAAATATTTTGATATAAATTTTAAATTCTTAATTAAAATAATATAGAGATGGGTCATAATTTTTTCCAATTCGAAAATCTTAGCATTATTAATAAAAATTAAAATAATTTATAAATAAATAAAATATATAAACATATTTGAAATTAAAATAAATTTGTTAAAAAAAATCTTACGCCATTGTTGTTTATTTCTATAGTTTGACCCGTGGCCATATAAATATTTGCTTTTACTTCAATTTTTTTCTTTGTTCTAATGATAATATATATATATATATATATATATATATATATATATATATATATATATATATATATATATATATATATATATATATATATATATGTGTGTGTAAATTAATATGTATTACATAATTGTTAGTATAACATTTTAAAACAAAATTTTTATTTATTACTTTAAATAATTATATTATGTGATTTTAATCGTCTATTATATCACAGTGTATCATATAAAAATCTAATATTTATAACTAATTGGACTTATATTATAAAAATGTTATACTAACAATTTATAAATAAAATATTTTATATTTTATTTATATGATATATAAATTGATTTTGATGTGTGGTTTTTATTTTATTATTTTTATTAATAAATATTGAAAAATATTTAGTGTTAACAAAAAATCTATAAAGAAATTTATTTTGGTTAAGATTCATTCTATTAAAGAAATCTATTATTTAAATTAGGAAAATACATTAAATACTTAAATCTATAATTTAAATAAGGAAAAGACAAAATTCTCTACTATCTTTGTTACCAAACAAAATTTAATTTTTTTAAAGACTCCTATCCCTATTACCAAACAAAAGCTTAAAGTACTTCTACTTTAATAAGATAGATTCCTTTTTGTACTTCAACTTTAATAGTTTAGATACGTGCATTAGGCCTGTGCAAAAGGCCCGAACCCGATTACCCGAACCGAACCCGGTCCGTTTAAAGTGGTATGGGTCGGTACCGGATCTGTTGAAAAAACCGAATGGGCCTGAATATGTGTTACTGTCGGGTGTCGGGTCGGTTCGGTCTAAACCCGAGACACCGATTGGTTACACCCGAAACCCGCATCTCAGTAACCCTAATCCCCTTTTTCCCCAAAATCGAATCGAGAGTTGATTCTCTCTTGATCTTCAAGGCGAGAATCCATGAAACTTTTCCTAAATCTCGATCTCGCAATATATCCTTAACTAAATGATTTCCTTAGTCCGATTATCAGATATCTCCAACTGTTTTCGCACCTCATATCCGATTCTCTTCCTCGATTTGAAACCGAAACCCTAAGTCTATAAGATCCTATAAATACTTCTGCTATCATCATCGTCTCCTCCATCACATAACTCAGTTCTCAAGTAATCAAGCAAAGGTACTCCTCCTTTACAGAGTACTCGATTGCTTGATTCAATTTTTTTTTTCTTGGTTTCTTGCTTTCGGGTTTTTTGGGTTTTCGTAAATTTTTTTTTTAAGATAGTAAATCTCTGTTTTGTTTCGTATTAATCAAGCATCAACATTCACGAGTAATCATAGGTTCTTTTGGATGAACTTGTTGACTTGTGAAATGAAAACAGTGTTCAATGTTGATGTTTGTTGTAAGGATTATGTTTTGGGTTTTCTTGTACTAGTAATCTCTGTTTATTTTTTCATGAACTTACGGTTTTGTCTCGTATGAATCAAGCATCAAGATTCACGAGTAACATATGTTCTGTTTTGTTTTGTATTAATCAAGGTTCACTGATGGTATACTTTGTTTTCATTCTGTTGCAGATGGTTGCCTCATCCTCAAAAATCCCACACACCGTTGATGAAACCATGGACGTTGACCTTCAAGTTGAAGGAGAAGCGTACCAACGAACTCAAAACCGAGGGAAGGCCATTGCTGTTGATGAAACTTCCGGTGTCTCTTCTCAGTCAAAGAAGGTGATGAAAGTTGTTGTGCCAAGGTCTGGTGTGTGGAAGCATTTCACCCGAACCAAAGAGAGTCGCGACAGATGCATCTGCCACTATTGTCAGAAGATCTTCTCATGCGCAACCAAGTCTGGAACATCAAACCTCCAGAAGCATTTGTCCATCTGCAAAGAGTACCAAGCATGGATTACCAGTCAAGGCACGAGTAAGATGGAGATCAACACTGATGGAAACTTGAAGTCATCAAAAGTTGCAGAGGCTGTTTTCAGAGAGGCTTCGAATGAGCTGATTGTGCTAGGTGAACTTCCGCTTTCATTTATTGAAAGCTCTGCTTGGAAACACTTCTGCAGAAAGGTAATCCATTTCATAAATCCTTACTTTTTATCTTCTTTTTAAATGAAAAATTACTAATGTGTTTGTTATTTACACTTGCAAGGTAAACCTCTACAAGCCACACTCCAGAAGGACTGCGACCAGAGACATCGTTGAGATGTATGTGAGGAAGAAAGAAGCTTTGAGAAACATGCTTCGTACAACCAAGCAAAGAGTGTCACTCACAACAGACATTTGGGTTTCACAGGTCACATGTAACTTGTTTACAGCTTTTTTATTTGTATTTATTTATGTTATACTTTGTCTATCATAGAAAGTCAGTGTTTTAAATTTATAAACTCGTTTTTGTTTACATTTCTAACAAAGAATTTCATGTTGAACTTCTATGCATCTGATATATCTATAAAGTATTTTTTTTTCCTGAAGTCTGAGTTTGTTTGTTTAATATGTAACATGTGCAAGTTACATGGTGATAACTGCCCACTTCGTGGACGCAACTTGGCAGCTGAAGAAGCTTATCATAGGCTTCAAGTATGTGATGGACCACAAGGGTCAGACCATCGCAACTGTGCTGTTGGAGTGTCTAGCCGAATGGGGCATTGAGAAGGTATTTTGCATTACAGTAGACAATGCAACTGCTAATACCTCTGCCATTAGGAGATTCCATAGGGAATTTAGTGATGTTTCCCCTGAGGCTTTAGTTTTAGATGGGAATTTCTTGCATATGAGGTGTTGTGCTCACATCATCAATTTAATTGGCAAGGAAGGTTTGACCGAGGTAGGAGAAAATGTGTTAGCCATTAGGAATGCTATTCAGTATGTTCGTTCTTCAACACCTAGGCTTAATGCATTTGATCTTAGAGTCACCACTGGGAGAATGAGTCGAGGTAGCTTACCTATGGATATTAAGACTAGATGGAATTCGACTTTTCTCATGCTGTCTAGGGCGCTTCAGTTTCGAACTGCGTTTGATAGGATGGAGGCAGAAGATAGGTTATATAATGATTATTTTTTAGAGATGGATAATGGTGTTAAGAGGTGCGGACCACCATCTTTGAGAGACTGGAGTGCTGTTGAGAAACTCAAGAGGTTTCTGATAATCTTTTACAACAGCACTCTGGTTGTTTCTGCCTCATCGACAGTGAATTCCTACAAGTGCTACGGTGAGATAGTGACTATAGAGAGAAACCTCACTGCCCTTGCCAACAGCTTCGACCCTGAGTTGAAGGTGAAAGCCTCGGAGATGTTGCAGAAGTTTCTCAAGTACTGGGATGGTATCAAAAGTGTCAACAGGATGCTGATCTTAGCCACGGTTTTCGATCCAAGGAAGAAGATGCAATTTTCAAAGCTGTGCTTTGAGAAGCTCTATGAGAAGGAGAGCTTAGAGTCTAAGGCAATGCTGGAATCTGTTGGTGATCTTCTCAGGTATATGTTTTATATGTTTATCTTCATAACAATGCCTCCAAAACTTGAATATTTTTTTTTTATGTTTATCTTCTCAGGTCTATGTTCAAGGAGTACAACACACGACTGAGAGGGTCTACTGGAGAAGCCTCTCAGTCAAATCACCCCTCATCATCTCAGCCTCCTACAGAGTCGCAAGATCAAGTCACTGATAGAATGGAGCTTGTGGTTGAAGATTTTGGCTATGAGCGGATGGATTGTGTGTACAAGGAGATGGTGGCTGAAAAGGGCGAGGATACAAGGGACGAGCTCGAAGTTTACTTGAAGGATGCAGTTGAAACTCCTAAGCTCTTGCTTGGTATTGAGTTTGACATTCTTGGTTGGTGGAAGGTTCACAAGATGAAGTATCATGTGCTTGCTGAAATGGCAAGAGATCTACTCGCCATGCAAGTTTCATCAGTGGCATCTGAAAGTGCTTTTAGCACAAGTGGGAGGATCTTGGAGCCATATCGGAGTTGCTTAACCCACTACATGATAGAAGTTCTCATGTGTACTGAGCAGTGGATGCATGCTGACATCAAGGTGAGTGAACAAGTCACTACAAATGAACAAATGCTTGCTGATGTGGAGCTGCTTGATCGACTTCAGAAAGGTCTGTTTATCTCATCACTTAGTTTCTTTATACTGTCTTACTATTGTTTATGCTAAGCTCTTTTCGTATGCTTTGTTTATATGTTGCAGAGTTTCAAGCACAAAGGCTTGATGATTGATGCTTGAAGGTCAAAGCTTGATGCTTGAAGGTCGAAGTATAAAGCTTGAAGTTTGAAGTTTCTGCTTTTGGTTTTTTATCTCTTTGAAGTTTGAATAATGTCTCTGATTTTGTTTTCCAGAATTTGGTTATGGCTTTTGCTTTGTTTACATTCTATGAGTTGTTGAGTTTTTGACTCTACTATCTATAATAAAGTTGCTTTCGATTTATATGTTTTGTCTTAGGGGTCATTAGGATTTTGAATGCTTTATTTTTCTGTTTTTTTTTACTTGCCTTGCAAGTTACGAAATTGTTTTGAATTTATTGGTTACATTCGCTACAATTAGTACATTCCGGCCCCGATTAACAGTTTAATACCCGATACCGAAAGTACTCCGGGTTATACCGGTTCCCGGAGAGTTTACCACGACCGACCCGAATAGCCCCCGAACCGATACCGAACCGATTTTCAATTTTACCCGAATGGGACCAGTTTTTGTTAACCAAGAAAACCCGAACCCGGTTAAGTAAGACCCCACACCCGAATGGTACACCGGTTGCCCAGCCCTAACGTGCATGATAGTTAACTATGTAGACGCATACAACAGCCTTTTGAAACATTCGAAAACATTAATTCTGGTTTTTTCAATTATATGTATGAAGCAGCTGGTGGAGCAAGACGGGATTAACCAAAACCCTTGATTTTGTAAGAGATCGAATAACGGAGAGCTATTTCTCAAGTGTTGGAGTAATCTGTGAGCCTGAGTTTGCATATCATCGACAAATGCTTACAAAAGTTTTCATGCTTATTACCACTATCGACGATATATATGATATATATGGGACACTGGAGGAGCTCCAACTATTCACAGCCATTGTTGAAAAGTATTAATTAAAAAAGTGTTTTACTACATATCTATCTATTTAATTACAAGCCCGATTTATTTCATGGGTATCATTTCTTGTTTATTTCTTTTTCTTTTTAACCTGATATCTTTTATTTTTTCAATTAATATATTCTATTATGCAGATGGGATGTGAATCGTCTGGAAGAACTTCCCAAGTACATGAAGTTGTGCTTTCTATGCCTCATCAACGAAATCAATCAGATTGGATATCTGATTCTAAGAGACAAAGGATTTAATGTGATTCCTTACCTCAAAAAATCCGTACGTATTCTCACGATTTAGAGCTGTGTTGATGTCATCACTTAGTTCAACTGAATGTGCATGCAAACGTAACCATGATTAGCACTCAAAATGTCAACTACACGTTTAAGTAAATATTTTTCCCCAAAGGATTTTAAGAAATCAAATAAATACTAGATTTTTTTTTCTTTTCTTTATGTGATAAATTGTTTTTTCCTTCTAACATGGATAGTAGTAATATTCTCCAAAATCACTTTATAAATCATTTTGTTTTCTCTACTTAGTGGGCAGATATGTGTAAAACGTTTTTAAAAGAGGCAAAGTGGTACAAAAGTGGTTACAAACCTAACCTCGAAGAGTACATGGAAAATGGTTGGCTCTCAAGTTCTGTCCCTACAATACTTATCCACTTGTTATGCCTCTTCCCCGACCAAAATCTAGACATTCTTGTCTCCTACCACCACCATGCTATTCGAAACTCTGCCACAATCCTCCGTCTCGCTAACGATCTCGCCACTTCTTCGGTTAGTCATGGTTTCACAACTTGATAGTGTTACTAGTACATATTACAAATTTACAAGTATTTAACAGATAGTAATAAGGGTGTTAAGATTTTGATCCAAGATCTACATCCCATTAATAAAACTATGAAATAAAAGAATATAATTTAATAAATTAATTATCAATATGAATATTGAAGTTTTATAATTTAATTTTTTTATCAAATTTAAATTCTTATGTTTTTATAAAAATAAAATTTAAATCAAAAATTGTTATCTATATTTATATTAGTCAGCACAAAGTACGGACCATCAACTAGTTTACAAGTATTTTAACAGAAAGTAATAAGGGTCTTATACAACAATTGCAGATTAATGACTTATCAAAAAAAATTATAAGAAAAAAAATTAGAACTTTACAAGAAATTTACATTGATTTTTTCTTCAGATATATAGTTGGGACCCCAAACAAAAATCGTAATATGTAAAATGTAAAATATGGTATGAAATAATTATGAATTAGGTGATTTTCACATATACTAAAACACAATAATAGTTTATTTATTAGCTTTCAATTTTTTTTCTTACAATAATATATGAAATTTTTTTATTTTTATACATATCAAGATACAATTTAGTTATATGTATACAAATATTTGTCATTAACTCGAAAATGCATTATTGAATAATACAATAACCATTTGATGTAAAAAACTCGTAACTGTATTATTGAAATATATATAAAAAATCAATATTTTTTTAGAAAATTCTAAAAAATAATCTCTTAAATACTTACTCACTCTATTTCATATTAAGTGTCACTTTAGCATTTTTTTCTTGTTGCATAAAAAGTGTCGTTTTACAGTTCTGATGCAATTTACACTTACTTTCAGCTCAATATTGATTGCAAAGTGCATTGATCTTATAAATAAAATTATTTATCTAAAATATTATTGGTTAAATAGATGATATTGATAAAAACATAAATATATTTCAATCAGTTTCTTAATATGTGTGAAAAGTGTTTAAGTGACACTTTTTGTGAAACGGATGAAGTATACTAGATTTTAAGATAAAAATATTTTTTTGAAAAATGCATTCATAAATATGTTTCCAATATTTAATAAAATAATTATTTTAAGATAAAAAATATTTATTAAATATTATTAAATATTGGAAAATAGATTATTAATCTGTATTTCCCCTCTTTATTCTTGCACAGGAAAATATATTTTGACCCTCCCCATAATTAACTTGTTTTCTTAAATGGACTCCCATATTATGGGGGCTCGCACGTTCATGCGGTCTATAAATATATAGCGGTTTTATGCACAACATTATAATATGTATATTTACTTTTTCTTTTTGGTAAATATGTGAGAATGTAACAGGAGGAATTGGCGAGAGGCGACAATATGAAGTCCGTACAATGTCATATGCATGAAACGGGATCTCCAGAGGCAGAGTCACGTGCGTACATTCGAGAAATGATCGGTGTGGCATGGAAAGAAAGAGTTGTTGGCTGCATCAAGGTTTCGTAGAAGCGGCAGCTAACCTTGGACGCGTGGCTCAGTGCGTTTATCAGTACGGTGATGGCTATGGCTGTCCCGAAAAGGCTAAGACCGCCGATCATATCCGGTCCTTGCTCGTCCACCCTGTCCCACTCGATTTATTAGCTAACAACAATAATAATTAAATCACAAGAATAATATTGGTTTATTTCAAAAGAGTTGAGACTGCATATATATATATATATATATATATATATATATATATATATATATATATATATATATATATATATATATATATATAATCCTCAAATTGTGAATTATCTAGTTTTGCTAAGTAGCTTTTTCAAGATTAAGAGCTTGTAAAGTACAATAATCAGCTCAACCATTATTGTATTTTCTATTATCTGTTCTTTTTGCTTCCGATTGACCACTGTGTATTCTTTTTTTTTTTTTTGAACACCAAATACTTATATTAAACTTAAAGGCCGGATAGGCATAATCGATTACAACGGAAGCAAAGCTCAATGGTAAACTGATAGACGAAAATACCTAAACCAAAGCAAAAGATAGATGTGGCTAAGGAGAGAAGAGACCCGAAGAGAAGCTTCACTTGTAGTTCTAAAACCCGCATTCGAAAAAACGCACAAACGTCGTAATCGACTTTAAAGAACCCAATCGATGGGTTTTGAGAACAGTTGAAACCCGTCTCTGGAACTGGATGGATCTCTTGATGTTGCAGTGATATACAGAGAGGCTGCCGGAGTAGGACTACACACAGAGTCGTCGACGATACAGCCTTTGCACTGATGGAAAAGAAGCATAAACCCAAACCAACCTCACACAAGACATTATGATTGAGCCCTCGGCCCATTCTGGAAACATAAGCCCATGCCTGTGTGATATTTTCAGAGTAACAAATTAGGGTTTGCTTGGTTACGTGGATGAAACAACAGTGGACGGCGGGTGACGGTGACAGAGTACCAACCCGTTGACCACTGTGTATTCTTAAAACAAATTAATGATAGATATCCAAACAAAAGAATACGATGGGATACTTACAAAAATAAACAGAATATCTCCAGTGCAAAATTCAACATAAAAATAAAAGCTGATAATGAAGATGATATTTTGCTGACAACCAATGAAACACCCCTGAAATACCACTACAACATTTTTAGAAAAAAAAAAGAAATACCACACAACACATGTCTTCTAAATTATTTACTTGAATTATGGCAACATGAAAATATAATTAAATTATACTCCACTCTTTGCATTTCAGTTTATATGTTGTTTAAAGTTTTTCATGTATATTAAGAAAACAATTAAATTTTTTGTTTACCTCTATTTAATGTATTAGTTTGTTTGTGTTTGATAATTAATGAAATAAGAGAATAGATAAAACTTGAAAATTTGATACTTCCTCAGTTTCATAATAAATGTCATTTTAACCTTTTTTTTGTTACGCAAAAAGTATCATTTTATATTCCAATGAAAATTATATTTTATTTTCAATTGAAAATTAATTACAAATTGCATTGATTTTATAAATAATTTTATTTATCTCAAATATTAGTGATCGTAATTGATAATAACTTATAAATATTTCCGTCACTTTCTTAATCTGTGTGAAAAATATCAAAGTGACACTTATTCAGAAACGGAAGGAGTAAATATATACATTGAAAATATAAAACCACATTTAAAATGAAAATAAATCAAAATTTTATTTAAACAGCCATTTTTTTTTCTAAGAACATCTCTAACGTCATTGAATAATCTACTGCAAAATAAAGTGGAAAATGCAATGAGTTTGGAAATGCTCTAGATCAAAATTTTCAAAACAATCATGTTTTACTTTTAAAAAATAAAGTTACAACAAAAAAGTTAGAAAAGAAAATATGTTAACTCTCAAAATCAAATTTTCTACCGTTTTTATTAAGTGCTTTGAAAATGTTGTATCTTAATTTGATCCGATTTTAATTATTTCTAAAATTAGAACTAATTAAAGGTTAATTATATGCAACTTAATTTGAGACAAGCCGCTCTCAGATCCAACTTTGATGCAAACCGGTCATGGAATGTTAACTTTTCCCAGCTCCAAGTTTTTACTGGAAACAGATATCACCAGCGATTGATTCTACTATGCTGGCAATCATCCATTTACTTCTTGTGGACTGAGAGGAATAATCGTCTTCATAGACAGATTTTTATGCCATTTGAATCAGTTTGGAAGAACTATGATCGCTACTTAAGGAACAGGTTTGCTAGCTACAGGGATGAAAATCCAACGTTGTCTTCTGCCTTTTTTGCAATTATGGCTATCTTACTGGTTTTTGATGAATCTTCTTCACTCACAATTCTCATCGAGAGAACCTCACTATCTGACTGAAATTATGGTCTTCACGGAACCAGATTATATCACCTGTACCACCTAGGGATACTTTGCGGTTTGACCATTTAGATTTTCACATCATATCATGCTCAGCTTCTTCATCGTTTCATTCAAAGTTGATACTTACATCATGCCCGCCACTTTGTTCAATTCTCTTGGAAGTGAATATTTACATTATTTGGATTATGGCAAAGAGCTTAAACCAATCTTTTTTTACCAATGAGATGTTAGTCTATTGGTGAAAGGGTGTCTAGTAGGCACTCCACCACTCGGCTTCAAATCTCATCATTAACATGTTGGTTTGTTATTGCCGAATCCAGAGAAGTTACCAGTTCCTCAATAGCTTGTTCACTCTTGGTGTAGTGTTTTCTACTTCAGTTTGCAATAGCACCTCGGCATCTGCATATCAATTTCATAGAGAGATAAAAAAGTAGAAGTTATCAGTTCTTCAATAGCTTGTTCACTGTTGGTGTAGTGTTCTCTACCCCAGCTTGCAATATGCCCATCGGCATATAAGCTGGTTAACGAGTAATCATGTTCAGTCCTAGTTTTTTTTCTGACAACAGTTCAGTCCTAGTTATAGTGACTTGTGAAATCTTTTAAATGATGAAGATCTCAACAATTGTATTTACATGTAACAAGAAGTATCATGCATTATCCTTATGTTAATTGATGGTCCACATTTGGATTTTCTTACCAGCTTATCATATGGAATTATGGATGGTAAACCCAAGCCTGTCCACTAACAATCAGAAGATGAAAAATGTGATCTGGGTTTCTCATAACAAGCCTTGAAACAATCGGAGATTGATTGATCCGATCCCACAGGATTGTAAATTTTTTCATTTTTATAAATTGTGTGTGTGTGTGCGTGTGATGGGTCTGATTGATTCCTTGTTTGGAAAAGATGCAAGAAAATTTCTCAAAAGGAAAGACAGTGATGCAGCAGAAGCAGGTGAATCATCACTCATCATCATCATCTTCCATTTTTATTTGCTTCCTTCCTTTTTTTTTTGTTTACATTTTTTTCTGCAATTCAGAGATTAAAAAAAAATGATGCTTTATCCTCCTCACATTGCCTGTGTTATTCAAACGTTTATCTTAAATGGGGTTGATCAGATTGTTCATTAAATGATCGTTTAGGGTTTGTCTGTAATCTGAGAATTTAATGTTCATCACCTGTTTGATGAATTGCTTCTCAAGAAACTGAATTGGATTTTTAATCTGTTGTTTTGTATTCGTTTTTTGTTTTTTTGGTAGGACGAGCTTTGGAAGAACTCAGAAGCTCTCTGTACAACGAGCTCAAAACATCAGAAGGAGCTAAACGGCAACAACAGAGATTCTGTGGCCCTGTTGTTGCTATGTCTTTTAATTTCGTCGTTGCTGTCGGCATCATCCTCGCCAATAAACTTGTAAAGCACATTTCTTTCAAATCTCATATTCTTCTGTCTCTCTCTCTCTCTGTTATTAAACTTTGTTTTTGCAGGTGATGGGAAGAGTTGGATTCAATTTTCCAATCTTTCTAATGTTGATTCACTATGCCGTTGCTTGGATTCTTCTAGCTTTCTTCAAATCCCTCTCGTTACTTCCTATGTCTCCTCCATCAAAGACCACACCTTTCTCCTCTCTCTTCTCTCTTGGAGCTGTCATGGCCTTTGCTTCTGGTCTCGCTAATACCAGCCTCAAACACAACAGGTTCATTGCTCAATACTCATAGCTCAAGACTTGACCTTTTGATGGATCTTAAGAGAATGTACTCTGTTTTTATCTCACAACCAGAAAGCTTTTGTTTTTTGTCCAGTGTTGGTTTCTACCAGATGGCTAAGATCGCTGTGACACCAACCATTGTCCTGGCTGAGTTTGTTCTCTTCAAGAAAACCATTTCTTCCACAAAGGTTTTTTTTTTTTGCTGGCTATACTCTCATTACATTTTTTGGGGTGCTTACTCTGTTTTTAGGGTTTGTTCTCTCTCACAGGTTATGGCATTGGCTGTAGTATCTCTAGGGGTGGCCATCGCCACAGTAACCGATCTAGAATTCAATCTGTTCGGTGCATTGGTTGCTGTCGCTTGGATTATCCCAAGTGCCATCAATAAAATCCTCTGGTCTAATCTTCAACAACAAGCTAACTGGACTGCCTTAGCGTAAGAATCATCTCTCCCCTTTTGCTTTACTTGAGGTGTAAGCAAAATACAAAAAGTGTCTTCAAGATAATACACTTTTTTTTTGTTGAATGTAGATTGATGTGGAAGACGACGCCGTTCACTGTCTTCTTCTTATTGGCTCTCATGCCTTGGCTTGACCCACCTGGAGTTTTGCTTTTCAAATGGGATTGGGGTAACTCTTCTGCAATCCTCGTCTCGGCTCTTCTTGGTTTTCTTCTCCAATGGTCTGGTGCACTCGCTCTCGGGTTAGTCTTGCTTAGTCTTGAAGATCAGTGGCTTATGTTATTAATAAAAAGTATGTCCAGAAGAAAACATAATGGCTTATGTTATTAATAAAAATTGGAAATTTATTATATTATAAAAACTATCTACTTGGGTCAGTTTTAAAATATACAAAATGGACTAATCTAATTACCTAAAAAAATTTTGTCTAAAATAATCATAAAATAAAATTTAAAATTTTATATAAATATTTCAAATCAAAATAATAACTTAAAATTGATTTATATCAAAAATTGATTAAACATATGCATATATTCAAAAATTTATTTTTACTAAAATATTTTCCAAATAACCATTATTTAAAAAATGTTTTCAATATATATAAGAAAAGTACAACAAGAATACCAATTTCATATACCAACTTAAATTATTGTTTTTATATTTTACATTAAATTTTAAGAATAAAATATATGTAATTATTTATATGATCTTTCACGTTATTAATTATTTGAAAGAATTTATTAAATGAAACCTCAAAATAAAATCAAGTTGAAATAACAAATAATTAAATTAACAAAATCATGATATGGGTCTGAATTGTCTCAACTCCTTTAAAATAGTTTCATTTAAAATAAAAATTAAATTATATAAACTAAATTTAAACTAAATTTAATAAAATTATAGAATTTTTTTTTTTGAAATGCACAAATGAATTTTTCAATACATAGAGTGCTGAAGATATAAAATATTTTATTTGAATTAAAAAAATCAGTGTAAAATAATTTTAACTTTAGGTTAAATAAATAAAATCATATAACATGTTAGAATTATTTAGAGTCTTCAAAAATTTAGTCATGTTTAAAATAAAAATATAAGTCATAGAAGTAAATTTAAGAGAAATTTCATAAAAATTTAAAATATATAATTTATCAAAAAAATATATACCCGCATTTTTTAAGGACGGGTCAAAATCTAATATTTGATTAAATTTGCAGATATTTTTTGGGGACATTGACAGCGATAGCGAAACAAAAGACATTGAAATCAATAAATCCTAAATTTGTGTGGATATATATAGTTCCCAAATGTTTTAGCCATTACTTCTCACGGGTTCTCCAAGATATTTACGAGAACGGATGCTTTAGCGAGCAAATCGTGTGGGTGCGGCTGATGCTAAGTACTATTCATATCATAGTACAACGATGATATTTTTAAGGTTCAAAAAAATATGTCAAAAGAAAATTGCAAATAAATAAAACAATTTTTAGTTGAACGGGAAAAGAATACCATGATATGCGTGGTCCAGATCCCAAACCTTAGTTAGACAGTATAAATTAACATTGCAAAGTCGAAAGAATAGTTCATCAAAGTTTTGAACTCTTTATTATAGTCATTAGAAAAAGCAAAAAGTTTATAATGAAAACACAGTCACAGCTTCTTGAAGCCCGTCGCTCTGCAAACTATCGACCGTCTCTTTGGGAACACGAGAATCTCCTCTCGCTCGGGAACAAATATGCGGTATATGTATGAAAATCTAAATATATAACGTGTCATATAAAACTATACGATATATTAGTATTCAGGAAAATACTGTATAGTGATAATATCTTATACGATGCAGAAAGAGGACAACATCGAGAGAGCTAAGTTATTGAAGCAAGAAGTTAGTAAAATGCTTGATGAAACAGAGGGTTTGCTTGAACAGCTAGAGCTCGTTGACACTTTACAAAGACTCGGAATTTCTTACCGTTTCGAACGTGAAATCAAGAAGATTCTAACGAATGTTCACGTTAGACATGTGAGGCACAGAAAGAGGGTAGATCGGAAGAGATCTGAATACTTATATGCGACTGCCCTTGAGTTCCGACTCCTAAGGCAACATGGCTTTAATATCGCACAAGGTTGAAAGCAAAAACACAAATGAATATATACCTTGCTTTAAAAAACTACAAACGAATATTGACATATATATAACCTATTTTTAGAGTTCACTTTATAATTTAGAATTTAGAAAATTAATGCTGATTTGAAAATTCTAACTATATATTTCTGATTCTGGACTTAAACGAAAAATAATTATTTATAATAGATCAGTTATATTGTTGTATTTTATTATAACAAAAGAACTTGTGGTTTACTGTAGATGTTTTTTTTAACATTACTGCAGATGTTTTTGACTGCAATTTTGGATATGGTTTGGATGATGAAGACATCAAGAGTGTTCTTTCACTATATGAAGCTTCATATCTCTCGACTAGATTCGATACTAAATTGAAAGAGACCATATACTATACAACAACACGACTTAAAAAGTTCGTGGAAATGAAGAGCAATGAGACCACATCTTATGTTCGAAAGATGGTGATACGTGCGCTAGAATTGCCATACCATCGGAGAGTTCAAAGACTAGAAGCAAGATGGTACATAGACGTGTATGGCGAGACACCCGACATGAACTCTAACTTACTAGAATTGGCGAAACTTGATTTCAATTTCGTACAAGTTATCCATCAAGACGAGCTCAAATCTCTCTCTAGGTAATCAATCTAACTTAAGCTATAGATGATTGGTAATCAATCTAACTTAAGCTATAGGTAATCAATCTAACTTAAGCTATAGATGATTGGTAATCAATCTAACTTAAGCTATAGGTAATCAATCTAACTTAAGCAATGAGACCCACATGAAATCTATGAAAAATATTGTATTTACTTGCATTTAATAAAAAACTGAGAAAATATCATAAAATTTAAACAACTGACCCATGTAATCTATGTTTGTTATGAAATTGACCTCCCTAAAATTTTTGGCTGCCTCCGCCACTGGGTCGCACCGTTTGTCCTGTCATACGGCCCTGGTTAAGAAAACGTACACTGAAATTTAACGAATATGGGTTCTCGGGGTTTGAGTTATAGTTTCATGATTATTCTCTAGTTATAAGACTTTAGTAAACATAAATGGAGCCAAGAAGGTAGGAGTCGGTTAATCTGAAAAGACTGAATAATATACATCATCTCTAGAAACGCATTAAAATTCTCATATTAAAAATGAAAATAATCAGACTAAGACATATATGACATAATTATTTTTTCATTGTTAGTTGTTTTTCAGTTGAAAATTCATGACTCTTCACGGTGTATATGTTAAAAAATTATAGATTAAATACAATTTATACATAGTTTTAATATTAGAAATCATAGAAAGGTAAATAGTTGTAATTCTAAATACGTGCATGATAGTTAACTATGTAGACGCATACAACAGCCTTTTGAAACATTCGAAAACATTAATTCTGGTTTTTTCAATTATATGTATGAAGCAGCTGGTGGAGCAAGACGGGATTAACCAAAACCCTTGATTTTGTAAGAGATCGAATAACGGAGAGCTATTTCTCAAGTGTTGGAGTAATCTGTGAGCCTGAGTTTGCATATCATCGACAAATGCTTACAAAAGTTTTCATGCTTATTACCACTATCGACGATATATATGATATATATGGGACACTGGAGGAGCTCCAACTATTCACAGCCATTGTTGAAAAGTATTAATTAAAAAAGTGTTCTACTACATATCTATCTATTTAATTACAAGCCCGATTTATTTCATGGGTATCAATTTCTTGTTTATTTCTTTTTCTTTTTAACCTGATATCTTTTATTTTTTCAATTAATATATTCTATTATGCAGATGGGATGTGAATCGTCTGGAAGAACTTCCCAAGTACATGAAGTTGTGCTTTCTATGCCTCATCAACGAAATCAATCAGATTGGATATCTGATTCTAAGAGACAAAGGATTTAATGTGATTCCTTACCTCAAAAAATCCGTACGTATTCTCACGATTTAGAGCTGTGTTGATGTCATCACTTAGTTCAACTGAATGTGCATGCAAACGTAACCATGATTAGCACTCAAAATGTCAACTACACGTTTAAGTAAATAATAGATATTGACCCGCGCAACCGCGCGGATGTTTGTTTTCGGTTATATATATATATATATATAAGAACAAATTAATATATGCATTAAACAACATATTAAATATCATATGGTATCATATTTATATTCAGCTTTGACCCGCTGACTTTTAAAACCAAATTTCCTATTAGCAATATTTTTTACGTTTATTCATTTCAGATAGTATATTATTATATTTACAAAAAGTGTAAGAATGTCAATTTTATACATGTATTATATACTTTTCGAATGTTAATTCGTTATGTCATCGTATTATAGTTTTAGCATAAATATTTTATATTTATGAAATTGTTTGTACAAATTTATCAGTTTAATATAATGTTATCATATTTATTTCAATATAATAATTTTATTTTAACATGTATAATTATGATTATAAAATAGATAAGTGTATGATAGAATTTTTATTTTAATTTTTATAAATACTAACTGTATATATATTATTGCATAATAATATTTCATTGCTAATTAAGAAATTAGTGAAATATTTACATACATTTTTTAAAAATTAATATATTGTTAAAATATTTAAATCAACATAATAATTTTCTTTTAATATGATTTATTTGATTATATAATTGATAAAAATATAGGATATTTATTTTTCATTTTGTAAATGATAACTAAATATATTAGTGTATAGCAATATTTCAAACTAATCACGAAATTAGTTAAAATATTTACATATAATTTTTGAAAATTAGGTTCTGTTAAAATCTTTTTAAACAGATTTTCGAATTTTAATACTAATATATATATATATATGATTTAAATATAAGTTGGATTCAATATATTGTTACTTTAGCCTTTTTTCAAAAAAAAAAAATATATTGTTACTTTTATTTATGAAATCCCTAAAATATTGGGAAGTGATTCTATTTAATATGAAGACTAATTATGATTAAAAATGTAATGTGACTCACTCTAGTAGATAGTCCATTTTATAAAAAATCACACATGAATGAGAAGTCATGACTTCTCTTTTAATATAATAGATTTTTCCCCAAAGGATTTTAAGAAATCAAATAAATACTAGATTTTTTTTTCTTTTCTTTATGTGATAAATTGTTTTTTCCTTCTAACATGGATAGTAGTAATATTCTCCAAAATCACTTTATAAATCATTTTGTTTTCTCTACTTAGTGGGCAGATATGTGTAAAACGTTTTTAAAAGAGGCAAAGTGGTACAAAAGTGGTTACAAACCTAACCTCGAAGAGTACATGGAAAATGGTTGGCTCTCAAGTTCTGTCCCTACAATACTTATCCACTTGTTATGCCTCTTCCCCGACCAAAATCTAGACATTCTTGTCTCCTACCACCACCATGCTATTCGAAACTCTGCCACAATCCTCCGTCTCGCTAACGATCTCGCGACTTCTTCGGTTAGTCATGGTTTCACAACTTGATAGTGTTACTAGTACATATTACAAATTTACAAGTATTTAACAGATAGTAATAAGGGTCTTAAGATGTTGATGTTGATCCAAGATCTACATCCCATAAATAAAACTATGAAATAAAAGAATATAATTTAATAACTTAATTATCAATATGAATATTGAAGTTTTATAATTTAGAATATTAATTTAAAATTTGTATCAAATTTAAATTCTTATGTTTTTATAAAAATAAAAATTTAAATAAAAAATTGTTATGTATATTGATATTAGTCACCACAAAGTGCGGACCATCAACTAGTTTACAAGTATTTTAACAGACAGTAATAAGGGTCTTACACAACCATTGCAAATGACTTATCAAAAAAAAATTATAAGAAAGAAATAAATAAAAAATAGATTTTTACAAGAAATTTACATTTATTTTTTCTTCAGATATATAGTTGGGACCCCAAACAAAAATCGTAATATGTAAAATATGGTATAAAATAATTATGAATTAGGTGATTTTCACATATACTAAAACACAATAATATTTTATTTATTAGATTCCTGTTTTTTTTTCTTACAATAATATATGAACATTTTCTATTTTTATACATATCAAGATACAATTTAGTTATATGTATACAAATATTTGTCATTAACTCGTAAATGCATTATTGAATAATACAATAACCATTTGATGTAAAAAACTCGTAACTGCATTATTAAAATATAAAAAATCAATATTTTTAAAAAAATCCTAAAAAATAATATTTTAAACACATACTCCCTCTGTTTTAAATGAAGTTTCACTTTAGCATTTCTTTCTTGTTGCATAAAAAGTGTCGTTTTACAGTTCCAATACAATTTACACTTATTTTCAGCTCAATATTAATTATTAAGTGCATTGATCTTATAAATAAAATTATTTATCTAAAATACTATTGGTTAAATAGAAGATATTGATAAAAACATAAACATATTTCAATCAGTTTCTTAATATGTGTGAAAGTGTTTAAGTGACACTTTTTGTGAAACGGAGGAGTATAGATTTTAAGATAAACATATTCTTTTGAAAAATACATTCATAAATATGTTTTCCAATATTTAATAAAATATTTATTTTTTAAGATAAAAATATTTATTAAATATTGTAAAATAGATTATTAATATGTATTTCCCCTCTTTATTCTTGCACAGAAAAAAAATATTTTGACCCTCCCCATAATTAACTTGTTTTCTTAAATGGACTCCCAAATTATGGGGGCTCGCACGTTCAAGCGGTCTATAAATATAACGGTTTTATGCACAACATTATAATATGTAAGTTTCAAAAAAAAACATTATAATATTAATATGTATATATTTTTTTTCTTTTTGGTAAACATGTGAGAATGTAACAGGAGGAATTGGCGAGAGGCGACAATATGAAGTCCGTACAGTGTCATATGCATGAAACGGGATCTCCAGAGGCAGAGTCACGTGCGTACATTCGAGAAATGATCGGTTTGGCATGGGAAGACTTGAACTTGGAAAGAAAGAGTTGTTGGCTACATCAAGGTTTCGTAGAAGCGGCAGCTAACCTTGGACGCGTGGCTCAGTGCGTTTATCAGTACGGTGATGGCTATGGCTGTCCCGAAAAGGCCAAGACTGCCGATCATATCCGGTCCTTGCTCGTCCACCCTGTCCCACTCGATTTATTAGCTCACAACAATAATAATTAAACCACACGAATAATATTGGTTTATTTCAAAGAGTAGATTAAGAGCTTGTAAAGTACAATAATCAGCTCAACCATTATTGTATTTTCTATTATCAGTTATTTTTGCTTCCGATTGACCACTGTGTATTCGTAAAACAAATTAATGATGGATATCCAAACAAAAGAATACGATGGGATACTTACAATAATAAACAGAATATCTCCAGTGCAAAATTCAACATAGAAATATAAAAGCTGAAAATGAAGATGATATTTTGACAACCAATGAAATACCACTAAAACATTTTTAGCAAAAAAAGAAATAACACACAACACATGTCATCTAAATTATTTACTTGAATTACGGCAACATGAAAATATAATTAAATTATACTCAACTCTTTGCATTTCAGTTTATATGCTGTTTAATTTTTTTCACTTATATTAAGAAAACAATTAGATTTTCTGTTTACCTATATTTAATGTATTAGTTTATTTTTTTTGTTGCTAAACATGTATTAGTTTATTTGTATTTGATAATTAATGAAATAAGAGAATAGATAAAACTGGAAAATTTGATACTTATTCTTCTTTTTCATAATAACTGTCATCCTTTTTGTTACATAAAAAGTAGAGTGAATTTGTCCAAAATACTAAAAGAAGTTGGATATTAGGGATTTGCCTAACACAGTAAAATTTTGAGGGAAAAAGTAATGATGGAGTGAGCAAAATTGTGGAGAAAAAACTGGATTTAGGGTAGATCACTAAATACGGTAAATTGTACATGTATGGAGTGCAAATACTCTAAAAGGTATCACTTTACAATTTCAATGCAAACTATACTTATTTGTTACATATTCTTCTGTTTCATAATAAGTGACATCCTTTTTGTTATATAAAAAGTATCACTTTACAATTTCAATGCAAACTATGTTTATTTTCAGGTGAAAATCAATAAACTGCATTGATTTTACAAATAATTTTATTTATCTCAAATATTATTGCACAGAGGTGTAATTAATAATAACTTATATATATTTCATTCATTTTTTTAATCTGTGTGAAAATGTCAAAGTGACACTTATTTAGAAACAGAAGAAATAAATATATTCGTTGAAAACATAGAACCACATTTAAAATGAAAATAAATCAAATTTTTATTTAAACAACCATTTTTCTTTCTTAGAGCATTTCCAACCTTATTGAATCATTTACTGCAAAATGAAATGGAAAATACAATAGGTTAGAAATGCTCTAAATCAAAATTTTCAAAACAATCATGTTTCACTTTTAAAAAATAAAGTTACAGCAAAAAAGTTAGAAAAGAAAATATGTTAGCTCTCAAAATCAATTTTTCTACGGTTTTTATTAAGTGCTTTGAAAATATATATTAGTTTGATCCGATTTTGATTATTTCTAAAATTAGAACTAATTAAAGGTTAACTATATGCCACTTAACAACTTTGATGCAAACCGGTCATGGAATGTTAACCTTTCCCAGCTCCAAGTTTTTGCTGGAAACAGATATCACCAGCGATTGATTCTACTATGCTGGCAATCATCCATTTACTTCTTAGGATAATCGTCTTCATAGACAGATTTTTATGCCATTTGAATCATTTGGAAGAACTATGATCGCTACTTAAGAAACAGGTTTGCTAGCTACAGGGATGAAAATCCAACGTTGTCTTCTGCCCTTTTTGCAATTATGGCTATCTTACTGGTTTTTGATGAATCTTCTTCACTCACAATTCTCATCGGGAGAACCTCACCATCTGACTGGAATTATGGTCTTCACGGAACCAGATTATATCACCTGTACCACCTGGGGATACTTTGCGGTTTGACCATTTAGCTTTTCACATCATATCATGCTCAGCTTCTTCATCGTTTCATTCAAAGTGGAACCTTATATATAGAAGTTCAATCACTATGGCTGCTTTCTCTTCACGCTTTGGGCCGTAGGAGTCAAATACTATGAATGTCTTTTACTCATTATTTGGGTCTAGCCCAACATCTGGTTCAACTTGCTCCTTCCAATATGTTGTTTATAAAATTTTCTACTGCTCCTGATCAACCAGCTGTTGGTCTAGTGGTAGAGGAGTTTTTAGTCTGCCACTTTGTTCAATTCTCTTAGGAGTGAATATTTACATTATTTGGATAATGGCAAAGAGCTTTAACCAATCTTTTTTTACCAACGAGATGTTAGTCTATTGGTGAAAGGGTGTCCTGCCACTCGGCTTCAATTCTCATCATTAACATGTTGGTTTGTTATTGCCGAACCCAGAGAAGTTACCAACCAGTTCCTCAATAGCTTGTTCACTCTTGGTGTAGTGTTTTCTACTTCAGTTTGCAATAGCACATTGACATCTGCATATCAATCTCATAGAGAGATAAATAAAAGTAGAAGTTATCAGTTCCTCAATAGCTTGTTCACTGTTGGTGAAGTGTTCTCTACCCGAGTTTGCAATATGCACATCGGCATATAAGCTGGTTAACGAGTAATCATGTTCATTCCTAGTTTTTTTTTGACAACAGTTCATCCTAGTTATAGTGACTTATGAAATTTTTTAAATGATGAAGATCTCAACAATTGTATTTACATGTAACAAGAAGTATCATGCATTATCCTTATGTTAATTGATGGTCCACATTTGGATTTTCTTACCAGCATATCATATGGAATTAACCAACGGTGTGTTGGACTAGTGGTTTAGTGCTTGGAGTATGTTCTATTGCACCCCTAGTTCGATTTCCGTTGGGAGGGATGTTTTACGCCATATTATCGGTATTAGCGTCGGCTGGTCCCGAATCTGGGGGAACTATTTGGACCGAAGGATCAGACACCTCCTAGTTTGAAAAAAAAAAATATCATATGGAATTATGGATGGTAAACCCAAGCCTGTCCACTAACAAATTTGTGGATTTAGATTTGGATCAATTAAAAATGGGCCTAGCTAGTTAGGCTTGCCGCTCAGATAAAAACTTTCACATGAAAGGAAGGATTGCTTTTGTCAACCAAACACAAGTACACAACCGATCCTAACCACATCGGTGCTACGTTTTAATCGTACTTAATAGAAAAAATGTAGTTAAGTGGTGGATCCACAAGTTATAACACACACGCTTTATTACTAACTTTATGTACGTAGTTAAACTATACAGAGATGATGACGTGGAGATGCTTCTTTTTTGTATTATTATTAGTACGTATAGGGGCCTGCCTCCAAGAGTTTGTTGAGACGTGGTAATCTTGGAGTTAAAGCTTCTCGATATCAAGGGGCCAAACGTCGATGCGAAGTCAATTTTTATTCATTTCGAGACTTGGAATTAAGTAACGAAATTGCATCATTTTATCATAAACACACATCCTTATGCTACACGTTTAACGCCAATACAATCTTCTTCATTTTTGTGGATAACGTAACTAACCCTCAACTTTAAAGAAAAAGCAGATTTTAAAAGTAGAACTTATTTATTCTTTAATAATGGAAATTTTAGAGGTTCTCTTCACTGCTTGACGGTTAGAAACCTTGACCTCAACAAATATTTGCTATCTCAATACACCACAAAGTATCCAAATATAGTTAGTTCAACGAACAGTATAGAGAGAGTAGCTATGGTCATGATATGTTCGTATTCAAATGGGCAATAATGTCAAAGATATACTTTTACAAAATATGTGAAAAACATATACATATTCAACTATAACAGTCACCTATGTTTTTTTCGTTTTATTTGGCTACAGAGAGATTCTGATTAATAAAAAAGCGACCATTAAATTTGAATGTAGTCGCATGTGGATTCTCATAAAACAATACTATTGAAAGATAAAAACCTCGTACCCAGCTGAAGAATAATTTTGACGAACGAGGTAACAAATGAACGTACATCAACCTGACACGTGGCAAAACAGACAGTCGACAATTTTCTCAAAGGGAAACAAACGTCCCTGAAAAAATTCCCTCAATTTTCTTAATTTTCGAGATGAAATGATTTTTTAAAAAATTAGAAAGATACGCTAATGAAACTGCGTATTGAAGCAACTGCTATATCTCTCTCTCTCTCTCTCTCTCTCTCTCTCTCTCTCTCTCTCTCTCTCTCTCTCTCTCTCTCTCTCTCTATAAGGGCGCTTGCCTCTGACAATCATACCAATGACATTAAATCCAAACATCTCCTTTTTGATCTAACGTCAGAGTTTTTCATTTCTACAATCACAAGATGGAAAATGTGATCTGGTTTTCTAGTAACAAGGATTGAGAACAACCGGAGATTGATTGTAAAAAAGAAAGTTTTCATTTTTATAAATTTTGTGTGGGTGTGTGGGATGGGTCTGGTTGATTCCTTGTTTGGAAAAGATGCAAGAAAATTTCTCAAAAGGAAAGACAGTGATGCAGCAGAAGCAGGTGAATCATCACTCATCATCATCATCTTCCATTTTTATTTGCTTCCTTCCTTTTTTTTGTTTACATTTTTTTCTGCAATTCAGAGATTAAAAAAAAAATGATGCTTTATCCTCCTCACATTGCCTGTATTATTCAAACGTTTATCTTAAATGGGGTTGATCAGATTGTTCATTAAATGATCGTTTAGGGTTTGTCTGTAATCTGAGAATTTAATGTTCATCACCTGTTTGATGAATTGCTTCTCAAGAAACTGAATTGGATTTTTAATCTGTTGTTTTGTATTCGTTTTTTTGTTTTTTGGTAGGACGAGCTTTGGAAGAACTCAGAAGCTCTCTGTACAACGAGCTTAAAACATCAGAAGGAGCTAAACGGCAACAACAGAGATTCTGTGGCCCTGTTGTTGCTATGTCTTTTAATTTCGTTGTTGCTGTTGGCATCATCCTCGCCAATAAACTTGTAAACCACATTTCTTTCAAATCTCATATTCTTCTCTCTCTCTCTCTCTCTCTCTCTCTCTCTCTCTGTTATTAAACTTTGTTTTTGCAGGTGATGGGAAGAGTTGGATTCAACTTTCCAATCTTTCTAACGTTGATTCACTATGCCGTTGCTTGGATTCTTCTAGCTTTCTTCAAATCTCTCTCGTTGCTTCCTATGTCTCCTCCATCAAAGACCACACCTTTCTCCTCTCTCTTCTCTCTTGGAGCTGTCATGGCCTTTGCTTCTGGTCTCGCCAATACCAGCCTCAAACACAACAGGTTCCTTTCTCAATACTCATAGCTCAAGACTTGACCTTTTGATGGATCTTAAGAGAATGTACTCTGTTTTTATCTCACAACTAGAAAGCTTTTGTTTTTTTGTCCAGTGTTGGTTTCTACCAGATGGCTAAGATCGCTGTGACACCAACCATTGTCCTTGCTGAGTTTGTTCTCTTCAAGAAAACCATTTCTTCCACAAAGGTATTTTTTTTTTTGCTGGCTATACTCTCATTACATTTTTTGGGGTGCTTACTCTGTTTTTAGGGTTTGTTCTCTCTCACAGGTTATGGCATTGGCTGTAGTATCTCTAGGCGTGGCCATCGCAACCGTAACCGATCTAGAATTCAATCTGTTCGGTGCATTGGTTGCTGTCGCTTGGATTATCCCAAGTGCCATCAATAAAATCCTCTGGTCTAATCTTCAACAACAAGCTAACTGGACTGCCTTAGCGTAAGAATCATCTCTCCCCTTTTTGCTTTACTTGAGGTGTAAGCAATACAAAAAAGTGTCTTAAAGATAATACACTATTTTTTTTTGTTGAATGTAGATTGATGTGGAAGACGACGCCGTTCACTGTCTTCTTCTTATTGGCTCTCATGCCTTGGCTTGACCCACCTGGAGTTTTGCTTTTCAAATGGGATTGGGGTAACTCTTCTGCAATCCTCGTCTCGGCTCTTCTTGGTTTTCTTCTCCAATGGTCTGGTGCACTCGCTCTCGGGTTAGTCTTGTCGTTCGTTGCTTAGTCTTGAGTTTATTACTTTGCTTCTGCTATACTTTTCTGTAGTCATCAGAAACCTAATGAACCGGTCCTTAACTAAACCGGAAGGTAATCAATGTTATAGCACCGGTTTTTAGAACTTTGGTTTAGCTAAATTAAGTTTATATGCCTACCTACCTCTCTAGTGGTAACTTATGTATCTCAAACGTTGTTGTTTGGTTACAGGGCAACCTCGGCAACATCTCACGTAGTATTAGGGCAATTCAAGACGTGTGTGATCTTGCTTGGAGGTTACGTAATATTCGGCTCTGACCCCGGTTTCATAAGCATTTGCGGTGCTTTGGCGGCTCTTGCCGGCATGTCTGTATACACATGGCTCAATCTCCCGGGAAAATCAATCGACTACAGCTCGAGCAAGCTGCTTCCGAAGCAAAACACAGCCGTTTCGAAACCGAAAGCGGACAGTGACGACGTGGGAGGAGAGACGGGAGTAGCCCTACTTTCTGTTGAGCTAGATCTCTCGAACTCGAAGACGACAAGTGCAAATATCGTATAGCTTATGTTCTCTTTTAGAAGTTCAGGGTTTAGCTTTGTAAAATTCGATCTAAGTTCCAACATATTTTGGTATCTAATTGAACTTCATAGTAAATAATGAAATACAGATATCTAAAATGATTCAAAGAATGTAAAAAACTTCAAAGTTCAATAAAACACATCTTGGTTAACCGTGGAAGCCACAAGCAATTTTCAAGAAGATTTGATTATATATTGGAAATAAGGACCAATTAGTAAACTACGTAAAAGCTTTCTGGCCATTCCTATAATTTTTAAAAACTTAAGTACTTATGGAAAGTTTATGAATCTCGGGTAGTAATACGGTTCGGTCCGATCTGAACCCGGTTTAGTGCGGATCCAGCTTCGCTGCGTTAACAAAAGAAACTGATGATCTCAGAACGTTGTCTCTCGATTACGCTGCGACTTGATAATTCTCAGCGAGTGGAGATTTAAGAACTGAATCATCATCAGTGAGTCTCCTCCGATCGAATCGAGTTAGGTAGGGATGGGGAGTAACAACGGGGAATTGAAGTATGAGATCTCGCAGAACGCGTACATCAAACTGGTTCTCCACTCGCTGCGACACAAGACGGCGGCGGTCAACGGAGTCCTCGTCGGTCGAATCAGCCCCAAGGACGAAGGCCTCGTGGAGATCTCCGATTCCGTGCCGCTCTTTCACTCTAACCTCGCTCTCCTTCCTCCTCTCGAGATCTCCCTCATCATGGTCACTCTCTCTCCCCTTCTTTTGATTTGAATCGTCTTTGAAATTTTGAAAAAAGAATTATATATTTAATTACGAAAATGAAATTGTAGCTTATTATTAGTTCACTCTTGATTGTCCGTCTTGTTACTATTTTAACATAGAGAGTTACAGATCTTGGATTGTTTGGGTTTAACGAGAAGCACATCACTGTTCTGTAGCTGTGTTTTAAAAGAAATGTAT
This sequence comes from Raphanus sativus, assembly GCF_000801105.2. NCBI lineage: Eukaryota > Viridiplantae > Streptophyta > Magnoliopsida > Brassicales > Brassicaceae > Raphanus > Raphanus sativus. The sequence goes on from NC_079519.1 coordinate 8,081,626, forward strand.
GTTTGGGATGTGTTTTAGATAGAGGAGCATTACGTGGCTCAAGGTTTGAGTATTGTTGGCTACTTTCACGCCAACGAGAGGTTTGATGATGTGGATCTCTGTGGTGTGGCTAAGAACATTGGTGATCACATCTCTCGCTATTTCCCTCCTGCACCTATTCTCTTGGTGAATCTCTTATCTTTTCACATTCTAAGTACAGCAGTTTATTTGAAGCAACTAACTAACCGTATTATGCTGTTTTGTAGTTGAATAACAAAAAGCTTGAAGCCTTATCAAAGGTTAAAGATCGAAGCCCTGTGATGCAGGTTGGTATTTCTAATTAGGACAATGTTTTCGACAGCATTTAGTATTATAGCTTGGATATGAGGTTTAGCAGTTAGTCAATTAAGTAAGGAATGGAATACTCTATATATTTCAAGACCATTATACACCAGTATATCTTCTTGGCACTTTAAAGTATTTGTATTTTTTTTTTTTTTGCTATACAGGAAATATATAGTTGTTATTTTTATATGCTATATTGGCAAGTCAATAAGCTCTAGAGAGAATATTGAAAGGCTGAGCAGCTCGATTTTTGATAAATACTTGTTAGTCCATCGCTCTTATTCATCGTTGCGTTCAGTATTAGCTTTGATTGCATCCTAGACAAATGCCATCAAAACATGACCATTTTAGCTGATTACATTTCCAGACTGTCCAATTGAATTGTGCTGGCCTTCCTTCTTTACATCAGATTGACTTTTTTTTCTTCTTTTGGTGCTTTCTGCTTGATACAGTTTTACCTTTGCTGCAGTTAATATGTCAAATCTTTCAATTTTATACTCGTTTAGTAATACTTAATTGTCTATATCTTATGCTAGCTTTGTGTGAAAGATGCTTCCAAGAACTGGAGAGTGGTTGGAGCTGATGGAGGAAGCAAGCTACTCTTGAAAGAGCCCTCAGCCAATGTAGTTTTGTCAGATTACATTTCATCTGAGAAATGGAAGGACATCACAGATGTTGATGATCATCTTGATGATATCACCAAGTAAGTTTAAATACACACAAACTTAGAAAAGAAAAAGCTACAATCTTTTACGTAGACAGATGGTAATATCTCCACTGTAATTGCAGGGACTGGCTAAACCCTGGACTTTTCAACTGAAGACTACGGGTAATGCAATATAGTTTTCCTTTCATAATTTTCAATCGAGAAACAAAACAAAACAAAAAACTCTCAGAAAACCTTGTTGACAATTTTCATCGACTCTTGTTCAAGAATTACGCAGCGTAGCTCAAGTTATTTGAATTGGTTACATCTTTAAACCCTAGTTTTTTTTATAACTTGAATGATATCTTTTGTGGATTGTCCTCGTGATCCAATTATTTCTCTTTGGTTCCACTTTGATCGTCTAATAGGAACTTGGAATGAAAGCTCTGCTGTTCTTGAACTTGCAAAGAACATTAGTTAAAATCCTAAAGAACATAAAACCAAAGCTAGGTGCTTTGTATTTTGCCTAAATCGCTTAACTTCTCAAAGGGGGGGTTCCGACATCAAATTTAAATAATGGGGGCAACCTTTAACGATTGCGTTAGAGAGCCCCGACCAATCAGGTAAGTTTATATCATTGTTCAGAAACACAAAGAATATCAACACTCCCATAATGACACGATTCATGCGTCAAGCGCTGTAGTTGTGCCTCGCCCATCAACTCTAAAAACTTCCTGAAGATGTAGTAGCTAGTAACACAAGTATACAACCGCACACTGCCTTGGGCCAACATTATAAGAATTGGGCCTACTATTATCTGAATCAAGGCCCATTAATAAATGCCGTAAACACAAAACAATAAATGGGTGCGCGAGTTTGCTACTCAAAAAAATCTTCTACCTGTGTGGTTAAACCCTCGCCGCGAGAAAAACCCTAACCCTAATTATCGCCATGGTTCTCACTCGTAGCAAGAAGAGGGTGACGAAATCTCAAACCCCTCCGTCGAATAAGGCGGAGAAGCCCCAAGCTCTAGCATTGAAGAGGAAGGCTGCGGAGAAACCCCAACCTCTGGCATCGAAGAAGGGAGGCGCGAAGTCCCAGAAGAAACAACCTCCATCGAAGAAGCAAAAGAAGGAAGTCGTGGAGGAGGAAGAAGATCCTCGCGAAAAAGACGAAGAAGTTTCCGATTACGACGCCGCCTCTACCGATGCAGAATTAGAAGAGTCTGATGGTGGAGAGGAAAGGTCTAACGGCTTAGGCTCTTCTGGATTTTTCTCCGATGATGATGGAGAAGAGAACGACGAGGACGACGGTGAGGAGGTCTTGGGTGATGACTTTCTTGACGGTAGCGGCGATGAAGATGAAGAAGAGGAACGTTCGGATTCGGGTTCGGACTCTGACTCCGACGATGGGGATATTGAGAAGGAGTCGAGACTTATTGATGAAAAAGAAGCAAAGGAGGAGGCAGACGCTGAGGCTGAGCTTCTTGATTTCAACAAGGAAGCTGGAGACGATGCGTTTCGGTTACCAACTGAAGAGGTACAATGCTCTGTTTTGATTACAACACTTGTGGGAATGAGACAATACTTAACACAGATTCTCTGTCTTCCGTTTGTCTAGGAACTTGAAGAAGAAGCTCGTGGGCCACCTGATCTACCTCTACTTCAGAGTAGAATCAAAGAGAGTGAGTACCAATTCAAAGTTTGTTTCTTTATTGCTGTTGACTGCTGGTGTGATGGTATTGTTACCTCGGTTGGTTCAAAGTTTTTGAATTTTTTTGTTTTTTTCTTCTTCAGTTGTTAGAGCTCTGTCGAATTTTAGCGTGTTGAGGCCAAATGGAGCCAGCAGGAAAGATTGCGTTGAACAGCTCAAATCTGATCTTGCTTCTTATTATGGCTACAACAGTTTTCTTATTGGAGCTTTATTTGAGGTTACTCTCTTTCTAGTCTCTCTCTCATCTTCTATTTTTTGATGTTCTGCTAGGACTCTTTACTTATGGATGTTTTTTTATTGGGATATATCTCTTGCAGCTGTTTCCTCCTGTTGAACTTATGGAACTAATTGAAGCCTTTGAAAAGCAAAGGCCTACATCTATCCGGACAAACACACTTAAGGTGAAACTTGGTTTGTTTGTTGCTGGGTTATAGCTTATGACTTTGAGCTTCTGTTGTTTAATCGGAATGTTTCTTTTGTCTTAGACTCGAAGAAGGGATCTTGCTGATGTGCTTTTGAACAGAGGAGTCAATCTTGACCCACTAAGCAAGTGGTCAAAAGTAATGATTTTTGTTTTCATGATTGTTTTCTTATATCCATAGTCTTGTTTTACGAATCTTCCATAGTTAATATGTTATGAAAATTGTAGGTCGGCCTTGTTGTTTATGATTCACAAGTGCCAATCGGTGCAACCCCTGAATATTTGGCCGGTTTCTATATGGTTAGTGATCTTCTGTTCACCATTAATGATATATGTAAATTGTTTGCGTAAGTATGTACTTGGTGAATTTGTAGCTCCAAGGTGCTAGTTCGTTTTTGCCTGTGATGGCCCTTGCCCCTCGAGAGAACGAGCGGATTGTGGATGTAGCGTAAGTTACTATCACCTATTAAATTGGGGACGAATCTTAGTTTTGTTCTCGCGCGTATTGTGTGAATGTGTCCTTTGTTATGATGCAGTGCTGCTCCTGGGGGTAAAACTACTTACGTCGCTGCTCTAATGAAAAACACCGGTATGTCTTCATTGATTTCTTGTGCTCCTTACACTCTATTCCTCAGATTCTGGTTGATTATCTGAGTGTTTATAATTATTATCTTTGGTCTAAGTAAAGTTATAGTAATGCTGTAACCAGGCTTGATATTCGCGAATGAGATGAAAGTACCTAGGCTCAAGTCGCTAAATGCCAATCTGCACCGCATGGGGGTCACAAATACCATAGTTTGTAACTATGATGGAAGAGAGGTTTAGCTTCTTAAGCATTTCATCAACTTCATAGAAAGTCTTATATCGTTTCATTTGTGCTACCTCTTCACAAAACCCAAAACATCTACATACTGACACGACTGAAATGATTAGAATTGTTTTATTCACTTTTCTTTCAGCTACCAAAGGTGTTAGGGGAGAAATCGGTTGATAGAGTATTGTTGGATGCACCTTGCAGTGGGACTGGGGTAACAAACTTCGAGCTTAGTCTCTGTTAAGCTCTAGATTTTTTTAACTAAATGTTCTCTTCTCTGCTACCGATACAGGTCATTTCGAAAGATGAATCAGTTAAAGTTTCGAAATCCCTGGAGGATATAAAGAAATTTGCTCACTTGCAAAAGGTATGACAGTATGACGTCAAATTTATCTGAACAAACATATTTTACATTCTCAAAGAAATGCTATTATAACATTTTTTTTAACCTGCAGCAACTTTTACTCGCTGCTATTGATATGGTGGATGCCACTTCCAAAACCGGTGGATATATTGTTTACTCAACATGTTCACTTATGGTTGCTGAGGTCAGTGTCCTGATATGTTACTTCCCATATTTCTCTGCCTTGTTTCTTTATGCATTCTCTTATTTTTTGTTTTGTATTGAACAAAACTTGATCAGAACGAAGCCGTCATCGACTATGCTCTCAAAAAGAGGAGTGTTCAACTCGTTAAAACTGGACTGGACTTCGGCCAAGACGGGTAATGTACAAAGTTCCATCTACGTAAAGGAACATTACAATGATGCTAACGTTTTAATTTCTTTGTCCATGTCTTCATCAGATTTGTAAGATTTAGAGAACATCGATTTCATCCGTCTTTAAACAAGACCAAACGTTTTTATCCTCATGTACACAACATGGATGGATTCTTTGTGGCGAAGGTACTCGCTTTTATCCCTGTAAATTATATCAACCATGTCTTTTTCATTACTCAAGTTTAATAGTTGATAAACTGAAATCGATAAATCTGCATGTTTTGATGTTATGCGCTTGTTTTTCTTTATACAGCTAAAGAAGATGAGTAACATGAAACAAGCTTCAGAAGGTGATGGTGATGATGAGGCGTTGGGAACTGTAGATGAAGCTGATGTGTCCAGTGATGATGATGAAGCTGATGTGTCCAGTGATGATGATGAAGCTGAGGCCATGGAAGAGATGGAGAAACCTTCCGTTCCCAAGAAGCAACTCGAGAAAACTAAAGATGAAGCTGAGGCGTTAGGAACTGCAGATGAAGCTGATGTGTCCAGTGATGATGATGAAGCTGAGGCCATGGAAGAGATGGAGAAACCTTCCGTTCCCAAGAAGCAACTCAAGAAAACTAAAGAAAGCAAGGAGAGACTTGCAAAATCAAAGGAGAACAAAAGTGGCAAGAAAGATAAGAAATCAAAATCTAAAAATGCACCTAAAATAAAGAAGAAGCAAAGGAAGAGCAAAACTGAAGTGAGGATGGAGATTTCTCAAGCTAGGTAAGCAAGTTTTCTCACCTCTTGTCAAAAATCATTAACTGAAAGAAGAGACGCTTTGGGCTGTGTTATATTTATTGCTTTGCAATGTTTTTATTGAACACATTTGCAGGGAAGAGAAAAGAAGAGCAATGAGAGAGAAGTCGAAGGAGAAGCAATGATTCAGTGATTTTGCATCAAACACTATCCCATGGGGAAGTTTAAGGTGCCATGTATTGGCTTGTTTTTATTTATGAATTCACGAACTATTTTTGTAACATTAAAAGCTAGAAACAAGAGAATTACACTCTCTTAAGACTCCATGGACAGATCTTATGTGTCCAAAAGTTTTGTTTCAAAGTCTAGTCAAGTTGAGTTGGAGTCTTCAGCCATCATCAATCTCCTCACAGTCAAAAGCTAGGATGGGCGTAACTTGAAAACCGAACCAAATGTATTATATTCATAATTAAGAATCTAAAAGAAAAAACGAAAGCTAAACTGGATGAAACTTAGTGAAGTGAAAATTTACCAGTAACTAACGTTTAACTAATACTTTGTATTTTAGTTTCATTTGCACGTAAAAATAGATTAAACAACATTAACATAAATGAATCTTGTTTCTTTTTTTTTATTATTCTTTAGTACTTAAACCAACTTCGATTGCATCAAGCCGAGCCAATTTCATGTCCAGGTACAAACTGTATTACTTGGTTTTAGTTTCTGTAAAAACAAACTGAAATCAAATCGTACAATCGTAGACAACAATATATTGAAAGTTGTAAAAGGCTCTGATTTTCAGTTCATTATCTTTTCTTTCTTTTGGTTTTACAGGAAGATGACTAAAATTAGGGATTTGTCTAGTGAGCTGTTGATTGGTTGTAACTTGTAAGTAGTTAGAGACTTAAGAGAGATTCATCACATCTCTTTCCGAAGTGGGACTTGTGTTGGAGAACATGACAACCCATTCTTGACCTATCTCTGTCAGATACTCAGATCTTGTTTTTGGGACCTCTCAGTATTAATATTTGATTATTAGTCCTTAAATCTCTTTTGTGTGTTTTAATAATTAAAAAAAATTGCTTTACTCAAATTTATTCTCTTATAAAAAATACTTCAAATCTTAAAAATCCTAAAAGATATCTACCGGGTCGATTATTTGATTCAATCAATCAATTCTATTTTGTATTATAAAGGCATGAATAATTCAATACAATTTGTTTACTTTCTTGGTGATTTAATTATATACTCGAAAGAAGATTTATATTTGTCTACTGTTCAACATAATATTTTTGAAGCGAAAAAGATGGGTTATGTTTTAACAAAAGTAGATATAATTAAATCAGGTGAACAATTATTTTGTATTTTTTTTATTTTCTTGACGCTAAACAAAATCATGTGGACTGTGTTCTGACATTTGGGTTGTACTAAAGTATAAAGAAGAGTGGATATAAACTATAATTAAACAGTGATTAACTCGATATAACTTTACGTTAGCTTACTACATAAGTAAATTGGGAGAAAATATACATGTACACTTTATAAAAGCACGCTCATCATAGGTAACTATTTTGGTTGACTTTACTGAGCACACAATTTGAAGTGAATTAACAGAGTTAGCAACTATTTGGTAAACTAATTTACGTGGTCGTATTTTTGGATATTGAGATATACTAGTAAAAAGTAGGATCGTTTTTCTTTTTTAATAATGATATCATATTAGCACTTCTGCACATAATTCCATGAGAATGTCTTATAAAATTCATGGGTTGCATCCTTTAGAAATTACTAAAAATGTTAAACGAAAACTCAAACCGTTGAATCAAACTCTTTACAATATATTAAAAATGAATCATTGAGATAACTAAAATGAACAAATTATACCTACTTGTGTTTCTTTATGCTGAGCAATCTTCTGTTTTGTCAACTTCCTGTTGAACTATATCCACAAAAAACATTGTTTCTGCTCGATTCAATGGGAAAGTATTCAAGAAACAATGGGGCATGCAATCTTAGATTAATATCGGAAATAAATCAGAAATTGCTTCAACCCTTTTTATGCATCGTTAGAACTCCTAAGCTTTATAAAATCAGGATCGTGAAATTTAATCATTTTTAATACATAAAATCATTCAGGCATTTATTATTAGTGAGATTCCACTAATTATTAGTGAGATTCCACGAAGATTATATAGCCATTTATTTTTTGGAGTCTATAACTATTTGTGGAAACTAAAATAAATACAAGATTTTTAATATCTCTTTGTTTATTAATTGGAAGTATATATGGAATGTTAAGTCGGCAAATGTATCCAAAATTCAGATTATAAAATACAAAATCTTAATTTAAATTGGTAAAGCCTTTCTACACATTCAAATACATAAGGGAATTTTTCCTTATCAATTCATTATCATATTTTACAAAAATAACATGCGAAACAATCAAAATTTATATCACGTAAACAAAAACTCTAATTACAAACTATCCATTTTATGTCTATTCTCATAACAAATTTGTAAAATAGATAATAATCTTTATGAGATTTAAGTTTTGTGTCTAATAATTTGTAAAATCAAATTTGTAAAATATTTAAGAAGCTCTTGTAATTCAGTTGGTTAGTTCTTGTTACTTTGTAAATAAGATAATAAGCATTATGAATTTTTTTTCTTTTTTTTGTGTGTCTAAAAAGGCTAAAACTATTACAGCTCACGAGGGAGGAGGGGATCGTTGATGTAAACATTTGTCTTCCATTTTGGAGAAAACATTGAAATAATTGAATCCCTCAAAAAAGTATTAAAATAAAAAAGCATTCTAACTTTTTCTTTGACCAAACTCTCTTCTCTTCTCTTCTCTTCTTCTCTTTCACAGAACTCTCTTCTATCTATCTATCCCTGTTTCCATGGAAGCAAGGAGATGTGTTCATTTCTCCCTATCTTTCTCTTCAGCGTTACATGAACACTGATTGCTCTCTCTCCTGCTTTATTCTTCTGGAGAAAAAGGGTTTCTCGTGATCTCTAATCGCTCAAAAATCATAACTTTCAGGTAACAATTTAATGGCTTTTCTCTCTCTCTCTCTCTCTCTCAAGCTCTATTCTTTTTTTCTTTTCTTTTCTGGGTTTGATTCTCTGATTCTCGGTAGATCCAAAAGTATTTTTTAATTGGCTGTTCTTACTTTAACGAGATCTGTGTAGTAACCCCTTGAGAGAAAAGAAAGAAAAAACTAACCTTTTTGCATTGAAAAAGTTTTGAATTTTTAATCTGATTTTGGTTACCAAGAGAGCTTTATGCTGAGTTTGATTCAATTGACTCTCAGTTTAGATCCGTGATTTACTAATCTTCTCATGTTTTTTGAGTAACAGGCTTTGCTTTAACTGATGCTACAGGTCACGCTTTGATGGAAGTCTGTGGCAATATTTGATTTATACTAGAGTCAAGAAACGTTACTCAAATCAAGAATTAGTTTTTTTTCCTTTAAAAAGTTAATCCATGGCCTCAAAAACTCCAGAAGGATCACTTACCAGTTCCTGTAAAAGTATGTCAGTTAGTACTTTAGCAGATCAAGTCTCTTCAAGCTTGTCTTTAGCCGATCCAAGCACTGACAACAGCAAAACCGGTAATAACAACAACAACAACAAGACCAGCGAGGACCAAGGAGAGAGCGGGAAGAGCAGCACGTGTAGACCGAGCACGAGCAGTGATATAAGCGACGAGAGCACTTGCAGCAGCTTCAGTAGCAGCATCAACAAACCTCACAAGGCCAACGATGTGAGATGGGAAGCTATTCAAGCCGTTAGAACCAAACACGGCGGTTTGGGTTTGAACCATTTTAGGCTCTTGAAGAGGTTGGGATGTGGTGATATCGGAACCGTTCATCTCGCTGAGTTGAACGGGACGAGGTGTTACTTCGCCATGAAGGTCATGGACAAAACGGCTCTGGCTAGCAGGAAAAAGCTTCTTAGAGCTCAGACCGAGAGGGAGATACTGCAGTGTCTTGATCACCCGTTTCTTCCTACACTGTACAGTCATTTTGAAACGGAGAAGTTCTCTTGTTTGGTTATGGAGTTTTGCCCTGGTGGTGACTTGCATACGCTGAGACAGAGACAACCTGGGAAACGCTTCACCGAGCAAGCTGCAAAGTAAGAATTAACTTTCTTTAAATCCAAGAAACCACTCTTGTGTGTGTGTGTGTGTTGACTTCTTCGATACTGTTGTTTTCAGGTTCTATGTAGCGGAGGTGCTTCTTGCAATGGAGTATCTACACATGCTGGGGATCATTTACCGTGATCTGAAGCCTGAGAATGTTCTTGTGAGAGAAGATGGACACGTGATGCTTTCGGATTTTGATCTCTCCTTGAGATGTACCGTTAGCCTCTCTATAGTTAGATCAACCAATCCTGGATCCGAAGGTTTGTCAAAGAACTCAGTTTCTTGCTCTCAACAACCCGCTTGCATCCAGCAGCCATCCTGCATCTCAATGGCTCCAACGTCTTGCTTCGGTCCTCGGTTCTTCTCATCCAAGTCTAAGAAGGACAAGAAGGCAAAGACAGATAACGGAAACCACCAAGTAACTCCCTTACCAGAGCTCGTTGCAGAGCCGACAAGCGCACGTTCCATGTCATTTGTGGGGACGCACGAGTACTTAGCTCCAGAGATCATCAAAGGCGAAGGGCATGGAAGCGCTGTTGACTGGTGGACTTTTGGGATCTTTCTTTACGAGTTGTTGTTTGGTAAAACACCGTTTAAAGGCTCAGGGAATAGAGCAACGCTGTTCAATGTCGTTGGTCAGCCGCTGAGGTTCCCTGAGTCTCCGGTTGTTAGCTTTGCGGCTAGAGATTTGATAAGGAGTTTGCTTGTGAAGGAGCCACAGCATAGGTTAGCTTACAAGCGTGGAGCAACGGAGATGAAGCAACATCCTTTCTTTGAAGGAGTGAATTGGGCTCTGGTTCGGTGTGCCACTCCACCTGAGGTTCCTAAACCGGTTGATCTTGAACCGCCGGTGAAACATACTCCTGCTACACCAACGGCTTCTGCTGCATCTACAAGCGTGAGATCTGACCAGAGCAATTATCTTGAGTTTGATTTCTTCTGAACTATTTGGATCATATTCTCTTATTGTTTCTTGTTTTTAGTTTATTTGAAACATGTGTTCTTTCTTTGTCTTTTTTCTTTTCTGGACAAGCTCTGAGATTTGTATCATTCTTCAAATATCTGAGACAGTTTCTGTACCCATGTTCTTAAGCTTAAATGTTAAGAGACGCGAACTATTAAGAATCCAAAAACCACTTTTCATGATCTTAACTCAGAACCAGAGATTGTCTAATATAATTATCAACAAGACAGTTCTTACATAAAACCATCCTCTACCAACTCTATACAACAGACGAAGAGGATCATTCTAAATGGCTGAGATAATAATAACCATTCCAAAGATATATATATAACAGATGGGTTTTATTTCAATTGCTTGTAGCTGCTATACGCAATAGCCACAGATGCAACAGCACAAACAACAGACAAAGCAGCATATGTGTCTTCTTTCTCCCAATTCTCCAACCACATTGACATTGCAGCACAAATCTTGAATCCACAAGAAGATCCATTCTTGCTGTTACTTACCCTAGAAGATGCACTTTTTACAGATATTTCTTTTTCCGAGGTCATACTCTCAGTGTGATTCTCCTCCTCCATACACCAAGATGAATTCCCATTTTGTTGGACATAGTTATCTGATTCTTGAGACACCTCCCGGTCGGTGATCTTTTCAACATTTCGTTGTTGGAACCTTTGTTCTTGAGTTTTCTTCTGTTCTTCTTCTAACAGACCCATTTCACCCCTATGAAGCAATTAAGTTAAAATTGTTTCAGATACCGAAAGAAAATGAATAGAGAATAGTCAATAAAAGAGGCTTTGATCTCTTATGTACACCTCCAAAGGCGGTCTAGGATTTCGCCTCTGTAAATATGTTGCTCCAGCAGTTGAGGTACATCTTCTAGAGTCACAAACCCATACCTAACAGAACAAGAACTCTTGTCAGTTACACAACTCAAATCTTTTTTTTTTCAAATCCTAATATATAGGATTTTTTTGACTTACCAGTTTCCTGCTACTCTCTGGTTAATGTTAGACCCATAGATGATAACATCTCCAGTGTACTTGTGACCACCAATATGAGAACAAGGGCTGACCGAAACTCGACCTTGAAGACCACAAATTTCAATTTCTTCTCTGAATCTAGTAACCAGAGAAGGTCCACAGACACCACAACGCCGGTCTCGGGATCCATGACAACACACAAAGACGTAAGAACCACTTAGAGGCTCAGGGTTCCCAGGCAGCCACACAACATCCTTCACAAGCACCTCTTCAACAAATGTGTCCACATCAAAATGAGTCAACCTTCTGCAATATTAAAAAAAAATGTCAACTTTTTTAACCAAGAAAACACACAAGAGTGATTGTATAGAGTTTAGTAAACCTGTATCTGATCATATCAGGAAAAATCAGAACATCCCCATTCGAAGTCTCGGTTCCATCATGTCCCTCACATATTGTGAGTAGAGTCTGCAAAAAGATAACAACTTCACAACTCATTAACATCTTTACCACTCTTGATTAAAGCTAAGATCAAACCCTAAGTCCACTTTAAAACTAGAGAACAATTCAAAGGGACTAAGAATAAGAAAGGTGACCTCTTTCTTCATATTGCACTTCCTGGCAGACACGACGGAAGAGAGAAGCCTGGGCAACCGATCGAACTCGGAGGCCTCGATCCTGGCCGGCCAAAAGGAGGGCTTTTTGTAGCAGAGGAAGACATGTCTCTCGTAGAACTCGACGGTTCCGGCGAGTTTCTCAGGTCCGAAATCGGCGGCGTCTTCGCTGATGGTCTCGCTTTCGAAGCTTGCGGAGCGGGAGGTTGATTCGGTGTCGAAAGGATTGGATAGGGAGATAGGAGACGAGGAGGAGGAGGAGGATTGTTTAGGGTTTCTGATGAAGGGGTCGTCCATGTATCTTCCGCTTCCCATTGATTTTTTTTTTTTGGTTGGAGAGAAGATGAGAACTGAAGAAAGTTTGGAGAAGGAAGTAAATATTATAGTCTGATTTATTTATATAGTAATATATTGTGTATTAATTATAGCTGACACCATGTTTCTACACTTTCATTTGTTTTTCATTCCAATTCAATTTAAGACTATATGAGATTCCAATCCGCATAGTTGTAGGGATGTTGATTTTCATTTTATATACATAAATATTTGAATTAATGATAAGAAAAAAAAATCAAATGTTTAAAATTAGAATAATAAAATTATATTTAATAAGAAATCAAATATCGGTTTGTTAACTAATCTAGTTTTGTAAAAGTAGATGGTTATATATTAAAAATGATATATGATTAAATTATATTATTAATAATAAATGAATGGTAACTGATTTTTATGGAGATTCTATTTTTTAACAAAATACACTGTGATTTATGTTTTAGTACATAAAATAAGATTTTTTTTTTTAAAAGAGCTCAAACCTCCGAAGTTTGGGAGCTTTGGTCGGGGTCATGGTTTGTTCGGTGTGAAGTTTTTAACGTTTTATCGGTAAGTTTTGTTTATACACTTTAAAGTTTAAAACGTTAAAAACTTTAAAAGTTTTGACCAAAAAAAAAGTATATAAATTGTCCCTTTTGTCCCTTTTTTAAGTTAAAAAAAAAGTATTACGTAAATGTATAAGTTGTTTATAAAGGTATAGATCGATCAATACATGCATCAGCTGGTGGTAATAAAATAAATGTAAATGCATAACTACATCTGTAACATTAATCTAGCTAGTAGTATTGTGTCGCTAAACTACAGCTATTTCTTTCTAAATAAGTAATTTTGTACAAGTAAATTTCAGCCATCACTACAATTCTACGCTCAATAGTTTTGGTCTAATTCTTGTCGTCACCATCCACTAGCTTCCCTCAGAACAAACTCGTGTCTGCAACACAACAGAGAGGGGTTTTAGTACAATTGGATGTGACAATCTTACATATATTCAGGTCGTTAAAAACATAGTACTAATTACCTGAATATATACCACCCTAATAATGGCTAATTTAACAAACATATTCTCGCCTAAATGACCACTTTCTCTTATAAATTAAACCACAAGAACCAAAACATAAACATATTCTGCTGGCTAAATGAAAAAAGGAAGTACATAATGTTGGCTGGATATCTAATCTTGTATTAATAGTCACCTAACCAAATGTCTCTTACACCGTTAAGATTTCACCCTATAAAACGGCACAAAGTCTGAAGAAGTTCACATCACCTCCTTCAAACAAGAACAATGGAAAACCGTTATGAAGAGCCCTCAACCATTTACCCTACGCCTAAACCAGGTCAAACTAAAGAAGAAGAAAAACAAGTTGAGGAAGACGCCAGATTGCTAGCGAGGAGCCTCTCGAACGCAGCGGCCTTCCCCATGGTTCTAAAGGCCGCCTTGGAGCTCGGTGTCATCGACACCATCGCCACTGCTGGCGTTGGTTTATGGCTCTCACCTTCTGAGATAGCACTAAGACTCTCAACGAAACCGAGAAATCCCCAGGCTCCGGTTTTGCTTGACCGGATGCTGCGTTTACTCGCTAGCTATTCCGTCTTAAAATTTCGTACTGTTATAATAGACGATAACGGGCAAACCAAACAAATGGGGAGCGTATATGCAGCCGAACCGGTCTGTAAGTTTCTCCTGAGCAACGTAGGCGGCTCAGGTTCATTCGCATCTATGATCAGGTTGGACCTTAGCGACGTCAACATCAAGACCTGGTACTCTATTATTTCTGAAAATTTACACACAAAAGTGACAAAACTACAGTTTATAAATCTTTTATTTCATTTAACCAATTATATTTCACTGTCCTTTACAATTTTGATAATGAAAAATATATTCCATTTTTGACAAAATCCATTCATTTTATTCATTGCATTTTTACTCAAGTAGTGCTATTTATTTCATGGTTACCATTTACAGCTATATATAAGCCGGTACAATCAAAAGATTAATTAGACCATTTTATACAACAGGAGACAGCTAAAGGATGTAATACTAGACGGAAGTGATGCATTCAGATCTGCTCATGGCATGAAACTATTCGAATACTTGCAGGCCGATGAACCATATCGTCAAATGTTTAGCCAGGCTATGTCGGAATCTTCCACCATGGTTATGGAGAAGTTTCTCGAACTTTATGAAGGATTCAAAGATGTGAAGACTTTGGTGGATGTAGGAGGAGGACTTGGTAACACAATAGGTCTCATCACTTCCAAGTACCCTCATATTATGGGTATTAATTTTGACCTAGCTCCGGTATTAGCCCGTGCTCCTCTTTATCCCGGTATGAGTCATGCTCTTAATTTTTGTTTCTAATACTATGTGAGACAGTAAGTATATATACGTACGATCATAATATTTTTAAAACTTCTTAGGTGTAAAACATGAAGCGGGAGATATGTTTACAAAGATTCCAAAAGGAGATGCAATTTTCATGAAAGTAAGTCATATATATATATATATATGTATATATATATATATATTTATACAATGTCAATCAGTAAACATATACAATTCTGTATCATAAATTTGAGAAATTGAAAGAGTAAGAATTATTATTAGACTCTCATGAAAAATAAGTTATAGTATGCATATTTTATATAGGAACTAAATCAACCAAGTTTTATAAACTAACATGAAAATAGTATATTTAATTAAATGCTAGTTTTCTAATAATTGATATTCTTCTAAATCTTTCTTGATTCTTCATGTTTACCCAATTTTTATACAGTAAAATCTTTTCGATCTCCGAGTAGAATTTGCTTGTTTCAACTTTTACCTGAATTTGGAGTATATAACATTTTTTTAAAGAGTTGCATATTATTTTTTTAGAATTTAAATTTACAAGACATCTGGAAATTGAAAAAAATAAACAGAAAGAAAACAACTTGAAAGAGGTTATACTTATAAGTTCTAACATAATAAGTTTGATATCATGACAGTGGATTTTGCATGATTGGACGGACGAACAATGCATACAGATTCTTAAAAACAGCTGGAAGAGTCTCCCGGAAACTGGAAAACTCATAATAGTGGAAATGGTTACACCAGGTGAAGCTAAAATCAGAGATATATGTTCTAATATTGTGTTCAGCATGGACATGACAATGTTAACACTATTGGATGGTAAAGAAAGATCTCTCGCAGAGTTTGAAAATTTAGCATATGCATCAGGTTTTTCACGTTGTGAAATCGTATGTCCAGTTTATCCCTTCTCCGTCATCGAAATCTACAAGTGAATTCGACATATGCCACTATGGCACTTTGCTGCTATTGTCTACACGTAACCTTCTTCTATTTGGCTTGTAATAAAATGTTTATGATTACTATCTGTGTGGTCTTTGTAATTTTGATGTACGAGTTCAATAATTTGTCTGGCTGTGTCTGTTGTCTACATGGTGTAATGCAGTATCGTCTGTGATAAGGGATATATACACTTTTCTTATAAAATGTATTTTATTTACCAAAAAAATGTATTCAAAATATTTTATATTATTTATTAGTGGAAGCATCTTTAGTCCAGCGAACTAAGAGTTCATTAATGATTCTATATCCAAAGTCTAGAGTTTGAATCCAAAAAATACAAATTATGTAGATTACAAGAGATATTCAGCGTAGTGCATGATGTATCATCAAAATGTATCATCAAATATGGATAGGATCTCATAAGGTGGCTAAGATATAAAAAAACAAAAACGGTGTGTATAGGCTCCACCTAACTATTTCCTGGGTCCGTCCTTAATTCAAAGTAATGCAGTTAGACGTGTCTTCTCGTAAGGCGATAGAATTATCAATTGTAGAATTATTTATATAATATTTCTCATAGTTGTAATAACATAATTAATCAGACGGTTAAAATATTATTTATTATTTTTATATTAAAGTTTGCAATAAATCATATCCTTTAAAATAATTACCATTTATATATTTGTGTCTCTATATGTACATGTATAAGTTGTTTTCAAAAATGTATCAACTAATTTTTTCTAAAATTATATGGATCGTTCAATGAGTAATAATTACTACTACAGAGTTCTAAATATTTTTATTATATTTTTATCTATTTTTATATTTGACTGACAAGAAATATAAATTTATATCCCAATGTTAAACTTTTCTTTATATTACGCAAAGCTTTACAATTAATATATGATTATTAAATATTAATTGTGTGCCTATATATTTGAAATAATCTTATCAAAAATTTTAAATGTATAAAAAAGTATAATATTCATATTAGTTTTTAACCATAATAAATATTTTGTGAAATTTATTTACTATTAATTTATTAATATAAGAAAAAGGAAACGAAATAAATAGAATTTTAAATATTTAAAAGTAATTTTATTTTATTTATTTTAAAAATAATATAAATATATAATCAAGAATATTTGATCTATCTTCTACTTTACTTTTTATTAGTTCATAAATATTTTATTAGTTCATATATATTTTTCCTTAATTATTAGAAGTTTTTCAAAATTTTAATAAGAACATATAAATTTAAAGATATACACATTTAAGAAAATATTCTTAAATATACATATAATTTACATTCAAGAACTCTAACAACACGTTTATGAAGACATTTAAAAATTAACAATTTTATTTTTACAAATTCAGGAAAATATCATAGATTCAGACATATGCAATACAAATTGCCAAACCTTATAAAGAAAAAAATGTTGGTCGGTTTCGTTTCAAAAATAAAATTGTTGGTCAAATTTCCTAAATAGTTTTTTTACATAGTCTCCAAAAATCAAAGTGACTAAATTATGTTACATTAATTCCGTAGTTGATAATTATATCATCATTTATAAATCTACTTAATTATTTATCAAAATATCTATTAAAATAAAAAATAATAAAATTGAATATATTCTTTTTATGAAACTTTTCAGTTTATTTCACAAATTCTTTTTTTTGCGAAACAATTTTTGAATAATATTAAAAGATTTTTTTATTCCCAGACTAGCCAATTATAATCAAATGACCAATTTAAGTGGGGCTTATGGTATTAGGTATTTGAAAGAATTCTGGTTTTTTAGCAAACTAGGTATTTTGCCCGCAAATGCGGGCTTAATCTTCTTAAGAATATTTATTAGTTTATATCTATTAAAACAAATATCAACATTATAAATTATTATCTACGTTCTCAAAAATTTAAATTAAACATCAAATTATTTTTATATATGAATAGGTTTGCATAAAAATATATATGATTAGTATTTTTTTGAAATTAAAAAAAAAACACTAACATGTTAGGAATATCTTACTAAATCTATTGTTAGATTTTTTTAAAAAAATTATAAATATTTTAATATCTTAATTTTTTAAATTTATAATAGAAAATATTATTTTCAGGTAATAAAAATATAATTTTAAGGTAATAAAAATATATAATAAGTTATCAAATATATTATAGAAATCCAATATTATTGACATAAATTCATTTTTGATTATTTAATAAATTTTATATTATTCATTAAAAGTATCAACAACTTTAATCACTCTAACTTTGTTTTGTGATATTCTATAGGCATAGATAGATTCAACAATTTCATGGTGATATTCTATAGGTCTTATTTGGTTGCCATAATATATTTGTTGTCATGATTTACTAAGTGAATAATTATACTTGCATTGAAAAATATCCTACGAACTAATTTATAAAATATATGTGAAACCGCAAAAAAGATTAAGAAACTAAAAAGATATCCAATTAATATATATTAATAGATAATCTCTATAATATTATCTGAGAAGTCAATTTTCTATGTGTCGCGTTCACGTTAACTTTCAGCATGGTTGATTACAGTGATACCCTTGATGAATTAAAAATATTACATTTATATATTATTATTGAACTCATTATTTATTTTCCTTTTTAAAAATTTCCAAATAACATATATAATAAAAAAAAAACATTTATAAAGTAAAAAAACTAAAACGAAAATATATGTATATATATAATATGATTTCATTAAAAAGGAAAGTTCACAAAATAAAAAAACTTCCATTAAAATTATTTTTAAATAGCATAAAATATAATTTTCTATAAAATTTTATATTTGTGGAAATTAATATAACCATAATCAAAATATCAAAGTAAATCTGAATTCTCATTTTTAAAATAATTTAAAATAATTCTCAGTTTATCATTTAATAAATCTAAGACTAAAATTATTTAAAATTTATATTTAATTATTGTAATTAGTGATATGTGTTCATAAGCTTCCAAAAATATATTAGTGATCACTGCTTTATTTTATAATATATATATATTTTTAAATCAACATATAATTCGATAAATATTATGAAAATACATGCACATTCAAAAGGATAAATAAAGTTAATTTTATTTTATTTAACTATAATAAAAATAATTATACTTGAGTTTCAATTTGAAAGAACATATCTAACTCAATATACTCACAATATGAATGACTCGACTCATCCAACTTATATTTAATGTCATAGTTTTAACTATAATACGAATATATAATTTTATAATAATTTATTTTATAAATGTTAATTATAGAATGACTCAAAACAAATTAACCCACTGTTAAAATTTAGTTCTTTTGTAAATTTTATATATATGCATGAGACTGTAAAATATTATAGTTATATTAATTTATGTAGTTTGGAATTAGACATTTTAGTTTATTTTATGTCATTTTAAGCACAATATATCTTAAGTCATACAAAATCTTTCTCAAATATATTTACACATCTAAGACAACAACCAACGCAAATGCAAATAAACAAATTAATCATAATTTTACTATATTTAAAATAAAAAGTATTATAGTTTCAGATAAATATATTCACTCCAATATTCCCAAATTATAACTAAATCAACTGTAAAAATAAAAAAATCAAGTAGATATACAATAATTAAAATAATGTCTAATTAAAGTAATATAATATTATTAATATAAATTATACATACAATTATAAATTAATTTAAAATTAAAAGTAAATAGCAATCAATTATTGTATATTTACTTTATAAATATTTATATCTGTGCATGTGCACGGGAAAATCACCTAGTAACAAAGTATATGTCAAAACAATCTATACAATAAAAAGGAAATACACCTCTTTCTTGAACTATATGATTTTTCCACTTTCTTATTCATCTTAATTCAACAATTTTATGGTCATATGTTAGTCTAAGAGAATTTGTTTGCTATTATGGTTCTTAAGTGAGTAAATTGCATTGAGATTTTTCAATAACATGGGGTTTTATAATAAAAAACCATATTATTGAAAAAACATGGTTGTTATTCCCATGAATTAATTTAAAAATCAGATAACTACAACAGCAAAAGTTAAATATTTTAACGTTTGAATATTTATTATATAATTATCATTTATTAACGTCCTAATATATTATTATTTAAAATAATACTTATTGGCGATTTCAATTAGAATAAAAAAACCCTAAATTTTGAACTAAAACTGAATCAATAATCATTGAAAACTACACTATGCATATTAGGATAATATGAGAATAATGTGCCAGAAAACGAACAAAAACATCAGAACAATCTCTGCAAGAGTATATGAACGTAAACCCATGTTACGATCACAAACCGATAAAAGCATATCTAGAATTTTTTTTTCTTAGAAAGAGTAATCTAGAACTGTGTTGTTGGTTTAAGACTGAAAGTTAGTTCAAAAAATCTAATAATCTATGGGTAGGAAAACACACTACACAAATAATAATCGAGATGCTATCTTTTCAAATACTTAATAACATGTTTACCATATTTTCCCCAAAAAGTACAAGTCAGTTTTGAAGGATTGTAAAAAATTAAACAAACCATCAAACCTAATTAATAAGATCGAGTAAGGTAATTATTTTTTCATCGACTTTGGTTGCTAATAATATATTAAAAGATTTGAAAATCAAGTATAAATCTTTTGTTAGAGAAAAACATGTATATATATTAAAATTATGAAAAATATAAAAAGTAATTACTCATTAAGGGTAACATAGACTTTAACCGATCTAACTTTTAAAGTGGGAGCTCCGTTGCGAAAATTTACTTCGCAAATATATAGAAGATAGATAGATAGATCTTACCTTATTGGATTTAGTATTTATAAAAAATTTTACAAATCCATACTTATTGAACTTATCATTTGTATAAATCCCATTGAATCATCTCTTATTGAACTTATCATTTGTATAATATTTATCAAGAATTATTTTGGATTATCTAAAAATGATTTGTAGTCAAAATTTAGCTAGAGAAAATACCACCTGATGAGATGGAATTTGACAAAAAAGAATATTTCGTCTTCTCCGTTTTATCATCTGTCAAAAGGTAGGAGTGCGTGCGAGTATTTGTAACTCTATTACCCTCTGTGATCCCATCAAGCCGCCACCACGACCGCTAGTCCTCATCCCCGAACACCTGCTCACTAGTCGGAGACTTTTTGTCCACGTCGATTCTTGGACTCACCGATAGAGATACATCTGATTTGTTCTGTTCTTTTAACAAAATTTTGTTTACTTGATCTGATGATGATAAAAACGGGCAAATATTCAATTGTTATAACTCAAAAGCTGAAGAAGTATTGTTTTTGGAGACAGGCCTTCTCGTTAACATAGTTCCACTTAAAAGCTTGAATGATGTGGAGGTGTCAAAGGGAAGACATGAATGTCACTGCCTTCCAACGTGTTACCTCTGTGGTCCCATCAAGCTTTTAATCGTGATAGATAGGTTTGTTTCCAGATTTTCTTTGATTAATCTATAATAATAAAGTTGACAAGAAACTCTCCACAATGAACCACGTCTCCTCCCCTCTTATACCCAAATTTCGCCACGTGTCAATCAGCTGTGCGTCTTCTCATTCTCTCGCTGAGCTGCTTCTAATTTTTCTTTTTGGTTTTCGCAGAACGCGTGGCAGCATTTATGTATATGTCAGCTGAGATTTTAGGCCCACAAAGCCCATCCTTTGACAAAGAGGATGTGTCAATTTCGTAAATTTCTCATCCCTAAACCTAGGCCGTCCTGCTTCCCCTTCCCACTCAAGAGACGATTGCAAAACGTCTCCCGTTATGGCATCGACTCCTCTACATCCACTACTTGATCTTCATTGCTTCTTAACTTTTTCTTCACTGCCGAGCTTGAAATCTATCTATATAGACTGGCATGAGAATCTGCAGAGAAAATCATTTGCTCCTTCATCAATCATAGAACACTCAGTCTCTTTCAGCCATCTCCGACTATGGAAAATCATCAACTTCAGTTCGCTGAGTGTAAGGCTGATCGCTAGATGAATGTCGTTAAACTTTTGGCAAAAGGAAAATCACATATCTCACTGTAAGTTAATTTTTGGCACAATGATTAAAAAAATCTCTTGGGACTTATTTTTGGTGATGTTTCTATGATGAGCAGGAGAAAGAGATAAGTGACAGTCAAATGGCTACTTGGTTTAGCTACAGTTGATCCAAATGTAAAAGGTGGTTTAAGGTGGCCGTTTGGTAAACCTAACTCTGAGGCTTAGGGTGAGAGAGACTGATAGATTCAATGAGAGGATTGGAACGGGGCAAGTCAATAGGGAGGTGATTCTGATGCTCAAAGACATGAAACAGGTACATTATTGTACTCTTTTGTATCTTTGAAACTCTACTGGAAGTGAAGCTTTGTTTGCTACTTTTTGGTCTGCAGCAGCAGAACATTGATAGGGGTTGTGTTTTGGAAATGCTCAGAGATGTTCTTAGAACCTTGTGGGATTTCTTGCATTGTGAAGCCTATCTTACATGATCATTTGTAACGTGTATGGGACTGCTGATCCCATTGTTTCGAGCCGGTTCAGGTGTTTCTTCCTTCCTTTCCATATCTATTACTTGGTAATTAAATCTTGATCAACCTTTGTTTTTTTTTTAACTTATTAACCAACCTTTGTTTTATTCACGTATGTGTGTGTTTTCTCTTTCAGATTACTAATACGTTTCTGGATAGTCATGTCTGTTGTTTAACCAAAGACTGAGACTACAGCCACTAATGCGTATGGTGTGGAAAAAGATGTTGGAGCCATTTTCTTTTCTCTGAGTTAAAAGTTTTTAATAAATTTCTGTTGTATTTGGCTCTTTAAATCTTCGTGTTAGTTTCCAAACATGAAAGCATCAATTTGTAATTTTATACATAGGTAAGTTCAGTTTGACAGAAAATCATCAAACTTATTTGCTTAAACAAGTACGCTTCATATATTTGACAATGTGATCTGGTATTTTTTTCATTTTCGAAATTTACAAAATAAATATTATCTCCCTATTCTACCACAAGTTTGATACCACTTATAAATTTGAATGACTATTTTCATAAATACTCTAAATTTGATATAAAATAACATTAAATTAATTTTTCAAATTTAACCTCTTAACACTAAACTCTTAACAATCTAATCTATTAAAATTGAAGTACAAATTGAAATTAACCCTTATTTTTTCTCAAATATTACAAATCTATGCCACTAAACTAAACCATATTTAACACTTAAATCAAACCAATTGAATTTAAATAGCTAACCAAACATTATGCGTACACCCTCATTAACAACTTAAACAAACCATCGCAATTCAATTGTTTGGTCAACTGAATTATTTAACTTAAAATTATCATCAATTTAGTCAACTAAGATTCATCACAATTATATCTTATCGTACTCGGTGAAAATTTTCCTTTGCAAAATCATATATGATGTATTCATACGATTATATACTAATTTAAAATAAACTAACATGGAACTCTCGACCATTTAAATACCTTTTATATGAGAATACCTTTAATATGTGTATACCACCACTAAATCAAATGTCATATCAGATAGTAGAGATTACAAATGTAATCTATTCAAACGTGATATTTCTATATAAATAAAAATAGATTTTTTCTGTTTATAAAAAGTGTAAATCACATTTGATATCCATATAAAAATATTCCTGTTTAAATAACATCCTAATCGTATGCTACTTTATAGTAACAAATCAAAATCTCTTATCTTAACAAATCAAATTTGGTTATATAATCAAAATTAAAGGAATGGAAAATTTCTTATTCTAAATTAGTATATTCTCAGTATATAACGTGTAAATCAAGTTTCATATCTATTATATTAACTAACCAAACATAATTAATTAGAGAAAAATATGAATAGTTATTAAATTTATATATAACACATATATTCTCTTTAAAATTTTGTAAATCAAGTTTGATATCTATTTTTTTTTTAAGATTTCGTTAAAAACTTACACCCTCCATCCACCAAACAATAGAAATATACCTTACTCCTAGCTTGAAAGCATATAAACAAAAATAGTATTGTGTATACAAATGTCATATTATGAAAATATATGTCTTAGGTTAATGTCTAAAAATATGTATTATCATATAAAAAATACTGATCAATATATAAAAATAAAAGAATACCCGCACGGACGTGCGGGTCAAAACTCTAGTAATCATTAAAATCTAAACTCAAATATTATTACATTTCTAAGTGGTGATATCTTTAAAAATGATACTTAACTTATGGTATTTGTAACAATTTCTCTTAGAGACTGGTGTTACTATATTGTTTTCATGTAGTTGAACAAGACTGGTTAATAAAAACATACTGTTTTCAATTTAAAATGTGGCAGAAAATTGAGGTTGATTTCTATCAGGAGAAAATTATTACATTTTGTTTCTAATAAACAATAAATAATTTCCTACATATATATACTAAAAGAAACCAAATCATTTTTGATAATTCGAAAGCCAAATGACAAATTATTATGTGGATGTATACTAAGATTTTTTTTTACAAAAAACAAAAAAAAATCACATAATCAATACTTCCAAATGTTAATCTTTCACACAACAACAATAATTTATAACAAATAGTACTTAAACTGAAATAAACGGTATATTCAAAAAAAGCATGACAGTCGCTCTTTATAAGCTTCAACTATAGTACAATAAGAGTGATTTGTAATGCAATAATTACCTCAGTTCAGCCAATAAGCATGGTAGTGATTTGGTATTTAAATAAAATAAAATTTCAAATGCAGTTCCATCTATATACTGTTCACGTATGTTCTCTAATTAAAACACTAATTTTATTTTATATTTAAATTTTAACTTAATTAACTTTGTTATGACTATCAGATATTTTATTCTATTTTTATTGATTCGATTAGTTACAAACACTTATGCTATTCAAGTTTGAACTAAACAACTTCAAAATAATACTCTATAATCGCTAACAACTGTCAAGTAGATCAGAAAAATATTATTCTCTTTCAACATATTTTCATTTTTACATTTTTGAACAACTCTATTCATTAAGACCATAAAACAAATTGTAAATTCATGTAAGAATAAAACATATAAACCCGGCGCGTAGCGCCGGAATACCACTAGTTTATTAAAAAGGTTAAAAAGTTCATATATATATCTGAAGCTCCCTTTTTATTTTTTGATCAACATATATCTAAAACTCATAAAATCCTTTTTAATCACCTCCTAAACACATAAATTTTTGATGCCTAAACACATAATTTTTTCGGAACGTTGCAATTATACATATACACAATAACAACCTCTTGATACCGAAGTTACTTTGTTCCATCTCCTCCTTTTAAAATATTGACTACCATCATATGCACTGTGCCTCATGCTTTATCCCAAAATAGATGGTCTTATGATATAAAATCTGTTACTTCCAAACCCGACCAGTATTTTGACCATATTTTGAAACTGTACATTGTCCGCATAGGGTGCGGACCGGTCACCTAGTTTTGTTTAAATCCCAAGTTTTTCAAAATTCTTTTGAGTTTTGTATATAATGAAATCTTTTCAAACCATCAGTTCAATAAGGCCCCCTAAGTTTTATAAAAGAGGTAAACGGCAATATCTCTCCCACAAGTATAATAAATAAATAAATATTATTAAAAATTGATCTTTTTATTTTAGTAAAAATAAAAAATTTGGAAACCATTTTCGTTAAAGAAGTTTAGAAGACCTTACTGAATGTTTATAATATTTTCTGAATTTGAGTTGTATGTATATCTAGAAAAACATTCCTGAATAAGTAATAATATCTTCTTAAAATTTAGGAATATATTGATAAATATATATAATATATTTATCAAATTTCAAAGTTTTCCATAAATATATATTTAGAAATAAATTTTAAATGTATATTTGGAAATACATTAATTAAATTATATTTATGAATACCTACTACTTTAAATTATATTAATATTTAGTAATATATTCTTATATTTATAACATTTTTCTAAAGTTCTAGAAAAACCTTCTTGAATTAGATATCCTAAACTTTATAGGAACTATTATACATATTTAAGTATGTATATAACTATATATGTTAAATTCAAAAAGATTTCATACACATTTTAGATAATTTTCCTAAATATATATACAATCACATTCATGATGACTATTACACGTTTGTGAGGACAATCCAAAATTTGTGAATTTTATTTTAGAGGGATATATCATACATATTTAATAAGGTAGTAAAAATAGTTTCCAAAAAGTTAAATTTCTTTTTCAATTTTTTTTTTATTTTTTGAATTATAATTTTTGATTTTTAATATTTGTTTTAATATATAACTGTGTGAATTTATAAACGAGATTATAACTGTCATTTTCCCTTTAATAAACATAATTTGATCATTAAATGTGTATATCTTTAAATTTATATGTTCTTATTAAAATTTTGAAAAACTTCTAATAATTAAGGAAAAAAATAGATGAACTAATAAAATATTTATGAACTAAGAAAAAATCAAGTGTGGAAGCCCCTTTGGTCTAGTGGTTTGACTAAAGATTCAATTGCTTCTACATCTGGAGGTCTGGGATTCAAACTCCAGAAAATACCAAATTATGCAGCTTATGGAGAAACAGGTTACAGGAGATCTTCAGCTTGGTGCAGGGCGTACCAGCGAACATAGATCTCATAGGACGGCTCATAGAGTGGTGCAGTCAGGCGTGTATTCTCACCGGAAGGTAGAATTGTCGGCTGTAGAATCGTCTTTGTAATATTCTCATCATTGTAATAGCATAATTAATCGATTCTAGACGTTTAAAAAAAAAGAAAAAATCAAGTAGAAGATAAATCAAATATTCTTGATTATATATATATATATATATATTATTTTAAGTGGAAGTTCCTTTGGTCCAGTGGTTTGACTAAGGATTCATTAATGCTTCTACACCAAGAGGTCTGGGTTTCGAATCTCAGTGAAGACGGAATTATGCGAGTTAAGAGAGAGAAAACTTACAAGAGATTCTACAGCATGGCGCAAAGAGTACCGTTAGACATGAATTCGATATGATGGTGACGGATAGAATTGTCGGATGTAAAATCGTCTATAACATTCTCATAGTTTGTAATAGCATAATTATCTAGAATTAAAAAAAAAAAATTGATCACTTTGACTCTAGTGGACTATTTAGAAAAATTGTCGAACACTATTATCGGTAAATATCATTCTTTTTTTACTTTAGTTTAAAACAAGATTATTAATTTGATACCACTCAAGTATCATTATTAATGTTTATTCTTATTTAATTTATAATGCGGAAAAATCAATAATTTTTATTTTATTCCTTTTATTATTTCCTCCGTTTTTTGAGAAATATCGATTTCACATTTTTACACTGATAAAAAATGATTAAAATGCATTTATCTTTTTATATATTATATATCTTTAACCAATAATATTTGAGATAAATAAAAATTTATAGAAGATAAATGCAATTTATAATTAATATTAAGCTGAAAGTAATTTTAATTTGCATTAAAATGTTAAAAAGACAGTTTTTAGAAAACAAAAGGTATAATATGTTTTTTTTAATAAATAAATTTAAAATTTGTTAAAAGAATATGTAAAATATGTCTCGAATTATTTGTTTTTTCCCCATGATCAGAAACATTATCTAAAAGACAGTCTTCACGCTCAAGAAAGCATCCATCGCTTTTATTTTGGGACAGGCTTCGAATGCTGACACATCTGCTCCATACAACTCTTAATCATATCGACCATCCTCGTCGGTATTGTTAAATGTTAAACGTGTTTCTTTCCACAACTTCCTCTCAAAATTGTATTTTACCTAAAAAACAAAAAAAAAACATTTCACAAATAACAACAAAGAGATAAAAATAAAATCAACCTAAATAGCTTTGATCCAATTTACGGCAATAAATCAGTTTCTCTCACATTACAGACCAAAGCTGCAACTGCCTCTCTGTTCTCAAACCACAAACTTCTTTTATCACACAACTTTCTCAATGTTCACAATAACAAAAGTTCTTTAAATCTTGAAAAAAAGAAAAGAAACAACACATCAAATGAGTTTCTCTCCAGGGAGGTAAGAAGGAGAACCCCACTCCGCTTGATTCTTCTTTCTCCTAAAGATTCCACTTAGATTTAGCATTAACACTTTCTTTGACACCACATAAGTCCTCGTCTTCTCCATATTCTTGTGTACATGTTTCTGTTTTGCATCTTTGTAGTAGTGGTGCTGCGGTGATGATTCAAAAGACATCATGGCCTCAGCTTCTACAAGAATCCTCGCCGCTGCTTCCTCTGCTTTCTTCTGATCTCTTTCCCGCCACCTCATGAGCTCTCCTTATACCGCTTTCTTTGCAGCATCAGCCATAGATGCTTTCTTCAGTGCATCTTCCGTTGCAGTCTTTAGCTTCTCAATCTCCTCTTGCGTCGTCTCTAACTTCTTCAGCGTCTCATTTTCGCTAGCTCTCATTGCTTCCACCTGAGCCAGCGCAGCCGCCACTTTCATATCCGCTAACTTATCAGATACCTCAGCTCTCTTGCTCAGAGACTTGAACTCCTCCTGAGAGAGCGTGATGCTCTGAGTTCCAGACTCAGACGATGTGGAGTTACGTGCAGCGTTGGTTTTTTCAGACATGGACTTTATCTGTTCAAGCGCCTTCGCCTCTGCAGATTTTGCTTCTTCGGCTTCATCAAGAGCAACCCTCAAATTCAGCTATGTCTCTTCAAGAGCCAGATGCGCGGTTTCAGCTTCCTTCCTTAGCTCCTCGGCTTTGTTTCTCATTTCATCAGCTTCTCGTCGAGCAGCTTCCGTTTAAGAACTTATCTGATTCAAGGTTGACATCATATCTTTCAACGCAGCCTTTGCTTTACCTTCCTCTGCAACACATTCTTCAAGCTCGCTCTTGCTTTTGCTAAGCTTCAGATTAAGATTTTCAGCCACAGATTCGATCTCAGCCTTCTTGGCTTCAACTTCACTGCACTTCCTTCTTTACTTTCAATAGTTCTGCTTTAAGAGACTCCACTGACTCTTGCAAAGACTTCTCTTCTCCAGCCACCTTCTCGAGTAAACCCTTTGCTTCTTTCAGCTCCAAGCTCACACCATTAACAGACTCCACATCCGACGCTTTCACAGTCTCCATCTGCTTCTGCAGTTCATAAATCTCGTTTTACGTCGCAGTCAACTGCGTTTCAAGCTTTTTCGCAAATTCAGGATCAAACTCGCTCTTCAAAGCGAGAAGTTTCTTGGCAGACTCTTCCATGCCAGCTCTATAAGATTGCTGCTGAATCTCCTTCTCTGAAAAGATCTCAGCTTGTTCTTTTCGAGCTTGAGAACATGCAAGCTTGGTCTGTTTAACTGATTCATTAACAGCTGCGATCTCCTTTCTAAGCAACTCAATCTCCTCAGAACAAACCTTAGTCACTTCTTTAGCTTCCTCTTCTTTGGTTAAAGCAACAGTCTTTGTTTCAGAAACCTCATTCGAGACCTGACGGATCTTTTGCAGCTCTTGCTTTTGGCTGTATCAAGCTCCTTACACACCATTCCATACTGCTCCATATCATCACTACTGCTAGACGCAAAAACATTCCCTGGTTTGGCTTCTTTGATCAGACTCTTGGCAGCTTCAGTGACTTTATTAGCAGAATCTCTCGACTCATTAACCGCTTCAAGCTTGCGAGTAAGCTCATCAACAGTTCTCTTAGCCCACTCGAGCTCACTCAAGGCTTGCTCTCTGACGGTTTCAGCGTTCTTAAACTGTTCCTTTAACTTGTTCAACTCTTTCTGTGCCAAGTGAAGCTCCGTTTGCTTTACCAAAACTTTCTGCAAAAACCACAACACAACTCAAGAACCTCTTTAACAGTTTGTGAATCCAATTGAAACTGAAGAAAGTGTTTGTTTACCTCAGCGGATTGAGGACTGGGTTTTCGAATGAGGGGCTGCTTTTCAGCAGAAAAGGCAGCTTCGAGACCGAAAAGATTGACATCATCTTTAACAGATTGAAAAGGAGAGCTTGTGTCTATCTCTCCAACCTCCATGGAAGGAGAAGAATCTGAAGAGTCTCTACGTCCTTTCTTAGCAACCATTTTGCATGCTCTCCCTCTTTATAAAGCCACGAAGACAGAGAAAAAGCAAGATTCAACACTATTATCGGTAAAGATCTTTCTTTTTTTTTACTTTAGTTCAAAACAAGATTATTAGTTTGATACCACTCAAGTATCATTATTAATGTTTATTCTTATTTAATTTATAATGCGGAAAATCAATAATTTTTATTTTATTCCTTTAGTTATTTCCTCCATTTTTTGAGAAATATCGATTTCACATTTTAACACTAATTAAAATGATTAAAATGCGTTTATCTTTTTATATATTATATATATTTAACCAATAATATTTGAGATAATTTTTTTTATAGAAGATCAATGCAGTTTACAATTAATATAGGCTGAAAGCAATTTTAATTTGCATTAAAATGTTAAAAGGACACTTTTTAGAAAACAGAAGGTATAATATGTTTCTTTTTAATAAATAAATTTAAAATTTGTTAAAAGAATATGTAAAATATGTCTGGAATGATTTGTTTTTTCCCCATGATCAGAAACATTATCTAAAAGACAGTCTTCACGCTCAAGAAAGACTCGGAATGCTGACCCATCTGCTCCATACAACTCTTAATCATATCAACCATCCTCGTCGGTATTGTTAAATGTTAAACGTGTTTCTTTCTAGAGATTTGTCTCAAAATTGTGGCTTACCTAAGAAACAAAAAAAAACATTTCACAAATAACAACAATGAGATAAAAATAAAAGCAACCTAAATAGCTTTGATCCAATTTACAGTAACAAACCATTTTCACTCACATTACAGACCAAAGCTGCAACTGCCTCTCTGATCTCAAACCACAACCTTCTTTTATTACAAAACTTTCTCAATGCTCACAATAACAAAAATTCTCAAATCTTGAAAAAAAAAAAAAGAAACAACACATCAAATGGGTTTCTCTCCAGGGAGGTAAGAAGGAGAACCCCACTCTGCTTGATTCTTCTTTCTACTAAAGATTTCACTTAGATTCGACATTAACACTTTCTTTGACACCACAGAAGTCCTCGTCTTCTCTAGTTTCTTGTGTACAGGTTTCTGTTTTGCGTCTTTGTAGTAGTGGTGATGCGGTGATGATTCAACAGACATCCTGGCCTCAGCCTCTACAAGAATCCTCGCCGCTGCTTCTTCAGCTTTCTTCTGATCTCTTTCCCGCCACCTCCTGAGCTCTCCTTCGACCGCTTTCATTGCAGCATCAGCCATAGCTGCTTTCTTCAGTGCCTCTTCTGTTGCAGCCTTTAGCTTCTCAATCTCCTCTTACGTCGTCTCTAACTTCTTCAGCGTCTCGTTTTCGCTAGCTCTCACTGCTTCCACCTGAGCCAGCGCAGCCGCCACTTTCATATCCGCTAACTTATCGGATACCTCAGCTCTCTTGCTCAGAGACTTGAACTCCTCCTGAGAGAGCGTGATGCTCTGAGCTCCAGACTCAGACGATGTGGAGTTACGTGCAGCGTTGGTTTTTTCAGACATGGACTTTATATGTTCAAGCGCCTTTGCCTCTGCAGCTTTTGCTTCTTCGGCTTCATCAAGAGCAGCCCTCAAGTTCAGCTCTATCTCTTCAAGAGCCAGATGCGCGGTATCAGCTTCCTTCCTTAGCTCCTCGGCTTTGTTTCTCATTTCATCAGCTTCTCGTCGAGCAGCTTCCGTCTCAGAACTTATATGATTCATATCTTCCAACACAACCTTTTCTTTACCTTCCTCTCCAACACATTCTTCAAGCTTGCTCTTGCTTTTGCTAAGCTTCAGATTAAGATTTTCAGCCACAGATTCGATCTCAGCCTTCTTGGCTTCAACTTCACTGCGCTTCCTTCTTCACTTTCAATAGTTCTGCTTTAAGAGACTCCACTGACTCTTGCAAAGACTTCTCTTCTCCAGCCACCTTCTCGAGTAAACCCTCTGCTTCTTTCAGTTCCAAGCTCACACCGTTAACAGACTCCACGTCAGACGCTTTCGCAGTCTCCATCTGCTTCTGCAGTTCATCAATCTCGTTATACGTCTCAGTCAACTGCGCTTCAAGCTTTTTCGCAAACTCAGGATCAAACTTGCTCTTCAAAGCGAGCAGTTTCTTCCATGCCAGCTTTATAAGATTGGTGCTGAATCTCCTTCTCTGAAAAGATCTCAGCTTGTTCTTTGCGGGACTGAGAACACGCAAGCTTGGTCTGTTCGACAGATTCATTAACATATGCTATCTCCTTTCTAAGTAACTCAATCTTCTCAAAACAAACCTTAGTCACTTCCTTAGCTTCCTCTTCTTTGGTTAAAGCAACAGTCTTTGTTTCAGAAACCTCATTCGAGACCTGACGGATCTTTTGCAGCTCTTGCTTTTGGCTGTATCAAGCTCCTTACACACCATTCCATACTGCTCCATATCATCACTACTGCTAGACGCAAAAACATTCCCTGGTTTGGCTTCTTTGATCAGACTCTTGGCAGCTTCAGTGACTTTATTAGCAGAATCTCTCGACTCATTAACCGCTTCAAGCTTGCGAGTAAGCTCATCAACAGTTCTCTTAGCCCACTCGAGCTCACTCAAGGCTTGCTCTCTGACGGTTTCAGCGTTCTTAAGATGTTCCTTTTAACTTGTTCAACTCTTTCTGGGCCAAGTGAAGCTCTTTTTGCTTCACCAAAACTTTCTACAAAAACCACAACACAACTCAAGAATCTCCTTAACTGTTTGTGAATCCAATTGAAACTGGAGAAAGTGTTTGTTTACCTCAGCGGATTGAGGATTGGGTTTTGAATGAGGGGCTGCTTTTCAGTAGAAAAGGCACCTTCGCGACCAAAGAGACTAACATCATCTTTAACAGATTGAAAAGGAGAGCTTGTGTCTATCTCTCCAACCTCCACGGAAGGAGAAGAATCTGAAGAGTCTCTACATCCTTTCTTAGCAACCATTTCACATGCTCTCCCTCTTTATAAAGCCACGAAGACAGAGAAAAAGCAAGATTCAACACCTATTAACACAGACAAGAGAAAGAGACACACACAGTTCTCTGTTGATTCAGGAACGATTCCACTAATGGGGGGAGGGGTAATTAAACCAAATTAAGCAAAATCAACAGTACACATAACCCTAACAACAAGAGGTTATTAATGGAAAGATTAATAAAAGATTAAAAGATTTTCCATATTTAATTGATCTGCCTGCTCTAATCCAATCGCCTATCAATAATCAAAGAGGGCTAATCTAAAAGAAAATTATGAAGTTTCTCTTCATCAACCTAGAAAGCAAACAGGAAGAGATCTCTCGAATGATCGAATACGAATTTGTACCTCTGATCTCTACGGACTGAAGATGAAAACCCAGAGACGAGAAACCGAAGCCGCCTCAAGTAAACTCAAGAAAAGAATATAAAGGAGCAAGAGAGAGAGGACGATATAAACCAAAAATAAAAATAAAAAGAAGATATATTTCGCGTCGTCGACGTCTATGGAAAACGAAAAGGGACAAAAAAAGATTTGAACTCCGGAAAAGATATAGTTTTTAAATTTTTCTTGTTTTTTGTGTAATCAGAGATGCGCAAAGTCAGTGACAGAGAAAGAGACAGAGAAGAGAGAGGAGGAAAGTGTATTCAGTTGACATTTGGCAGTTTCTGGTTGGTCGCTGGTTAACCTAATAGTAGGCGAGTAATTCGCACTAATTTACTTTCTGTTACCATTAGTTAAACTTTATACATGCTACCTCAGGAGCATATACACGGTCCATATTTTTATGATATGACTGTTGTTTTACAAGTATTTAATTAATTTCATTATTGGTATGCTATGGCCCAACTCTTATAATCAAGAGAAAATTTGTATATTCCGAGGGAAAACAAAATTGCGTGGAGCTTGATGGGCAAATAAGACTATTTTGGCACGTGAGCTAGACGACAAGTAAGGCTAAAAATTAGATCTAATTATATACCCATTTTATTATATATATTGACTAGTCATAATGGGGGCCAAGGTCTCCAAGGATGCTCATATTGACAATGATTTGTTCTTGTTAAGTTATCAAAGTCGATCAATATCTCATTTGTATGAATTCTACATAAAAAAAAACACATTCCTGCATAGATTACTCCACTCTTATTAAGTTATCAAAGTCGATCAATATCCAACTTTTGTGTTGATAGAAATAGATGAAAATAATTAAATAAATATAAAAATTTGTGTGAACCCGTCGTACTAATTAAGACAGTTCTGATAGCGCACAAAAGCTGAGCCCTCCTATCTGGTGGCCAAGTGCGTCAATTTCATCTCCTTCTTCGAGGTCGAGCTGCAAACTCTTTTCTTTCCTCAATATATAGAGAAATTATTCGTAAACAAAGATCAAACCTTATAGCAATAATAAAATACCTCTTTGGGAGTTTGATTGGGTTTAATACGAACTCCGTCGAAAAAAAGACTAAGGCAGACATTTGTTTTCCAACTTTGTCGGAAAATGCTTCCATCATCTTACGGACCTCAACCAGGCCCGGCTCTAACCCATGGCAACATGGACAATTGCCATGAATCCATGGGTCTAAATTTTTTTAGTGTTAATTTTACTTATTAAAAAAGTCTATTTTATTTGTTAAATTATCAATTAGTTGATAAAATTATAATTAAAAGGTCTATGATTAACTAAACCTAACTGAAATACAATAAAAACAAAAAAAAATTATCTTTCACTTTTCTCATTTTTCCATTAACAAAACCTAATTTACACACAGAAACTCATATTTCAAAAAAAAATTGAATACCACAATTTTTTTGTTTTAATTTACAGAAGTACAATAAATAAAAGTTGAATTTTTTTTATAAAAGGGTCTTTATTTTATATTTTGCCTAAGGCAAGAGAAAAATTTAAGACGGCACTGACCTCAACGTCCCTCTTCATCCGGAAGTACACATCTACATTATCCTGTTATATTTTATAAAATAAACTCAGTGATGGTTAATCCATGTAGTATCTAGTGGTTGTAGATCTACATGTACTCGTAATATATATTCAAGTACCTGACTTTTAACTTTGATGGTAACATGGGACGACGGAACCGACAACTTCTTCTCGTCAGATGCCGACATATCTTCACTTTCTTTTCTTTTCTCTCGACTCTTTAGATACATCGTCCTTGTATTATGTACGTATATATACCAACACACGGTATGCACATAATAAATGAGAGTAATGATACAGATGAATCACACATTTATCAATTGATTTACACTGAATTTTCTTAACCTTTTAGATTTCTGTTCCCGTTGTTTTCTTTTTAACTTTCTCGGGATTGAGTACCACGGTTGATCATCACAAAATTTGATGCACACCCTTTTCTGTGTTTTGTTTTTCTTTTTTTTTTTCACTTTGACCGAAAGAAGCAAAACTCAAATTTATTGCAACGTAGAAAACGTTTCACGTCTTTTGTTTTATAAAATTCGTAGGATCATATAAAAGGTCTCCCCTTCAGTCTCGGTTAAGGCCTTAGCTTAATACCCAGCATAAGCTAGCAAAAAGCCCATAAGTCTACCCAAATCCCATATGTGTGTTGGATTCGTATTTGTGTTCTATTCTGTGTGCGATTGTAAACAAAGGATTTGCAAAAAAAAAATTGTAAACAAAGGGTTTGCAAAAAAAATTTCATTCGAGGGATCTACATATTTTTCGTGGCAAGTGAAGAGTAATAACACGTAATAATAACTTGTCTGATGAGTAAAAGGTAAAACACAAGGATCAACATCCATACACAGTATACATTATAACTTTTTTTGGGTCGAAGAACAGAATATAATTTAAAATAAAGGAAAAAAAGACACAATAACTACTATGAGTTAAATACACAATAACTACTATGTTTTCTTTTTCTTTTCCAATAAAAGTGACAACACGATTTTACAACATTTTTTTTCATAGAAGAAACAACTTCAAAGAAGGAATCATAATCGTGATACTAAAGGGGGGTGGCTCCAACTTATCTTAGTAACCTTTTGTTGTCGTCGGTACTTCAAGAAAGACAATAAAACATTAAAAAAAAAAAGAACATTGCTTTTAGATGTCTAAGCAATGTGACTCTCTCTTTTTTTCTTTGCGCAGCAAACAAATCCATCTTTTAGTGTCAATCAAGAGTCCACAGACGGAGACTGCATGCAGCAGAGCCACTTTTTCTGAAATGAAAAGAGACAGTAATTAATGTGTGAAGATGATGGATCGAGAAAGAGAAGATATAGCTAGACAAAGAAAGAGAAAGAAACTTACAGGCTGAGGTTTACTAGGATCTCCTCCTCCTCCTCCGGACTTAGCATGACCATCAGTGGATTTACCGGGTGATCCGGGTTTGCCACCGGTCTTTTTCTCATCCCTAGCTTTGTTGAATATCACTGTGAAACCTTCAGCAGATGCTGGATCATTCACATCCCATTCACCAAACTTCGGCAAGGGACGACCTTTGTCCTGAAACACACCAATTGGTAAAACCAAAAAAAACATCAAGAAACAAGTTAAACTCTCTAAACTCAATGTGTAAACCCTTTTGAGCCCCAATCAGATGAATTGTGATTGTATATTCATCACATGTTTTGTAAAGTTCAAGACATTTCTAAAATGGAGTGTGCAAACGTATTCACAAGGCATAAAAAGATCTTGTGCCTGTCCCTAAACAAAATATCACACACAATATCAATAGTTCAACTAATTATAAAAGCTAACAACACACAAGACAACTTCACCGTATCAGAAACTAATTGAGAAATCAGTCTCTGAATCTGAGCTTAAAATTCAATCAAATTCAGATTGAATAATACAGTAGAAGACAAAGATCGAAACTTTTTAAAAAGTGAAAAACCGAGAGATCCAGGATAAGAATTACCAGCAAGCTCATCAAAAATCACATCTATTTACCGAACAAACCAGCTGAAGGAACAGAACCAAAAAAAAAACGAAAACCCTACCGATCAAAATGAAACATAACATCTAACTTACGAAATGAAACTGAATTCTCCAAACTTATCAAATCGAATACGAAGGTAGCATATATCACGAAACAGAAACAAAAAAAAAAACACTTTAAAGAACGTACCGACATGGCCTCTGCAGAAGGGAGAAAGATTTGTCCCGAGAAAAATGGAAACAAACGATTCTGAGAAAAGAAAAAAAAAAGAGATGGAGCCGCCGAGAAAACCAAGGAAGGTGAGAGAGAACGAAGATTTGATCTCGCAGGAGGAGGAGAGAATCTGGGAGAAGAAGAAAAAAAAAAGAGAGACTTTTCTTCTTTCTCTCTCTTTCTGATTTTTCTTCGTTTTTCTTTTCTTTCTATAAGCTTTTTTTTTTTGCTTCTTCTCTCTTTCTAACGTTCTATATAAACGGAGTTAAACTCAGTCACGTGATGTCTTTAGGTTTCTGAACGGAGAATGAGCTGGTTAACGGTTGTTAATTTAGGACATATATTTTGGTTCATACCGATGCTAAGCAAAGTAGGTGACTTGCTGGCACTGTTGTCTCAATTTATTTATTTTTTAATAATAATTCTCGTTATATATTTCAGATGTTTTTTCATTTTTCAAATTTGTATGAATTCCTTTCAAAAGAATTATAACCATAAGCATTTTGAAAATAACCCATTTGTGTGATAATAATGATTTTTTTTTTTGCTAAAGTGTGATAATAATGATTACTTTAGTTAATTTTAAACTGAAATGAGTAAATAATATTTATTTGTCCTAACAACGATTGTTATTTGAGGAAATTATAATTTAAAATGTCATCCAGCATCGATCACATACCTATTTTCTTAAGCCACTAGCTGTTATAGTTTTCTTGTACATATGTAATTACATAAGCTATGACACTAAACTTTTGATATAATTTTTAGCAAAAAAAAAAAAATATTTGTTGAGTATTATTAGCTGTGACATGCATGCGTATATTTTAAATTTATTCCTGAAGGGTGCAACCAATTTTTTTGTACAATATTGATATAAACGCAAATTGGTGTGAATGCAATAAAACATTGTTAGAAAACTAACAGACAATCTACACATTGATAAGCAAATCTATATTATTAAAAGAGAAGTACCCATATAAAATACCCGTTAATTTTCACTTTTATTTACAATGGTATGCCACTGACATTAAATAATATTTCCTATTTTAATGATGTCTTTTCCACTTCAATTAATGTATTTTCCAAATTAAATTTAAATTAAATACACTTCATTAACTTCTCCATTAAATCAATGTCAAATTCAAAAAAATATATTTTTATTAGACAAACGATTCTGAAAATTATAATATCAACTTTTCATTTAAAAAATTTGAACGAAAAAGTATTAGCATATTTGAACCGAAACTAGATAATATCCAAACGGTTTTACCATTTTGGTATCTAGAGAACCATAACCAAACTTCATCCGAACGAAATATTTCGGATATTCAAATGTATTTAAATCATATTTATATACTTCAATATGTTAGCTATTTTTTCGAATTAATATCCAAGATATAAGCTATTTTAAGTTGGTTAAAATATTTGAAATATAAAAAATAATCAAAAGTAAACATTT
Source organism: Raphanus sativus (assembly GCF_000801105.2). Classification (NCBI taxonomy): domain Eukaryota; kingdom Viridiplantae; phylum Streptophyta; class Magnoliopsida; order Brassicales; family Brassicaceae; genus Raphanus; species Raphanus sativus. The sequence goes on from NC_079519.1 coordinate 8,120,041, forward strand.
TAAAGTAGATAAACAATAATCAAAACTCCAAAAATATTTAAAATATATATTTATTCTTCATCCAAATATTCAAGTTAAACCTATTTTAATTTTTAATTTAGGTACTTTGGCTTACATTACTCAAATTTACATGTTATATTATTTTTATTTTTAGATTTAGGGAAATTTAAAGATATATAAATTTTGAAAATTCAAAAATAGTTTAAACGGGTTATCAAACCCGCAAAGATCTGAATCAAATCGGAACCAAAGTTTATAAATACCCGAATAGAGGTAGAATCTTTAAACTAAAAAAACTCAAATCCGAATAGATTTTAACCGAATTCGAGTGGATACCCAAATACCCACCCCTAACTTAGTCAATATAAAACGATTAATATTATAAATATATTATTTAGTATAAAAAAACTAAAACTGAAAATTAATACCGTGCGGTCGCACGGGTCAAGATCTAGCGATAATATTAATAAATAATATTTGTGTTACAGGCTCACGAGTGGTACTGCAAAATAGAACAAATCCAGTGATGCAATCTGGCGAACTGCTAGATTCTGTCTCCATCAAGATCCCATCAAACACCATCCCAACATAAACAAACCAGTTTCTCTGTCCATATTCCGACAATATTTTCATCAAAAGATTTCTCAAAGAACACAGGAGAAGAAGAACCTCTTGCTTTCTTTTCTTCCATGGTTTCTGCATTTCATTCCCCATTTCCATTTTGAATCATTGAGCTCAGGTTGATTTACAGGTGGAGTTAGCACATGAACTGCCAACACGGCTCCAGCTATTATTCAGAGTTTGTTCCACTTCCTACCCTGTCTCTGCAAAGAGAGAACAAAAAAAAGTTCAAGAAATACCAAACAAATAAAGATCTTTAACACAAGTGGAGTAAAGACAGCAGTTAATAACACACGTGGAGTTTAAAGAAACTCAATCAAGACCTTCAATATATATTTTTGGGTATGGCTTTGATTTGTGTTTGTCAGCGAAAACGGCCAATGAGGCCGACCTCTCACTGTCTTGCTTGTCTTGTTCTGCATTACATCACAAGTTCAAGTGTTTGAGCTTCTGGAACTGGTTGGCACTCACATCAAGAACTGTCTGAAACAAGAGAAAACAAAAGTATAACTATGATTGCATACTTAATTGCTAGTCAGAGAAGTGAATAATAGCGTAAAGATTCATACTGAAAATCAGACAAAGTTCAGGGAACTTTTTAGCTGGTTTCTCTAGCACATCCAGCTTTTCACGGTGATAAACTGCAATTTCACCTGGTAAGCAGAAAACAAAATACACGAGACTCTTAAATATGCAACCAAAGAGTAATAAACATAAGGATTTACCGTGTTACAGAGAAGCAGATGCGTTAAAGATAATTTGCTTAGGGAAAAGGATCATACGATTTACTCTTAAAGCTTGTTCTGATGTTTATCCCTTCTTGTGACTCTGCAAGGCCTTCAGCTTCTCCATGACCATTGTCAAGGTTTTGTGTGAATCTTGAGACGAGCTCAAGGATGTTATGAATCCTCTTGCAAGTAAATCTTCCATGATCATATCAGTCTCTGAGAATGGGATATCTACGGAAAGAATCCCACTGATGAGAGCTTTGTAAGTAGTCGCATTAGCTAAGAACCCATCTTGCTTCATCTCTTCATAGAGCTTAAACGCAGCTACCATATCACCTTTATCACAAAGTCCAGTAATCAATACATTGTACGCCACGAGATCGAGCTTCAGGCCACAGTTTCTCACAACGACTCTCAATTCCAGAGCATCTGTAACGTCACCGTTCTTGCAGAACAAGTGCATCAGAGTAGTGAAACTAGCAATAGTCGGAACCAACTTCTTTTTCAGCATGGAACGAAGAAGCAGTGTAGCTTCTTCAGCCTTGCCGCATTTTGCAAGCGCTCTCACCATAGCACTCTCAGCTACGTTAGGCGGACATATCTTGTGCGCTATCATCTCATCCTTCAGCATAAACGCAGTCTTTATATCACCCACTCTACAAAGACCGTTAAGCAGACTGATATACTTGGTACAATCAGGAGATAAGCCTTGCTTCGACATTGCGTGCAAAACCATGCGAGATTCCTGGAATCTGTGGTTTCTGTTGAGGATGCTTACAATGGCGTCATAAGTAACTTTGTCAAGAGAGATTCCCAGTAAGTTCATGACGTTAACCAGATCGAAAACCTTGCTGATCTCTCCGTTTGCACAGCATTTGGAGATTAGCATGTTGAACGTGCTCCTGTCAACTTCAAAACCTCGGCATATGAACGCTTTCAAGATTTTAACACCAATCTCCAACGCGTTGGATTCACAAATCCCGAGAATAAGAGAATGGCATGTGAGTTTGTCAGGTAAAATGCCGTTCAGTATCATTGATCTATACAGCTTAAAGGTCGTTGGTATGTCTTTCCTCTTTGAATAAACATGCAATAGGATGTTGTAGGTAGTCAGATTAGGTTCCGTCTCAGAAAGCAGGTCACTGGCCTTCTCTACTTTCCCCATCCTTGAGTAACCGTCAATCATTGCGTTTGTTGTGACAGCATCAGGGGTAAGGCCAAGCTTCTCCATTTCCTCCCGGAAATGAAAAGCAGCTTTCCACTGGCCAGCTTTGAACATACCATCCACAAAACATGTGTACATCACCTCGTTGGGAAGCAGATTACCTCGAGCCTCAGCTTCTTTAGCAAAGAGTACGGCAATAACAGTCTTTCCCTTCCTACACAACCCAGAGATAAGACTGGTATATGTATAACCGTCAGGCAGAATGCTTCGCTGCACCATCTCACCAAACAGAGAGACAGCCTTGTCCAAGTTCCCTGATTCACACATTGCAGTGAGTAGCGTGTTGTACATTACAGTGTCAACAGCTGCAGGAACATCATGGAGGAGGCTTTTCAGAAACTTCTCTGCCTCTTTCAGATGCCCACCTTTGCATAATCCCTTGAGTAGACCACCGTATGTGAAGAAAGTTGGGTGATGACCTGCTTTGGTCATCTCATCAAATACAGAGAACGCTTTTAGCGCTTCACCGGAGCTTCCATATCCGTTGATAAGGCAATCAAAGCCAACTGCGTTATGAAGAATACCATCACTTGTCATGCGACGCATAAACTCTTCGGCTTCACCCACTTTACCAGCTTTACATAGCGAAGAGACAAGTATATTGAACGTGAAATGGTCTGGAGTATGGCCTTCAAGGATCATAGCTTCATAAATTCTTAAAGCTTCCTTTAAACATCCCATCCTGCAGTAATTGTATATCAGCGTTGAGTATATGATGCCGTTTGGACTAAGACCAGCTCGGTAAATTCTGCAGACTATCTCCTTAACAGTTCCAAACCTCCCCACCTTGCAAAATCCATTTATAAGTGCTGAGTATGTGACGATATCAGGATCAATACCATCTTTGCTCATTTCATCAAGCATCTCAACCGCTTCATCCAATAACCCATTCTTGCACAACCCATCAATCATTCCAGTGTATGTTATTCGCCCAACAGAGATCCCACTTCTCTTCATTCTCATGTAAAACCCCCTCGCTAGATCAAACTCCGCGTGCTTGCACAACCCATCTAAAAGTACCCCATAGCTAACTTCAGTAGGGATAAGACCTTGTGCCTCCATCATATGAAACATCTTCAGAGCCTCTTTAAAGTTTCCTTCACTAATGTACCCATCAATCAAAGCATTGAAAGTAACATGATTCGGGGAAAGTCCAAAGGTTAACATCTGATCCAAAAGCTGACGAGCAATGAGAACCTTTCCTTCATTTGCAAACCCATTGATCAGCGTATTGTACGTGACTTCGTTGGGGTAAACCATCCTCTTCCTCATTTTCCTCAGCAACAAATAGCCTTTGGCACTTCTACTGTTTCTGCACAAATCGTTGATAATCATGTTATATGTACATACATCTGCGTCAACCCCTTTGGACTTCATGTGATCTATAAGCTCCAAAGCAGCTTTAAATCTTCCCTTTTTACAGTACCAATGTAGCACAGTGTTGTACGTAACTATCGTTGGAGGATAACCACTCTTCTCCATCTTTTCCATGAGATAACAAGACTTTTTAAAGTTCCCTTCAGCACAGAGCGCATTGATTAGTATATTGAAGGTAGCCACGTCGGGACAAATCTTCCTCTTGAGCATTTCCTTCAAGAAAGACCAGACTGACACATCATCCCCATCACTCTTCACAATGGATCCCAGCATTGCGTTACAAGTGTGAACAGAAGGGTTGAACCCGTAAAGACCCATCAAACGAAACACCTCCAGAGATTCTTTAATCATTCCTTCTCTCGTATACACACGAATCAAGATGTCGAAAACAGCAGGGTTCGAGTTGCATAGCCTGTACGTGGTCATCAAAGCACCAAACACAAAGCTCGGTTTGTCGTCGTCACCCGTTCGAGACAGCTCCTTCAAGATGTGCCTTGCGTGGTCGTACATTCTAGCTCTAACGAGTATATGCGTAGTGATGCAGAACAGGTGGAGAAGATGGTCAGGCTCCAGACCTGGCTGTTTGACTACCCATTTGAGAAACTTCAAGGCTAGCTTCCCGTGAACTGGTCTAAGACGAGCCTGTCTATAATCCATGTGGTTTAGAGATCCCCAACGGTCGATTGTAAGAATGTTGTATATGCTCTTCTCCATATCAACTCCTTGTTTCCCCAAAAAGTTCGAATCTTTTAGCAAAACCCATCAAAAATATTCATGAAAAAATTGAGAATTCAGAAAGAGAAACTCACCAAATGCGTCGTGAGAAGCATAATCATCATCTCGTTTCGACTGTTTTGGGATGCTGGAAGAAAACGATACTCGAGAGAAACATCCGAGTTTTGAAGAACCGTGACGCAATAGAGAGATTCCTCCGTTTCTGTGAGAAAATAAGCTCGAGAAACCTGACATGGCTGGCTGCTTCTTCTTACCGGTCGGTCAGTTCAGTTAAAAATGTTTCTCCTTCCTTCCTTCCTTCGCCTGTCTTCTCTACAATCTCGGCCCCGCCGGTGGCAAAAGCTGGAAACGTAGTTGGGCCAGTTATAAAGGCCCGTGTTGTATCAAGTGGGCTTTTTGTAGAAGCCTAACGTGTGAACTCAACACGTGGGTTAATTTTGACGTGGGTCCCCTACACCTACAAGGATCTGGTGTTAATGGAAGGATGGGATTAAAGGGAATGAGGCGTTGGGTAGGTGAGATCGCTGAGATTAGACTTGCCCGTTCGGTTCTTCGGGTCGGTTTCGGACCGGTTCCTTTTGAACGGGTTCTACACATTTAGATCCAATAGATACTTATAAATTTTTGGTTTGGATTCAGATCAGTTCTTCTCGAATCCGGGTCGGATTCACGTATACATGTAATTTTCAGGTTCGTATCGAATCCGGATCGGATTCGGATTTAGGATCTAAAAAAACATGAAATATCTAAATTCCATCAAATATAGTCAAAATTTGTCATGTATATCTACCATTTTACAAAATAACTTAAGATCAACTATGGTAAAACATTTTTAACTCTAAATTTTACATTTAAAACTTCACATTACCAAAAAATGTTACAAAAATAAGAACAAAGATTGTTAATAAAAAAGATATTTTAACTAAATCATAAAATAAAATATATAAAATATAACACAAAATCATAGTTTTAGATATACATGTTTTTAAATCGGATATAAACGGTTCTTATTGCGTCGGTTTATTCAGATCGGTTCTTTTCGGGTCCAGATCTATTCGGTTCGGTTATTTCGGGTTCAGATCTATTCCCGTAAAAAAAATTTGGATCTAATAAGTATTTATAAACTTTCGATTCGGTATCGAGTCGGGTGTTTTTAGGTCAATTCCGATTCAAATTTTCGGGACAGATTAAAATGCCCAGACCTGAGATGCAGATGAAAGCAACTTCCGAGTCTCATGCCTGCCTGATTCATGAGTAACATATTACACTGTGCACATATTTCTTTATAAACATAAAGAACTACGAAATTAATGTAATGATAAAATAAATCTCATAAATTGTATTCTAAAGTTGAAAGGATCTGCAATAGGCTAGATGATGTAGCAAAAGATTCTAAAGATAGAACTAATTCACTCACATCAAAAGATTTTGAAGCGCCAAATCACTCAAACAAAGCAACCATCATGACTGGGCCAAATTGGGCTGCTTGAAGCTCATAATTATAAGCATGATGAGTATGCTGCTTAAATGCCTTTAATACATATCATAAGCTTCTGCATTTAATTATTCTTTTTGAATCTTCAAGGTTTTTGGAATCCTTAATTAGAGGATGACCATGTGAGTTCCATCGTCTCACACAATATTTTTATTCCAAATTTGAGTTCTTTTACGTGTTGTCCATATTTAAATTGTAAGCAATATAATTTTTCTGCTGTGACACCCATTTGACTTATACATCGCACATTGCATCACATGCCTTTGAAATGACTTAGCTATAAAATGACTTTGAACCATCTCTATGTTCTCTGTTTCCTTCTTTTGACCTTTTGCACTTAAATGTATTCCTCAAAGTCGGTGATTTCTGGTCTAACATGGATGATAATCATGATGATGATGAAGATGCAAGAATGTAGAGGCTGCACTGAAAGTGAAACACGAGGGTTGTTAGAGCTCAAGGCATATTTTCTCTCGTTCAGTAAGGATCTACGCCCTGACATTGCTAGAGGATGGAAGAGGACTAGTAGCCACTCTTGTTGTAGTTGGAGAAGAATCAAGTGTGACATGAACAGCAAACGCGTGATCGGGCTCTCCCTTGTGAATTTATATCCCTCAGGTTACTCTGATACTCTTCCTCTACTCAAGACCGGTTAACACGGGGGACAAACCGGTGCGACCGCCCCGGATCTATATCCCGTGTCCCCCGTGTCTTGATAGTTAAGGGGTCCAAATTCTTTTTAGTACATATTCTTTTTTTTTTTAACGCTGGATATATCATGCTATTACAAGATACGAGACATGCGAATGTAAACTGTTTTTCTATTAATTCGCATAATTCTACATTCTTTGAAAATTATAACACATACCTCCTGGTATATGCTATTACATACATATTCTTATATAGCTAGAAAATTTTAAACATTCATTAAATTTTTTTGAATGGGGCTCCAAATTATTTTATAAATACATAATTTGTTTTCATCACAAATTTTATAAAGATGCTGATGATAAATTTTTAAAATAAAAACAAGTTTAATTCTTTTTGAGAAGCGTTGGTGGCCTAGTGGTCCCAGCGAATCTTCTCACACATGCCTACTCGAGGTCGCCAGTTCGATTCTCGGGGACAGCAGGGTGGTACTATGCCTCTCCAAATAAATCCTTCTTCATACGAGTAGGGGCAAGCGGTGTATACCAACCGTAGGTCCAAGCCGGAGGGGTTTCCCCATACGAGTAGGGGCAAGCGGAATATACATTAATCCGTAGGTCCAAGCCGGAGGGGAGGGATTTCCTGGATTTGGGGCCGTGCAAGCGGTGGGGCTAGTCACTATAAAAAGTTAACCCTAAACAGTTTTGGTTGGGAATAGTAGCAAGGCGATAAGGTTCCGAAACCCTATCTCCACCGTTGGTCGGCACCACGCCGTTCCGGCGAGAACCCTCCTGCCCTCTTCTCTGTTTCAATGCCTCCCAAAAAGAAATATCGTAATGCTCTTCGGGGCTCGACTAAAATGGCCCGTCTTCAAGGTGCTGCAAAGCCCCCTGCTTCTGTTCGCTCGCTGAAGAATTCCTCTGCTCTCGCCGGTGCTTCATGCGCTGCCGCTGCAATTACCACCGAGGTGGTAGAGATGGGTGATTCCCCAGCTAAGACTAACCCTGTTGAGGTCGCAAATCCTAGATTTACTCTGGACTCGCCCTCAAATATCTCGATTCCGGTCTCTATGGAATCTGAGCGTGATACTTCTCCCCTACTCGATAGGGTAGTTTGTGCTACAGAAGGCCCATTTGTTGGAGCTACTCGGGATGTAGTTGATGGTTCACCGTCGGAGACCTCAATCTCTACTCCGCCGGCGGTAAAAAACTATGCTAGTCTCCTTAAAGCCTCGGCTCAATTGGAGGAATTAGGTACACCTACAGAGCATATCTCAGGTGTTCCTTTCGTCCTAATCCCGGATGAGAACATTGTTGCTGCGAAGGAGGAGTTTCGCGATTTCATCTACGCACGGTTTCACGGTGACCAACCAAAAATGGGTCGTATCATCGGTGTAGTTAATGCAATCTGGGCAAGAGTTGGTCCGAGAATCTTTGTCCACAGTATTGGCGACGGAGCTTATCTACTTAAAGTCTCCAATGCGATAACAAGGGAATCTATGTTGGCAAGGACTTGTTGGAACATTGCAGGGTATCCAATGTTTGTGGCTCCATGGTCCCCTGAGTTCACTCCGGAAGAGGCTCCCATTACAACTGCGGTGATCCCGGTGGAGCTTAGAAATGTTCCATATCTCCTATTCAACAAAGAGAGTCTTAGCAGGATAGCAACAGCGGTGGGAAAACCTGTTTCTCTGGCTCCAGAAACGGAGAGGAAGGAGAATTTCCAAGTCGCAAAGTTGTACGTTAACGTCGACTTAACTAAGGCTCTGCCAAGGACGATCATCTCTGGATTCTCTAATGGCCAGGAGAATGAAATCTCAGTAAGCTACCCTTGGCTTCCTCTGAAGTGCGATGGGTGTGGGAAATATGGCCACCAGAAGGATAAATGCAGACAGCCTCAGACTCATGCTAAGTCACGTCAACGCTCTGCCAGTCCTCCAGCTACTGGAACGAAAAACAGAACCAAATCACGGATGGGAAGAACTAGGCACCCTCAACGTGACGAGACGAGTAAAACTGATAAGGAGAGACGTGAAGACGCTAAGGAGGATGGGAATCCCTCAGAGTTAGAGGAAGGGGAGGTGCCTCAGTCTACCATTGTGGACAATGCTCCTCCAGGGGTCCGCTCTCCCATCACAGACATTGCTACTTCGGGTGTCCACGATGATAACAAACTCCTAGCTGCTGGTGATAGTGGGAAGTCAAAAATTGAATCAAAAAAGGTTTCTATTGGTTCGAAAGCAGCGGATGATCCACCTCAGCGCGATGAACATCAACACCAGCCCCTGCATTTGGGTGACAAAGCTACTGATGGCAATGCCATAGCAGTAGAAGATGAAGCTCCCTTCTTCCTCGTAGGTGGAAGGAAGAGTGGCCGCAAGGTCACATACCCCCATTAAATATATATTATAATGTATTTTGCGTGGAATGTGAGAGGACTCAATAGTCCACAACGCCACGATATGGTAAAAGGCTGGATTAACATCCATAGACCTATATTCGGAGCATTTTTGGAGACACATATAAGAAGGCGTAACGAGGCTCGCATTTTGAATGCTATTCCACGGGGCTGGAAGTATTTTGGCAACTATGAGCATCATGACGCGGGTCGGATTGTCGTCGTTTGGGATCCTTCAGTGTCGGTTTTTATTTATAAGGCATCGGAGCAGGCAGTCACCTGTGGTATCTATATTATGGCGGAGAATGTAAATATTACCGTCACTTTTGTCTATGGCCGGAACGAGGTGGCAGATCGTAAGGCGTTATGGGAAGAGCTTATCGTTATCCATGATACTCAAGCTCTAAGAGGTAACCCTTGGTCTGTCCTAGGGGATTTTAATCAAATCATTCGTCTGCAGCACCACTCTGGTTTCCCTAATCAAGTTGTGGACTCCGCTGGAATGGATGATATGAATGCTGCACTTCAGGACTCTGAGATTTTTGAGGCTCCAAGCAAGGGCTCTCCTTTTACTTGGTGGAACAATAACGACCTATATCCAGTATCTAAGCGCATCGATCATGCCCTGTTCAACCAAGTTTGGGGTTCACGATTTCCGGATGCTTACGCTGAGTTCTTGGAGCCAGATCAGTCTGACCATGCTCCATGTATCATTAGACTGCCCTCGTTGAGGCGGAGGGGTAGGAAACCTTTCAAGTTCTTCCATCATATTGTGGACCACCCCGAGTACAGCTCAGTCGTCGCTGCTGCGTGGAACCCTGGCTCCATTGTAGGTACGGACCAATTCAAAGTGGTGAGATCTTTGAAATTGCTGAAAAAAGACTTGAGAGGTATAAACAAGAGGCATTACAGTGGTATCTCTGAGAGGGTGAAGGAGCAATCCGAGAAAGTGGGGCAGTTGCAGCGTGATATTTTGACAAGGCCAGACCCGGTCATTGCTGAGGAGGAGCACTGTGAAAGGAAGTCACTAAATCTGTTACTGAATGCCGAGCAGAAATATTTCAGGCAGCGATCCCGGGTCCGTTGGGCTGATGTAGGAGACAGGAACACGGTCTTCTATCAAAAGTCGGTTATACAGCATAACTCTAAAAATCATATCCATTATCTGCGAGATGAGGAGGATCGTTTCTTGGGTACCACAGACGAGATAAAAGCCCACTCTGCTGCTTATTTCCGCAACATACTTGGTGAGACAGATATGCAAGAGTCCCCTATCTCTGTTGACTCGCTGAGGCAGGTATTATCTTTTAGATGTTCAGACCTGCAGTTTGCTTATTTGAGTAGAGAGGTATCAGCTGTTGAGATAATTGGCACCATCAAGATAATGCCTATGAACAAGAGTCCCGGACCAGATGGTTACTGTGTGGAATTTCTTAGAGCCTCTTGGGATATAGTAGGCAATGATGTGGTGGCTGCCATAGCTGAATTCTTTCGTAATGGCCGGCTTCTTAAGGACATGAACACAACAACCATCTGCCTCATTCCAAAGACAGACACAGCGTGTAGATTGGGTGATTTCAGGCCTATCAGTTGTTGTAACTTGGTCTACAAAGTGATTACCAAGATCTTGGCCAACAGATTGAAGCCAATTCTACAGGCATGTATCAGCAGGAATCAAACAGCTTTCCTCAAGGGCAGGAGTTTGGGTGAGAACGTCCTACTAGCCTCGGAGCTGATACGAAAGTACAACTCTGCTTCTTGTCCAAAGAGTTGTATGCTGAAGGTGGATATAAGGAAGGCGTTTGACACTATCTCTTGGGATTTTGTTCTCAAGCTGCTGGATACTCAAAACTTCCCTTCTAAATTTACATGTTGGATAAGGGAATGTATCACTTCGCCACGGTTCTCGGTTGCGATCAATGGCGAGCTTGCGGGGTTTTTCTCGGGAAAGAAAGGGCTGCGACAAGGGGATGCTATATCTCCCTATCTCTTTATCTTGGCCATGGAGGTTCTATCATCTCTCCTTGAGAAAGCAGTAGATGCAGGTCATATTCGCCTGCACCCGAACTGTGATGATCCGCGAATCACCCACTTGCTATTCGCTGATGATCTGCTCATCTTCACGGATGGATCGCATCACTCCTTAAGGGGAGTAAAGGAGGTGCTTGCGGAGTTCAAAGGATGGTCGGGGCTAGACATGAATGCTACCAAGTCAGAAATTTTCTTTGGAGGGTTTACTGCTACTCAAGCATCTGTCACTGCTGATCTCTCCGGTGTTAAGCTTGGGACGTTTCCAACAAGGTACCTTGGTCTTCCCTTGAACCCGAGCAGGATAAGTATGACTACTCTCCAGCCTTTCCTCGAAAGAATTACCTCCAAGCTCAACTCCTGGGCTGTTAAAACACTCTCTTTTGCGGGTAAGATCACACTCGTGACATCAGGGGTGTATGGGATGGTTAACTTTTGGAGCTCGGTATTCTCTCTTCCTAAGAGTTTTTATCAGAAAGTGGACTCAATGTGCTCGGGGTTCTTATGGAAGAATAGCACGTCCTCAGCAGCAGGAGCAAGAGTCAGTTGGGAGAGTATCTGTAAGCCAAAAAAAGAAGGAGGTCTAGGCATTAGAAGATTGGACGAGTTCCAAAAAGTTTTCGAACTGAAAAGGGTTTGGAACTTTTTCTCAGAATCTGGCTCACTGTGGGTTGCGTGGCTCCATTCAAAAGTTTTTGGAAGGCAGAGTTTCTGGCTAATAAATGACGGCCAGAGGTTCTCTCCTACAGTTAGGAGTATGATAAGGACAAGGGAAGCTGCTGCAGAGTTCCTGCGGTGTAGTATTGGAGATGGTACAACTGCTACCTTTTGGCATGATTATTGGACAGATATTGGTCCCTTAATAGAAGCTTTTGGCGAGTGTGGTCCTCGTGATCTGCAGATCTCCTTGAGTGCATCTGTAAACGCTGCTGTAATTGATGGGGAGTGGAGGCTACCACCAGCGAGATCAGAGGTCGCTGAAACTCTTCAGATTGTGCTTACGACAATGCCTCCACCTACTGTTCAACGGGGGAACGATGTCTTTCTTTGGAGGAATGGTCAAGGCCACTTTGTTCCTAAATTCTCATCTAAGGCTACTTGGCACCTTACTCGTGAAAGAGCTCCGGAAGTCCAATGGATGAGTTTGGTTTGGTTTAAAGAAGAGATACCGAGGTGCTCCTTTGTGGTTTGGATGGCAATATTGTGCAGACTTCCTACTAGGGACCATCTAGCCTCTTGGGGCATGTCAGTTCCTCTCCAGTGTGTGCTATGCAGCTCAGGAAATGAATCTCATGAGCATCTGTTCTACCGCTGTCCATTCTCCTCGGCGGTTTGGGCGCACTTTTGCAACCCTACTAATCTTCCGCTCCCCACATCTATTCTTGCGGTTGGAAATATCTTGTCTCTGAGACAAGTTGTTGACTCTCCTGGTCTTCCGGTGGTCTTGAAGCTGCTTTTGCAGAGTGTTGTTTATTGTGTGTGGAAAGAGCGAAATTCTAGGATCTTTGCAGGCTCCTCTCTCTCTGTAGCAGGTGTGGTTGCGCAGGTGGATCGTCTTCTTAGGGACCGTCTTCTCTCCTTTCCTGCACTCTCCAGCAGTCTCTACTCCTTGCTGCAGGTGTACTTCTCCCTGTTTCATCCTCCTTAGCTCCTCTTTTGTTTCCTTGTTGTTTTTTCTTTTCTGTTCTAGTTCCTCCTCTCCTTTCTTCTTGTAATAAGTGGCTTGCCACAACTCTTGTAAACGAAAATCCTTGGTATAAATTTTAACATTTGCACCAAAAAAAAAAAAAAGTTTAATTCTTTTTTTTTTCAGGAGCCCGGATAAGTGTTGATGGACCGGGCCTGCCTCTACTAAACCTAACCTTGTTGTATCCTTTTGAAAAGCTTCAGCGTCTCAACTTGTCAATGAACAGCTTTGGAGGCTGGTTCGACCAAACCCAAGGTTTGTACTTATGCTCACTTGCTGTAGATCCTTTCTCTTTTTAAGTGTAAAACTTACTCCTGAGATTTTTTTTTTCTCAACTAAACTACGCACCGAATCAAAACTTTTATTTTTTGGTTCAGTTTTGGTTTGGTTAATTTTAGAAACATTTTTGTTATCCGTTTGATTTGGTTTGGTAATCTGAATTTATGTAACTAACCAAATTTTGAATCGAAAAATTGAAATAACCAAAAAAATCTTGTAGCTTTAATTGATAACTAGATTTTGACCCGTGCGTCCGCACGGGTGTTTGTTTTCGGTAATTACATAAACATTGATTTATAAAACATGGGATTTGTCTCATTTATAAACATTTGATTTTATAACCTATAGTTTTTAAAAATTATATAATGTATTTTGTATAGATATGTAATATGTAACATTAAATATTAACTCTAAATTGTTCCCAAAAAAAATGACTATAGATGCAATATATTGATATGGTGTTCTATGATGTTTATTTGATCTTTACTCTTTTGGGTTTGAAAATTAACTGAATCATTACTTGAGATCGCCAAACACACTTGAGTTACTCATATTTTTAGTTATTTTGAGATGGAATATATTTGTGTTCGTTTTCAAGAGTTAAGATTATTTGATGTTGGCATTTTCTCTAAATTGTTATATATTAATGTCTTATAATTTTGCAACATCTACTATTTAAAATTATAAATATATCTAAACTCTCATGAATCTTTATTCCTGAAAACATAAACTCTTGTCCTATTCTTCCTGAATAAATCCATTTTATCATTATTAACCATTGGTAAACCAACCACAATGTACACATGTGATAACAGTGTTTCCTTAAATCTATAGCCACTCCAAAATAAATCATATATGAAAACTAACTAAATCTTCTATATCTACTCTCTTTTTTTGCGTCAATCAAAGAAGAGAAAAATCTGACATGATCTATTTTGGCATATTATCCTAATTTAATCACAAACTCCTCCAAAATTAAAAGATCACACATTTCCTTGGCCAAAAAGATGACTTGGAATAGCTTTAAACCATTATACCTCCACTATAATGATCATCAGTCCACACACTTATATGCCAGAGTATATAACAAAATTGACATGGCCCTGAAACTACTCAGACTTTCGTGAAAAATGTTTTAACATCTGGTCATACAATATGTAAAAAAACCCGCCAAACTTTCTATTTTATAGATTTATACTTAATGTTACATATATAGTCCATAACAAAATCAAAAGAGCACCAACCAAAGTAACAACAGAGAAGAATAAAGTTATATTGTTATACCAATATATATATATATATATATATAAGGAGATTACGTGCTTAGAAATCGAGTAATATTGGTATTTAACACTTTAATTAATAGTTAGATACTGCTTGATTGTAGGTGGATATAATTTAGAATATTCTTTCTTTTAAAAATAATTGATTACCATATAACAAACCTAATATAATTTGGAAGTAACGATTTTTTTTCAGATATCTGTTTGCTTAATTAGGTATATAATAAATAGATGTTACTTGATTGTAGGGAAGATTTACTTGGTAAGTTTTTTTTAAATCGGTGGTATAAATGTAATGTTTGGTTAGTTAGTTAAATTATATTTAGGTGGTTTGATTTAAGTGTTAAATATGGTTTAAATCAATGGCATTAGATTGTAAATATTTAGGAAAAGTCAGGGTTAAATCTTATTTGTACTTCAGTTTTAATAGATTAGATATGTGGTGCTATTGATTTAGTTTGAGTTGGGAGCCTAAATCAATCAGAGAAATTCTTGGGTTCACCCCTAGAGTGAACCTTTAGGTTCACCCAACCAATAGAATTTCGTTATTTCATATTCGGTATCTTTTAAAAAAGGAAATAAAATATTGTCAAGTTTTATTATATTTTTAAAATAAAAATAAAAATAAATAAAAAATAATAATAATTGCAAACAAAAACACGTTTAAAAAAATATATTTTTAATACTTTCAACCAACACTAAACCCTAAATCCTAAATCCTAAACTCTTGGGTAAACCCTAAATCCTTGGTAAATCCAAAACACTTGGATAAATTCTAAATCATAGAGTTTAAGATTTATCCAAGGGTTTAGGGTTTACCCAAAGGTTTAGGGTTTAGTATTTAGGGTTTAGGGTTTAGTATTTAGGGTTTATGATTTAGTATTTAGGGTTTAGGGTTTAGTGTTTTGATGATTGTGTTAAAAGTATATTTTTAAAAAAATCAAAATATTTAGGATTTATCCAAGGGTTTACCATGGGTTTAGGGTTTATGATTTAGGGTTTAGGGTTTAGTATTTTGTTGACGGTATTTTAAATATAAATTTTTTTTTACTACTACTATTATTTTTTATTTTAAAAATATAATAAAACTTGACAATATTTTGTTTCCTTTTTTAAAAGATACTGAATATAAAATAACGAAATCCTATTGGCTGGGTGAACCTAAAGGTTCACTCTAGGGGTGAACCCAAGTATTTCTCAATCACTAATAACTCACAAATGTTACCAATCAAATATTCAATTTAACTTTTTATTTGAAGTTTGATTTATCATGTGTTGTGGTTAAGTTATTTTGACTTATACCTTTTATAAAATTGTTAACTCAAAACTTAAATTAACATCAACAAAACTAAAATTAATTAATTTTTGGTGTAAAGTAAAACTGAAAGTAATGTTTCCAAAACATTCACACGATTTATGTTAGTGGATACTCCCTCTGTTTCAAAATGATCCATGTTCTAGAAAAAAAAAATTTGTTTCAAAAAGATCAATATTTTACATTTCCATGCATATAATAATGATAAATAACAAATTTTAAAAAAATTAATTATATTTATTGAATTTTGATTGGTTACTACGTATGGAAATTTGTTAAACAAAAAAAACAATGCATATTTAAGAAGTTTCCTTAATATATGTGATTTTCCTAAAATATACTCCCTCCGTTCCTGAAAATAAGATTTTTTAGAGTTTTCACGTTTATTAAGACTATAATAAATATTTGCAATTTAGTTTATTATTTTATCTTTTTATACAAGTTCCAATAACTATATACCAATAAAATTTAATCAATTCAAATATTTATAATTAACGATCCTCAAAAGTATACAAAAGTACCTTAAAAATATAGAAAATCTATCTTTGTGAAACAAAAATAAAATCCAGAAAATCCTACTTTCGGGAACGGAGGGAGTATATCTTATTGAAACGTAGGGAATAGTATTTTTGGTCATGTAATCATTTCTCTGTTTTTCTTTTACTATTGGATATTTTAATTTAATGTTGATGCTATTTTAATTTCATTAGTTTACTTTATTGTCAATATTAGAATAAATAGTGTTATTTGTGAATATAATATATTGAAAAATATTTTTCTTATACATGTGAAAACCAAATAATTATCTTGTTATTATTTATTTTCAAAATAAGTTAATAGTTTTTTAATAAAAAATTATTATAATATGTTTATACATTTAATTATTTTATAAAAACATATTACAATTTATACATCAAAAAATTATCTACCGTTAGTTTTAATAAAATGATGATTCTTATTTTTACTGCAAACTTACTACAAATTTGCAGTCTCTATCACATAATATTATATGTCAGTCAGACATAGTTAATCGAAAGATTTGAGTTCTTAATCAAAAATTAACTGAAACAAAAAAAAATCGGTTAATTTCAGTAGAATTTTAGTTAATTTAACTACATGAATTCATAACCGATTAGATTTTTTTGCTCAATTTATGTCGATAAAATTTTGTGGTAACCGAGCTAACCAAAACCAAATAAGCCGAACTGAATAAACCAAATAACCTGAAGCCGACTTTTACTAAAACTCCTTGCTTCTTTTCTACAGGTTATAAGAGCCGTGAAAGATTTAGACAACTTGAGATTCTTGATCTCAGTTACAATTATTTCAACAGAAGTGTTTTTCTTTTATTGAATGAGGTTGTGTCGCTCAAGACTTTGTTTCTTGGTGACAACTATATTGGAGGTGGCTTTCCTGTGAAAGGTATTAAGTACTCCAACACAAATCAAATCTTACCAACATGGTTGGACACTAAATACCATTTTCACTTAGTTTTGATATTTCTTGTGGTTACAGAACTGATTAATCTGAAAAATTTGGAGCTACTAGATCTAAAGTTCAACGATTTCAGCGGCCATTTACCAGGAAAAGGTAGCTTATATGACTAAGATCTTGTAACCTAATCATCTACTGCTTAGTTTTGGCACATTTGATACGCTATATTCTTGAAGTTGACATGAGCATGTTTTGCTTCATGTCAGAGCTCACCAATCTGAAGAAGCTCAAAGCTTTGGATCTAAGTGGGAATATATTATCTGGTTCACTGCAGGTGACAGGCAAGTAGTGGGGAATATGTTGACGCCTCTCAGATTTTAGAGTGTATATTATTATGTCTTGATGTTTCTCTCTGTGCATCCCATTTCTTCAGGATTTTGCAGACTAGAGCAGTTGCAAGAGCTTCAGATTAGTCAAAACAGATTTGTGGGTGAAATCCCTCTCTGTTTCTCAAGATTCTCCAAACTCCGAGTTCTTGATATTTCATCAAATCACCTAAGTGGGAAGCTTCCATCATTCCTCAGTAACTTCAAGTCCATGGAGTACTTATCTCTACACGATAACAACTTCGAAGGCTTGTTTTCCTTGGATTTCATATCTGAGTTAACAGAACTCAAAGTTTTCAAACTCTCTTCCAAGTCTAGTATTCTGCAAGTAGTAGAGACAAGTGCTTCCACTGGCCTAAAATCTCAGCTAAGGAGTCTCACATTGTCAAACTGCAACATGTCTGGAAACATCCCCGGTTTTCTCCGGTATCAGAAGGAACTGCTTGTACTCGATCTCTCCAGCAACACGCTATCCGGAGCCTTCCCCACTTGGCTGCTAAAGAATAACACAAAGCTTCAGGTTCTAATGTTGCAGAACAACTCATTCAACACCCTTTCACTTCCAAGACTTCACAAGTTACAGTTTCTTGATCTTTCAGCTAACAACTTCAACCATCAACTCCCCGAAGAGATCGGTTCGATGCTTCCAAGGTTGAGACATTTGAATCTCTCGAACAATGAGTTTCATGGGAACATGCCTTCCTCCGTAGAGACAATGGAACATCTTGAGTTTATGGACTTATCATACAACAACTTCTCGGGGAAGTTGCCAAGAGACCTCTTCACTGGTTGCTATTCACTCAAGTGGCTTAAGCTATCTCACAACAGATTCACTGGCCCAGTTGTTCCAAGATCGAGTGACGTGACGACGTCGTTGGTGACTTTGATGGTGGACAATAACATGTTTACTGGGAAGATCACATACAAACTACACAACCTAAGACTCTTGACAGTGATAGACTTATCCAACAACTTCCTCACTGGTACCATTCCAAGATGGTTAGGTGGTTTCTCACTAGAGCTTCTGAGGATCTCAAACAATCATTTACACGGTGTAATACCTCAGTCTCTCTTCAACATTCCAAACCTATGGCTATTAGACCTATCTGGAAACTACTTGTCCGGTACCTTGCCGCTGCGGTCTCACTCGGATTCCTACGGCTATATATTGGACTTACACAACAACAATCTCACTGGTTCTGTTCCAGACACATTGTGGAAAGAAATGGCTCTACTTGATCTGAGGAACAACAGACTGTCTGGAAACATCCCCCGGTTCATTAGCACACCAAGCATCAATGTTATTCTGTTGAGAGGAAATAACTTGACGGGCAAGTTACCCATCGAGCTTTGCGGTTTAAGTAACCTAAGAATGTTGGATCTTTCTCACAACAGTTTGAGTGAGTCCATACCTTCTTGTTTCAGTAATCTATCGTTTGGTTTGGGAGGAGATGGTGGTAATGATCGGGAATGGTTTCCAACATACATGTTCTCAAGGTTTATGGATATATACACTCAAGTGTACTACGAGTCTTTACTTGTGTCGGAATGGTTTGGTCTAGACTACATTGTAGATTTTAAAGTCCAAGTCGAGTTTGCAGTGAAAGAGAGATATGACTCGTACATGAGAGGAACTCTAAACCAGATGTTTGGTCTTGATCTGTCGAGTAATCAGTTAAGCGGTGAGGTACCTGAAGAGCTTGGAGATCTCAAGAGAGTACGTTCGATGAACCTATCAAGGAACTCATTAACGGGTGTTATCCCTGAAAGTTTTTCAAATCTGAAAAGCATAGAGAGCTTGGATATTTCTTACAACAAGTTACATGGAGCTATACCTTCACGACTCACAATGCTGCACTCTCTTGTTGTCTTTAATGTTTCTTACAACAATCTATCCGGTGTGATTCCGCAAGGTAAACAGTTCAATACCTTTGGTGTGAATAGTTACTTAGGTAATGTTCTTCTATGTGGATCACCTACCAATAAAAGCTGTGGTACTACTACTACAATGAGCTCAAGAGAAAAAGGAGAAGAGGAAGAAGATGATAGAAGTGGATTGATTGATGTTGTGGTCTTGTGGTGGAGCCTTGGTTCCACCTATGTCACGGTTTTGATTGGGTTTATGGTGTTTATGTGCTTTGATTCTCCATGGCGCCGAGCATGGTTCTACCTTGTTGATGCGCTTATTGACTGTGTAAAATATCTACTGGGAGTTATCTAGGATTCTAGAGAGGGCTCGAGGAAGATGTATTTTGATAAATTATCCTATTTTATTGTTGAATGCAACTACATGATCTTCTAGACATTAATTTGAGGATTGATTTATCATGTATCATCACTATATTGTATCATCACTATATTGATTTATTTTCGGAAAAAAAGACATGATATGATAACAATAGTGATGTGGTTTAAAACTAATTGTGACATATGCATTTACGCAAGTTTTAGAATATGTTAATAACTAATAAATCATCATTAGTATACCAATATCAATATATATATATATATATATATTTTTTTTTTTATTTTTTTTTATTAGTAAAAAGTTTCTTCAAAATTTTATGTAGTTTTTTTTTTAATTGTAATTTTCTAATCCGGTTACTAATAAATTATTTTTAATATATACAAAATTCTAGAAATATTATCTAGTTTTATGTTTTGACAATTATATACCTAACAAAAGTTTCTTTCAATTTTACAGAATTTGATTTAATATAATTTAACCAAAATACATAGATAAAAAGTTTAAAGATTATAATTTTAAAAATATACTGTAAGCAAATAATAAGATCTAAAATTAACAAAATTTTAGTGTTAATATAATTTAAATTTAAAATATCTTATTTTTGCACATGATATAGAAAAACGCCGATATAGAAAAACGCCTAGTTTACATGAGATTCAAATAATATTATTTTTGATATTTAGAAGTCATAGGTGAATGCATCCATTTCTTATGAGCGAGGTATCATTAAAGGTCTTAGAAAACATCCAATATCATTTCAATATTAATCATAATAAATAAAATGAGAAGAATGTGGTACACTGGCCACTGCCTCCCAAAATGAAGCATGGGAGAGAGTTCAATAGTAAGTTGGTTAGAAAATGGAATGTTGTATGATATTTAATTGAAATATTAATTAAACTTCTTTTTCAAATAATTTATAGGAGAGCATTTGAAACTTTATTTTCACCAAAGATGATGTATCCTTATTCCTAAAATATCATACTAACTGTTTCAACTTTTTTCATCTAAAATATCATACTAACTGTTCAACTTTTTTTATGATGAGTTATGACAAAAAAAAAATGTATTTTGTTAATATAAGTATTAACTATTTTTAACAGTTTTAAAGCATCACTATTTTCTACAAATCAAAATATTAAAAATCATAAGTTGATGATTATTATTTTAGTCCAATGGTTGTTTACTACTATAAAATATCGTGTTATCCTTGTAAAATTCAAACCTAAATGTTTCACGATCTATACAAAAAGATGAGCTTCAAACTTTGTGTATTTAATCAACGGTATGTAATAATAGAGGGACAAGGGGAAAGAATGACAGCTAACTGTGGAAAGACACATGGGAAAGTCAAATCAAATCATTGATCTTTGGTGTAAAAAGGTATGGCTCCATAGCTAGCTCATCTATGGACTTCTCTTTTATATATTCCCACAAAGGAATAAAAGTCAAAATAGGTGTGATGTTTAAACAAAATTGAAAGTAAGGTTTAAGGTTTTCTCTTATAACCAATTTCAAAGAGTAACTCACATTATCGCAACTACCCGACTATACTATTTCTATGCAAGATATTCAAAAGTGTTGATATGCAATTTGATCTGTTTGTTCTACATATTTAAGGCGAAAAGTTTCTAATCAATTTTTTTTGTTGATAAATAGATTTAAGATTTTTGAAAAATAAGTGTGATCACTGTTTTATTTGGTATGAAAGTATCAATGTTATGTTTGAGGTCTATATATCAAAGAAAAAATTACTAATCTAGAAAGCTCAAAATTCGTTTCCCCATCCAATTGAGCTTATTCTTGGACACAATATATCATCCATAGTCAGTTACAAAAAATAAAAAATAAAAAGTAAAAAAATAAAATAAATCATCCATAGTCATCACTGAATTATTTGTAAAGAAGTATGAGATTCAAAAGGACAGGAAATACACGTTCCCACAATAAATTACATGCAGACGAAGCCAGGCTAGTTTAGATTAGAGTGGCCCTCATTCTTATCCCAAACCAGTTTACCTGTCCCAGGTCTGGTGACATATCACTTCGTTCTGGTTTAAAGATCGTTATTTTTCATGATTCAAAACAAAAGTTCTTAAAAATAACATATAAAAGATGTTATCCTAAGACTGATTCTAGATTAAAATTACATATAAGAAGCCTGATGGTGATGATAAGTTTAGTTTGTATTTGTATGGCTCAAAGAATGATCTAAATATTTTTTGAAATTAATATCATGATTATAAAAACTGAAAGTGATCTACAAACAAGCAAGACCATGTTTGTGTTTGTATTAGTCATTTTTATGTCAACATTCCGGGTCAATCTGGTATAGTTCTTCTGCGTGCAGCTGACAGAAAAATAATCAGAACCCAAATACAACAAATCCAAAAAAAACTCCGAGATATAATCGGACAACTCAAAAGTTCATACTATATAAACTAAAACCAGCTCAAACTCGTTTGTTTTACGTCAAACAAGGTTAACTTAAGATTCTGTCGTAAGTGACACCACCTAAAAAACACCATTAGCTCATCTGCAAAATTATATGTAAGAATGATTGCTCTTCTTTTAGGCAACTTTTCTGGGAGGGGGGGATGAATCTGAATCCTAATGAGTAATTGCTCTGTTTCCCAATCATACTGGACCCTGCAGAAGTTGACACTTCTGTGTAAATTTACACTTGCATTCCATGCATTGTAACTCTTTTACCCGAATCCCTAGGAAAACGACCAGGCCTACATATATAGATTGTTTATTGTCATAAGTACATTCGACGTACCTTCAACAGTACTAATCATATAATCAATTTTAAGATGCTGCCACCCTTGAGAATCTATCCAATATCAAATGGATGTTGCATTTGTGCAAATGGCGTAACCCAAACTATACAACTAGCTATAATATTAACAAATGTTTCCTCCGTTTCAAAATAATTGATGTTTCGGTTCAATGTACCTAAGACTATATTTTTAGCTAAAAAATATCATTACAAAAATAAAAATAAAAACTAACTCAACCAACCACAAAAAAACTATAAAAACATCATTGGTTACATAATCTTCAATAACACTAAAATTAATATAAAAATATCAAAACATCATATATTTTGAAACATCAAAAATTCTCTGAAACATCGAAAACTCTTTAAAACATTATCTATTTTGGAACGGGAGAGTACGATATATCGCAGTGAAGTCACTTAGACTAGATCGGAGCCTATATCATATCCTATCTTGCTAATGAAGACAATCCATGAATAATACATTTGGGATCACACTATGTACACACACAAAACTTAAACCCATCCCTCTTTTTCATGTCTCTTATCTTTCTTCTTTCGGTGTGGGGTCTTATCTCCCCATGCATGAAATTCGGTTACAACCCTGATCCCAATGTGAAAAAATAACATTAATTACCACAATCGCAATACTAATAATGCAGACATTGCATTTTCGTACAGTTTCAGTTTGATGAAGAAAAATAACGAACCGCACGAGTGAAACAAAATTGACAAACAATTATTCATAATTGAAACCCCTCGTGATGTATTTTATCATATAATAAAACTTACCCATCTCATATCGAAAACATGACACTTACTATGGACCTTAGACTATATATACACCTGTCCTTCACCATTGTACTTCTCATCACACAACCATCTCTATCTCTATTGATCATTGTTTATTTATTTGACCTCTCCTTCTAATATTCTCAAAAATGAAGAACAGGTTCATGAAAGCCTGCGAAAACAAATTCAAAACCATGAAAATCAAATCCATAGTCATATCATGTTGTTCATCTTCCTGTGAGAGTTGCTGCGAGAAAGTTTCTTGGGGATTCAAGAAAGAAAATGAAGCCATACCTAAAGATGTTCCAAAAGGACATCTGGTAGTGTATGTAGGCGATAGTTACAAGAGGTTTGTGATAAAGATGAGTTTGCTTAAGCATCCAATCTTCAAGGGACTACTTGATCAAGCTCAAGATGCTTATGACTTCAGTTCTGATTCATCGAAACTATGGATTCCATGCGATGAGAGCACTTTCATCGATGTTGTTCGTTGCAGTGGCGCTCCTCAGCATCAAAGGAACTACATTGGCATGTACATGTAAGAATGGAAATATATTCATTCATCATCTGTGGATCCATGTGTTCTTGAGATGGTTGTTTAGATCATGTTGTTGTACGCTAATTAATTACAAGTTTTGTTATTAAGTATGATTTATAGTATCACAAGTATCATGCAAGAGTCACTAAACATTCAACATGTACAGATATTATTACATCGACAAAGTTTTGTTTTCTCAAACATCTCAAGACAATAAGCAAAACTTTTAAGACATGGTTGCCTCGGTTCTGTGCCGTAAGAACTATTTGAAACTCTTGTTTTATATACTATCAGAAAATCTAGAATTCATCAAATCAATTGTCTTGCCAATAGGAATGAGTGCTATATTAATCTATCATTATCAAGGTCAAGATATGAAAATTTTTTACATATAATTTTCATATATATATATATATATATATATATATATATATATATATAATTATCATACAAAGTGACGCCATTCACATCATAAAACAGAGGAATGCTATATCTTAATTAGGGATTAGCATATCGGAATCGGAGCTCCGTTCCATTCCTTGAGACAATCATCCATCAGTGGACCAATAATCGTACCTTCACACATTCACCTTATCAAACTCTTCTCCCGGAGACACAACCTTTTCTCCGGTCAAGCAACTTCGTTCCAAGCTCCTCCCTCACGAAACGGATAAGACCGAAACTCCTTAATCCTGTTCCGCGTTTCCGTTACCGTAAGCCTCTATAGGTGCATCCAATTCCTTAGGAAGAACCATCTTAAGCTCCTCCTCGAAAGCTTGATCAACAATGACTTGTCTTAGCTTCTGCATCAATGGGTAAGTAGCGTACAAGGAAGGATGATGGACGTACGTGAACACTTGCTCACGATCATCAACAACCATAAGCAAGTCTTTCTCACAGAAACGTGACGGATGCATCTCCCAGTTGTCAACACACTTTGTTCGCCACTTGAGAAACTGTACATGTTCTTCACTGTCTGCCTCAGATTCGAAAGGTAAACCATTGTTGTAGAAATCGTTGACCAGCTCCGAGAAACTGAGCAAACATTAGCTTCCCAATCGGTGTCCCCTGGAAGTTAACCACCGTGAATTGCTTTGTTCCTAGAAACGTCGATCAACAGATTATCGTTAACGGAGTTGATCTCGCGCTCCATTGAGGAGAGCGTAACGGTCTTGTTTTAGGTAAAGGATCCATCTCGTGAAGCTTTCGAGCTAACTTCATGTACGAGCTTCCGTCGATTTTGGCCCGGGTGATGTTTGAGTCAAATGATCGGTGAACTCAGGCTTCCCGCTCATAACCTCGGTGAAGATCGCGGATAAAACCAACGACGCCATACCGGATCCGACGAGCACGAGACCTTCCTTAGGTTGAAGATCGATCGAAGAATCCCAAGGGATAGCCGGAGGCGGTTATGGTCCCACACTCCCACTCATTGGCGAAGCTACACAGTGGAGTGAGGGTGCACGTGCACACCCAATTTTTTAAAAAATTAGTGTTAACTGTTATGAATTTATAAAATTTGCTTGCATCAAAGCCTTAATGAAAATAAAAAGAAAAAATAACTTAGCCCATTACAGATTACAATTAACTCCAAAGCCCAATTATATTCTCTACAGTTTTTGTTAAACCCTAACTATTCTAAATTATGTCTAGGCTTAATACAAAATTTAATCGCTCAAGCTTCTTCTTCAACGTGCAACTGCAAGTGCAAATCATCAAATCAAATTGAGAGAATTTTCTTCTCTTGTATACCATACAAAACTGGTAACTAATTAACTATTCTTTATATTTGTGCAATTATGTTTTGAATTGTTCAATTGTTCCAGCAATGTCAATGTCTATGATTAGTAATTATTTAAATAGTATCTGAATTTTTTGTTCCAGTCGTACAAGTCCAAGATCATAGATAGAGCCTTTATTCTTGATTAGAGTTGATAGTTTGCAAGTTTTACATGCTTATAATTTTTATAAATAATACTTTTGCTAGATTAAACGTTTTGATTTATGTTATGTTTTTGGTTTTTTAGCTTAATCAATGGAACGGTACTACAAAAAAGCATCAGTTTCACCATCTGATAACACTTTACCATCTGATACTGATGATTTGCCGTGGGATCCTGCTAAAAGAAAAAATATCAAGGATTATAATGCAAATCAAGTCGATGAGGTAAGACGCAAATACCTTCTTAGAGGTCCGTGTCAACCACTTGGTCATAATTTTGAAAAGAGACTCATAGGTGGTAAAATGAGACGATTTAATCCAGCTTGGTTTGGTCTGTATGGTAATTGGCTAGAGTATAGTGTATCGGAGGAAAAGGCTTATTGTTTGTGTTGCTACTTGTTTAGAGATGATGCGTATCCTGGATTTGTGAGGGATGGATTCTCGAATTGGCATAAGCCTGATAGGTTATCTTTCCATGTAGGAGAGCTTAACAGTTCTCACAATAATGCTGTCAAGAAGTGTGATGATTTGATGAATCAAGGTCAATCCATAGTACATGCTATGTACAAGAAGACTAATGCGATGAAAAATGAGTATCGTATCAGATTAAATGCTTCTGTTGATGTTTCTAGATACTTATTGCGACAAGGATTAGCTTTTCGAGGTCATAGAGAAGGAGAAGGGTCTTCTAACAAAGGAAACTTTTTAGAACTTCTGAAATACACAGCTGATCACAATGATGTTATAAAAAAAGTTGTTTTGGAGAATGCTCCAGGAAATAACAAGATGGTTTCTTCAGAGATTCAAAAGGATATTGTAAACGCTTTTGCAGAAGAAGTAGTGAAATCTGTTATTGAAGAAATTGACAACGGAGTGTTTGGTCTATTAGTAGATGAATCTGCTGATGTGTCTGACAAAGAACAGATGGCTGTTGTTTTTCGATTTGTTGATAAGAAAGGAGCTGTCAAAGAAAGGTTTGTTGGAGTTGTCCATGTGAAAGAGACTTCTTCTTTATCTTTGAAGCATGCTATTGATGAGTTGTTTGCTAAGTATGGTCTGAGCTTGAAAAAAGTGAGAGGACAAGGTTATGACGGAGCTAGTAATATGAAAGGAGAGTTTAATGGCCTGCGATCATTGATTTCTAAAGAAAACAGCTCTGCATATTATGTTCATTGCTTTGCTCATCAACTTCAGTTGGTTGTAGTGGCTGTTGCGAAAAAGATATTTGAGGTTTCTGATTTTTTTGATATGGTTTCTATGTTATTGAATGTGGTTGGAGCTTCTTGCAAACGAAAAGATCAAGTCCGGGAAAATTATCGAGCCGAGATAAATGCTGGAATTGCTAGTGGTGACATTAACACTGGGAAAGGACAGAATCAAGAAATTTCTTTTCGAAGGCCTGGAACTACAAGGTGGGGCTCTCATTATAAAACGCTGTTGCGTTTGGTTGGGTTGTTTTCTACTATTATTAAAGTTCTTGAGTATATCGAAAAGGATGGCGCAGATGATTCTAAGAGATGCCAGGCATATGGTCTTCTCAAATATGTTCAGACATTTGATTGTGTGTTCTATATGCATCTGATGTTACTTATTTTGGGAATATGTGAGAATCTATCGATGGTTTTGCAAAGGAAAGATCAAGACATTTTGAATGCTATGTCACTAGTAGAATCTACTAAGCGGGAGTTACAGAGAGTAAGAGATGATGGATGGGATTCACTAATGTTGACAGTTTCTTCTTTTTGTGAGAAACATGATACTCAGATGCTCGATATGGAAGAAGGTTTTATCGATTCTCGGAGGCCAAGGAAAAAAACCAACATCACTAATTTGCATCACTATAAGGTTAATTGCTTTAATGCAACTTTGGATTTGCAACTTCAGGAATTCAACAATCGTTTTACTGAGGTAAACACTGAGCTGCTTATTTGTATGGCTTCCTTAAATCCTATTGGTGCTTTTCGGGCATTCGACAAGTCAAAGTTGGTGAAGTTGGCTAAGTTCTATCCAGAGGACTTCAGTTTTATGGACTGTTTATCTCTTGAGCAACAATTTGGTATTTTCATCGACAATGTACATGATCAGCGATTTAAAAATCTGAAGAGTCTTGGAGATCTTTCTCTTCTCATGGTAGATACGCAAAAGCATATTGCACATCCTTTGGTTTATAGGCTTTTGAAGTTGGTTTTGACTTTGTCGGTTGCTACTGCAAGTGTTGAAAGATGCTTCTCTGCAATGAAGATAGTGAAGACAGCTCTAAGAAATCGAATGGGGGATGATCTTTTAAGTGATTATCTCATTTGTTTTATCGAAAAAAAATTGCTTGATGATGTCGCAAACGAAGAAGTGTTGATCCGATTTCAAGCCATGAGTGAAAGAAGAATGCTTTTATAAAATGTTAGTTTTTTACACAATAATGTTGTTTTTAATATTTGGTTTTTAATATTTTAATAATTTATTTAATATTTCTTACTTTATTATTGGTGCACCCCTTGAAAAAACTTCCTGGCTTCGCCACTGCTCCCACTGAGGGGGAGAGATGGAGAGAAGTAGTGGTTGAGGAGACTGGTGATCGCTTCGAGGATTTCAAATCGGATACCGGAGTATCCTTGGAGGAGTGTGTGTTGACTCGGACGAGCATGGCGGATCCCGGTAGCGTGTGGCATGTCTCCTTCGTCGTGTTCCCTAATATTCAAAAATCTCTAACAGAACAAAACAGAATTATACTCCATCTGTGTGTCGTTTTAGACTTGTGCACACGGATTAAGAAAGCATTTAATTTTGCATATTTTCAATATAAAAACATCATTACCGATACAATTCAACCAATAAAAAAATAGAATAGAGAATAAAGTTAATAAATTCTGCATTGGAACTCTAAAACGACACTTATTTTGCAACGAAAAAAATTCTCTAAAACGACACTTAATATGAAACGGAGGGAGTATTAATTTACTTTAGGTGGGACTAGACCCGACCCGAGTCACTGACTCGCCGTGTTTCCCTTTTTTTTTCCGGCACCCACCGTGTTTCCCATGCAAATGAAATGGTGATCCTCGTTAAGATAAAGTATAATTTTGATGTTTACCATTTTTTTTACTATTATTGATGTTACCACTACTAAAAAAATATTTACAAAAATACATTCTTTATATTAAAAAATAGCAAAAGACATTTACACCTATATTCTCTGTATATAGTAAATAAATACTTAAATAAATAAATTTTTTCATGTTTTCGAATTATATTTTTGGAAATTCAAACTCTAAATTCTCAACCCTAAACCCTCAGGGTCAAAGTGTACAAAGTGTACCAGGCCAAATTATCCAGACCAAATTGGTCCTTTCCAAATGGACATTCCGCAAAGCCCAAATACATTTCTGCTTTCTCATTCATAAAAACATAAGTTTCATAAGTTTTACACATTAAAATTCATATGTTTTATACATCCAAAATACGATTTCACGAGTTTTGACGGGAAAACATGATTTTATCGTTTTGGCGGGAAAACATGATTTTATCGTTTTACCGGGAAAATACAAATTGACGGTTTTGGGCGAAAAAACATAATTTCACGGTTTTGGCGGAACTCATGTTTTTGCGGTTTTGACGGTAAAACACGATTTCACGATTTTGGCGGGAAAACGCGATTTCACGGTTTTGATGGGAAAACGTGATTTCACGGTTTTGACGGGAAAACGCGATTTCAAGGTTTTGGCGGAAAAACGCGATTTCACGGGTTTGGCGGGAAAATGCAATTTCACGGTTTTGGCGGGAAAACACGATTTCACGGATTTGGCGGGAAAACACAATTTTAGCGGGAAAATGCGTTTTTACGGTTTTGGCAGATAAACACAATTATGCAAATTTGACGGAAGAAACATGGCGGAGAGGCGACTCGCGAGTCGAGAGTCGAAAGACGGTAAAAGTGAGACTGATTTTAGATTTCTTATATCTTCAATACTAACCCTAAATATTTTTAACACATGGGCGGCCCATGTCCATTTGGTTTTGTCCATTGGCTTTGGGCGTATTTGGATGAAGCCCATTTAGACATAAAATATTTCGGACGGATTTGGACGTAGTCCATATGGATTTGGACATGGGCCGCCCAGAGACAATGTGTCCAATTGACATCCCTACTTAAATCTTACTCCACCTCTCAACTCAAAATTCTAAAATTAGATTAGTTAATCATAGAGTTATAAATATGTTTTTTTCATTTTTAAAAGTAATAGGAATATTTATTTGTGTATACATGAAAAATAGTTTTATTGAAAATGTATTTTTGACAATTTCCATAAAACAAAAATGTTGTCCTCGTGAGTATAGTCAATGCCAAATTATCTGCTTAATTCACTAAATTAATATTTCTCTTATTATATGCAAAATTTAATAAAATTAAAACAATAAAAGTAAAATAATACTACCGAGTAACTATCCACTTAATCTAAACTAGATTTCGATCTGCCATTTTTTACAAAATTAAATAAATTGTTTTTAATTAATTTAATTTATAAGATTGTGTATATGTTTTGTGTACATTTATCCAAAATCGCAAACCAAACTGGTCAAATTGAAACCAAAACAAAGGGTATCTGAATTTTTTATCATAAATAGCTGAACGACCACTATATTTCTCCAATTCAAAACTGAAACTGAACCGTGAACCAAAGGGCACCAGGACTTTTAAAATACAAAAATTATACCAACAAGTATTAATTATATTTAATTTATAAATAACCAAATATCCTAAAAATATTATTTATAAACTTTTTTTAATTCAAATATTAAAAGTTATCCAATATTTTTTATCCTAACAATCCGAATTATGCGATATTTAAACTGAGAACCCTAAAGTATCCAAGATTTTTATCTAAAATAAGAAATTACACGAGAAACAAAAGTGAACCGGAACCAAATCGGATCTAAATTTTTCTTTTGGATATTAACTGGTTTCCAACTTTGTTAACAAACCAAAATAACCCAAATAAAATAAAAAAAAACTTTGTAAATATCTTAATGGTTCCTAAATTTCTAAAAACGAAACACAAAAAAAAAACTAAAATACCCAAATTGAAACTTAATGCTGAAGAATGATAGTGATCTACATTTAAATGATCGGACCTACAGTTGAACTGGTAAACCGGTGGCCATATCTAATACGGACCAGCTTATGTTGTTTACATAGCATTCTATCATTGCTCTACTAACTGATAAGATTTTCCAAAAATTCAAATTTAATAAAAACCTATTAATTAAAAATTTAATAAAGCTCAAAACTCTGTAATTAACCCGTGAACCGACAAATGTTAACCTGACAAAAACCCAAAAAATTAAGATAAAAGTTTTTAAAACATTGAGTAAACTTCTCATATGTTTTATAATAGTACAAAAATGAATAAAAACTATTTGATTCGACATATAAAGTAAATGATTTGTATTTATATTACAAATTTTAATTTATACATTTTGTAATGATTAATCTTATTACAATTTTAATGTAGATAATTTATTTTTCTTGTTAACATTGTCTTAACGCACACATTAACAACAACTCTTCACTCCTTGACGATTTATCTTTCAATGCATCCCCCATTACTACCATTGTGTGAATCTTACCCTATAAATAGGTAAGCTCATTATGTGGAAATTCATATGTTGGGGTTTAAGAACCAGAGAGCAAAAAACACCTTTTGTTAATAATATTTTAAGTAGTGTGCGCCTGTTTCGTTGTCAAAATCATGGAATCGTGTGACACCATATTGATCGAATGCTTCTTCTATAGGAAAGAAGGAGATGAAGAAATCCATCTTCGAGTTCGTGAATTTCTTGAACTGATTATTTCTGATTGCTCATGTTAAACTATTGCTCCGTTGATTGGTTTTTAGGAATAGAAAAGGAATGAGCAGTAATAAAGTTGTAGGAATGATAATTCTTTATCAAAATTAACTAGATCTTCACCTGCACAACCGCGCATATGTTTGTTTCAGTTTTATAAATATATATGTATTTAATTTATTAGTAGTATATATTTTTAGCGTTGATCATATTTTTGAATATATATATATATATATTTCAAATACAATAATTTTATAGTTTACATGTTGTAACTAATCAATTGTTTAAAACTGTCACATATATTTGCCGCTTCTTATTATATATTTATCTTTTTATATTTGAATTTATTTACTGAAAAACATGTTCAAAATAATTTTGCATTAAATTTATGCTTAATTCTACCGCCGATCTTCAAAGCGGAATTTCCTTTTAAAAATATTTTTACATTTATCCATTTTAGATAATATATTATTTATATATACAAAAGTCTAAGATATATCAATTTTTGTATATTTAGTATATAGTTTGCGAATGTTAAGACGTTATGTCATCGTATTATATTTTTAGGATAAATATTTTATATTTCGGAAAATAAAATTAATAAATTTATAAATTTAATATAATTTATCATATTTAGTTCAATATAATAATTTTATTTTAACATGATACTGTTTATGTTTTTATGTTTGGACCTAACTGGATTTTGATGTATAAATTGTTTATGTAAATATTAATAAGAAAGAATACAAACAGGTTGATATCACATAATAATATGATAAATTGTTTCCAATGATAGAGTGAAACTTTGTGGTAAGATTTTCATTAACGATTGTCTTATTAAATCAAACCGGTCGTTTAGGAAAAGGAATATTATTTTGGTCAACAACTATCGATAATGATGGAAGATATATGATAAATATGTTTTAAAGTAATGAATTTCTAAGGATAGTCTATTTACAAAACAAATCACAAATGAAGAAAAGCTGTGACTATAATTCTTTACAATAAAAGGAATGAAAATAATAAAAAGGAAAGATTATTTCTCATAAATAGTAAAATATATTTAAAGAATGTTAAAAAATATAATGTTTCTTTTCATTCTTTGGTCACCATTTAAAGTCAAAAGTCTTAATTCGGAACTGACCTGACTTTCTCATCAAAACCCATCAAATACATAGTTCAGCCCGATATCACTGAGCAACTTGGTCCAAATAACTCGACCCAGCCGAGTTATATCAATGGCAAGTTAAGGTTTTTGGGACGAGAAGTTTAAAGAGGGAAGGAAGAACAGAGGTGAGGAGATCTGAAAAGTAGACAAGACCAAGAATGACTAAAACTAGGGGTTATCATCAATAAAATGCTATTCTTGAAATCCACAAATCATTCTTAAAATTCCAACAGTCATACTAAACACTGATTAAATATGTCTCATTAAATATATTCTTCTTCTTTTTTTTTTTTGACGAAAATATATTCTTCTTCTTCTCTTATCGTTTTACTAGAAAACTAATTTTTCATGAAAAAAAAATCCGGTTTTGATAATCAGTGAAGGGACAATGGGGCAAAAGCAATCGAAAGGGGAATTGCTGTATCATCAAGTGAGGTACCGTAACTCTCAAGGCATTCAAGCTCTTCATCGCGAAGGAGCAGACCTCGAGGTTCAATAATTGATTGTTTGAATTTCTCGTAAGTTTGTATGTTTTTTCGTAATTTGTGTGTGATATGGGGATGTAGTGGATGGATAGAAAAGGCAGAACGCCTTTGATCATGGCATGCAGGAAGGATGAGCTTTGTGATGTCGCCAAGACTTTGATCGAGTTAGGCGCCAATGTTAATGCTTATCGTCCTGGTACTTAAAGAGTTGCCTGACATCAGAAAGAACGTTGAGTTAAAAGCTAATGTAGTCTCTCTTGTTGGTTATCAGGTCGCCATGCAGGGACTCCTCTGCACCATGCTGCTAAAAGAGGTCTTGTGAACACTGTTGAGTTGCTTCTTTCACATGGTGGTAAGTGTTTGCTATCATCTCTTTCATACAGCTCGTTGACTTTGAGTTTAATATCCTATTTTTTTTTTATCTGATGCTTTTTGGCAGCAAATCCAATTGTTTTCAATGATGATTGTCAGACACCACTTGAGGTCGCTAGAGACAATGAGTGTGGTTCTGTCGCGGGTGCTATTGAGGTATCTTCATTTTGTTGTTGCTGAGTATGTAAGTGATGGATATGTGTCGTTTTGTGAATCTTTAATTATTTTGGTTTTGTAGAGACATATCTGCTTGTTCTCTGGTTATATGCGTCAGTCTTTAGGCCCTGCCACACTTCATTCAAACAGAGTGTGAGTATCCATTATACGTCAATTTTTAGCATTTGTAGTTAGCTCTGTTATTATGCACACACAAATTCGTTTCTTTTGAACATGGATACAAATCATCTCTAAAGCTTAATGATTTGCAGATGGGTAGTCGTCGTACCAATTAGTTCAAGAAACCCTGCAGAGCCTTTGAAGTTGGAGGTGGTTGTATATGATATTTGGCTGGTAAGATGATCATTAATATTAACAACTGAGAGAACAAGTTCAGGACGTTTTACTTTCAATGTGTTTTGATAGGGTAAACATGATGACCAGCCACAGACAGTGATGCCGTTGTGGAAAGCAAAAATGGTGATGTTCATTGCCGAAGAACCAATAACGAACCAGAATGATATTTCAGTGATGATCACTGCCGACGACTCCACTAGTAATTTCTTGCAACATTTTGTATGTCTATTCTGGTGGAATGTCCCAAGCCGCTGGAGACAAAGACTAAAACCTATGCACCAATTATTTACAGGTAAGTCTACCCACTGTTTAGTTGCCAGCAACCATCCTTTGTTCATATCAGAAACTTTTTATTTTCGTGAGCTAAATAGATAACTCTATTTTATCTCCTCTTGCGTTAAAATATTTTGTAAGTTTTTTTCTCTCTTTTATAACAGCAAAACGTCTTAGCCTTGCCCCCTCCATTAAAGGGGACGAACAACAACTTAAGTGGTTTTGTGATGCATGTAAAGGAATTCCTCAGGTAATGTTCAATTTAATGTTTCATTTCATCCTTCTTTGTATTATACCCTTATATAATGAAACTCTCATGGAATCAAATATACAGCCAACACATCCTTCAAACTTTCTCCAAACAGCACCGTCTGCACCACCACTTATGAGTGAGACACCAAATAACAATCACCATTCAATTGGTGAAGCAAGTTCCTCAGCTGCACCACCTCCACCTCCTCCTTCCTCAGGAAAAGCCAGCACCTCGGGTCTCAATAGCCATGAAGGTGTTATTGTACATAAACCTTCACCATCAGCTCCTCCATTGACAGATGATGATTTTCTTTACCCAACAATCGATTCAACAACTGTTGATGTCCCATCTTCTTCTCCTCAACCAGCTGGGGGTGAAAAGAAAGAAGACGGGAGCGCTGGACAGTGTTCTATATGTCTAGACGCTCCATCTGGCGCTGTTTGTGTCCCGTGTGGACATGTCGCAGGATGCTTGTCTTGCTTGACTGAGATCAAATCTGAGAAATGGGGATGTCCGGTCTGTCGCGCCAAGATCGACCAGATCGTTAAACTGTACCGTGTATGAAATAAACAGGTACTACATGAACTCATATGGGATCATATCTCTCATTTATTGTGTTGTGAGATCAAAGCTTTCCAATTGAAACTATATTTCTCTATTACTCAACCAAAATCAAGAACTCTGTTTCTCTGTTGTTGTTAAACAATACTTTTATACATCGAATTGTAAAACAGTACCTATGTTTTAAAATGAGTACTGTTTTACATAGGTACTTTAAAAATGAGTATTTGTTCTTCGATTATTTGAAATCAGCATACTTAAATATTCTAATATTGTTACTTTATGCAAAATTATTTCAAAACTAGTTGTTGATTACATTGAGATTGAAATAATCGAGCGTTAAAATATAAAACGATTAGTTGAGAAATAACTTTACACTTGTATATTAAATATACCGGTTTCAAATGAAAATAAAAATATGTTTTTATTAGGATTTACTGTAGATGAGTTTCCAATCAAAATATCAATCAATCTTTAAGTTAAGAAAATTTATTAAATTGGATGAATTTAATACAAGTTAAGAACATTTATCAAATTGGATAAATTTAATACATTTTGTAATCGAAAACATGACAAAAATATATTTCACTTAGTAAGATCCCATGTCTTTTCACTTAGTAAGAAAAGTAATATTTTCACTAAGAAAAACATATGATGGTCAAAAAAAAAACCTATGATCCCATGTAGCTCCCGAGTCCGATATGACCTGATAGAATAAAATAAAAACTTCATTGTCAGAACCAGAAGAAAAACATTTGATGTCTTACCAAATCAAAACTTAACTTTAATTGACAATGTCTATACAGAGAGCTTTTTCATCAGCAGGGCATCCATAGAAAATGTGACTGGTGAGTGCAATGTCCAAATCAGCTCTCTGAAAGTAAGCGGTCAAGCTCACCAAACCCGTCATCGTCTTCATAATCATGTTCAACATCTTTCAGAAGTTTCTGTGTCGTATCAAGACCATCAAACTTGGTTTTTTCATAAAATGAAAGTTTTTGTGAATCCCATTTCTCTTTCAGTTTCTCAACCCTCTCTCCCATCAACTCTTTCTCTTCCGCTATGTGCTTTATGTCCCCAATCTCCACTATCTCTCCTGCACCTTCAACATTACCAAAAACAAGCAATATAAACATACTGAATCATGAACAACACATGCTTAAAAATGGCGAAGTTTTAAGAGAGAAATAAATAATGGTGTAACAAAACAGTTCAAATGAAGTAGCATACTTTTCATTGCACGCTTCTTGGCCTCTGCATACTCTATAGACATTTTATGTTGAGCGCTCAGATCAACTTCATTACCCTGATAATCACAAAACAATCATAATATAAACAGAGATAAGAAAATTACAGAAGCATCTCGTACTCACCATATCCAGATGAATGAATTGCTCAATCTCGGTTTCAGAGGTTAACCTGTTCAAGTCAAGATGAGAACCATATCACTTAAAAAAAGATGAGAATCATATCACCTAAATCATATCAAATCACCATTTGTTAGTCATAACTGAAAGGGACAAGGTGACATACTTTGTGTAAGCACACCGCACAAGCGAGTTCTGTAGCTCTATCGATTGATGAAGTTTCTCGGTTGTAGACGCTTCATCAAAGTCCACAGCTCCAAATATAAACACATTCTTTTCAAGCATCTGTTTACCCACAGCAGTAGCTATCTCTACACTTTTTTCCTTTGCCTCAACTATAAGATCCCTAAATTTCCCAAGCTCCTCTGCAAAGATGAGGAATAATTGTAAACGGTAAAGATTTTAAGATTCAACCAAATGAGCAAACCTCAACTTACGAAGTGAGATATAAATCCGGAATTTGGGTTTAAAAGGCTGGATCTCA
Organism: Raphanus sativus; assembly: GCF_000801105.2. Classification (NCBI taxonomy): domain Eukaryota; kingdom Viridiplantae; phylum Streptophyta; class Magnoliopsida; order Brassicales; family Brassicaceae; genus Raphanus; species Raphanus sativus. Next base: position 8,157,298 of record NC_079519.1, read on the forward strand.
TGAAGGCAATAGAGACAGTAAAGACCTCCAAGTCTCCGTGAAAAAGAATCAATACTAAGCATGTGACCTGTAGACAGAAGTAAGGCTAGCTTGTGAGCTTATTAGCTAAGAGAGAATAAACCACAAAGGGATAAATTAGCTCTAAATGTTCCAAATGAGTAAAAGACCTAAAAATTTACCAATGGTATGAGCATAAAGTGACTGAATGAAAAAAGCTAAGTTGGTGGTAGGGAAGGCTTCATATATGTAAGAAAACTTTCGGGATAGCCACACCCTCTTCATATCATCAAACGTTGTCAAATCACCCTGAAATTAAAAACCAACCAGAGACTCAGCAAGTTAGAAGGCTAAAAACAAGTTGAAATAACTAATAAATAAATAAATAAATAAAAGGGGGTACCTCTACAAACTCGTCTATGAGTTCATCGATATCTCTCTTGAACAGAGAAAGATTCGTGCCTTAACATTCACAAAAAAAAAGTGTGAGAAATCAAGAAAAAGAAAGATAAAAGACTCATGAGAAGACAATGATGTGTTGGTAATAGAGCCTCTTCCCTTGAAGAGAGAAAGGTACACAAGAAGCAAAGGGTTTGACATATATCATCTCACCAGGCTTCATCTTCTTTTGGGTGCTTGCATTAACAAGGGGAACAAGCTTCCAGTTTTTCCTCTTGTTCATTATTGTTTCCCACTCCTTTAATGATAAAAAAATAAAACAATGAATTCAATACAAAAACAGAGTTAATTAACCCATTCATACAACCCTCCTGACCTGTGAGATAGTAACCAATCAATTCAATCGAAAAACAGAAAATTAGCCAAAAAAAAACAATGTAAAAATCGGAGACTGGGTAGCCGGAAACCTAAACAGAAAATCAAACCGCTTCAAGCTTTCCTTCTCTATCGAGAGATACTTTATAAAAAACGAAAACACGTAATTTACGCAGATAATGATGATAATTGGCACTCAATCTAAAAGTAGATGACTTGTTTAGTTACCTGGCCGAGAAATCTTGGTTCGGTGTTATTCCACCCGCAAGCCCGAGTTTCTCAAGTCAAAACCGTGGCGTGGGGTATTGCAGAAAGCGGCGCGTAAAATAGATTGATCGGCCGTGTGTAAGTTTTATAAAAATTGGAAATATTTGGTTCTTAGGAAAACTTTTTGCAAGAGATACACCGGTGTCGAATCTATTGATTCCTCGTAATTTTGAATAATAGATGAACAAGTTACGGCGGTGTATCAATCGGCGGCTTCGGATTTTGCAGGATGATGACCGTAAATTACCAAAATACCCTGCATTAATCGAAACAGCCAGAAAAGCTGTTAAATGTGGACTCTCTACAAATACAAGATCTTCTAGGTGATTTTTCCGGAAATAAATATTATAAAGTAAAAATATTATAATAATTTATTATTTTTAGTTTTATTAATTTAGATTTTACTCTAATGGGATAAGTTTAAATAATCTTTTAACATTAGTTTTTGTAAGAAACTGAAGACATTTAAATGTAAAGAAAGATCTTGGGCTTGACGTCGTTGCCTCTTTGACAATACACTAAGCACGACTTTGTGTGTATGACAAAACTGAATCATCTTTGTAGCTCACTTCGAAAAAGCTAGAGGAACATGATACACACTTTAGGGCATCATTAAGCATAATACCTCGCATTCACCCTATAACCAAAATCCATACAAAGCTAGAGGAACATGATACACCCATTGGTGCTCTCACACATCACACTGGTGCTCACGTTTTGCCTTCAGCACAGTACACTAGTGCTCTTCTTCAGCAGCACAAAACAACCTTAGACAACATATCTCTGCTTTTATACTGAGGAACATCCAAACTTAAAAGCAACAACTAACCAAACCATAGGTAAGTCTCACTCTAACCAGAGTTAAGCTTTGATTTCTTTTGTCTCCTCTTTATGAAGAGATAGTACAGATCATGCTTTCCTTTGTATCCTTTAAGGCAAACTTCTGCAATTGTTCAACCATAAGAGAGAGAGACCCCACATGAGTGAACTTATCTTTAGAACCCTCTATCTCAGTCTGTGTCTTTTGCTTCTATTCCAAATGAAACCTTCAGTAAGAGTCTTCCTTGTTTCGTCAAAAGCTTGAACTCCACTTGATTGAGACTAGCTGTTAGATACAAAAGCCCTGTTCGTTACGGAAACGCGGCGACAGGCACGAGCGTCAAAAATTCTAAAGGGAAAGAGGGAAGGAAATTGAACGGAATTACTGTTTTTAGACGCAGAGAAGAGACGCAGAGGAGCGAGAATGAAGGAAAACAGCCGCTGTTATTTTTGGCGTCACCGGAATTTGCCGATTCCGTGTGGTTTTTGATCACAGCGTCTCTCTTTCTCTCCCGAGCAACCATTAAAGATAAAAACAACGAAGAAATTTTAAACGCTGGTCGCAACCTCCGCGATAATGAAACGAACAGACCTAAACTAACTCTACACCAAGGTTTCTTGAGTTTCGAAGACAGGTAAGTTTTTTAGTGATTTTTTCATTCACAGCTTAGGTTTTCGTACAGGGATATACTGCAAACCAGACCGGTTTATTTTTCTTTCATCAGGCCACAGACATGTTGACCACCAAGACATATATTTGTATATAACTACTTCACACTCTTCTTTAACAACTTGAAACTAACGTTTGTTCTGTTTATTGCTCTGTACTATCATTCTATCAACCATTTCAAAGTACCCTGATACTTCTTTATTTTTTTTTTGACTTGTGCTCTTAAGTCTTAAGTATCTGTAAGAATAGATGTGGATTCTGAGATGAAGTTAATACGAATACAAAAACCTAATCGTTCAATATAAACTCATTGAACCAAAGGCCACACACATTGTTATACAAATCAACACAAATTTCAAACAAAAGAATAAAAAAAAAACTTCTACACGATGCTGTCTCCATCATCTCTGGAAACGATATCATCAAGACTTATCAACCCAATAGAGAAAGATAGCGTTGGTTTCATCTTCGGAACAGGACTAGGCTCAACCTCATTGTTCAGTATCTGTAGAACACGTCTCATCGATGGTCTCTCATTACTATCTGGATGAGCACACTTAAGCCCAACAAGCAACAGCTTCTTCATCATCCCCTCATCAAACTCACCTTTCAACCTACCATCCACAGCGTCAAGAACTCTTCCTTCACTGTGCAATCTCCAAACCCAATCCACCAAGTTGACAGTCTTTTGATTCTCCGGTTCTTTATCTATCGGCCTTCTCCCGCAAGCAATCTCTAGAATCACCACCCCGTAGCTAAACGCATCTGTTTTCTCAGTCGCAGTCCCGTACTGGAGATACTCCGGTGCGAGATACCCCATCGTACCGGCTGTCAAAGTCGAGATAGGGCTTTTATCGTGCTCAGTGAGCCTAGCGAGACCAAAATCACCAAGCCTCGCGTTGAAGTTGATGTCGAGCATTATGTTGCTTGCCTTTATGTCTCTGTGAACCACTTGCTGCTCACACTCGTGGTGAAGATACGACAAAGCCGACGCCAAACCAATCGCTATGTTCAACCTATGCGACCAGTCAAGAGCCACACCACCCGTTTCAGACTCCTGATACAGAATCTTATCAAGACTCCCATTAGGCATGAACTCGTAAACAAGAAGCAGCTCTCCCTTCTCGTTACACCAACCTTGAAGCTGAACAAGATTCTTGTGACGCAAGCAAGCAATAATCGAAAGCTCAGCCAGAAACTCCGTCCTCCCTTCAGTCGAGTTATGCCTCGATCTCTTCACAGCAGAGATCGTTCCCGACGAAACGAACATCGCTCTGTACACATTCCCAAACGCTCCTCTCCCGATGACACGACTCGAGTGAAACCCTTTCGTAGCTGCGTAAAGCTCTCTGTAACTAAACCCTCTAAGGCCAGTGATCAGCTCCGTCTTAAGCTCCTTCTCCGCTTTAACCCCTTTCAGCTTCTTCAAAGTGAAGTAACCGAACACCAAGAGAGCTAAACAGAAGAAGACAGGAAAAGAGATCCCAAGCCCGATAGCGAGACCGTGTCTCTCACGTCTCCCACCAGTACCACCCTTCTTCTCCCTAGGTATAGCCACGGGAGACACAGAGCTACCTGAAACGTTGTGAGGACGGTTAGATCTCGATCTCGCGGGGACAAACCCAGACGTCTTGAAGCTCCAATTCTCGATGAGGTGAACCTCCGTGCTCCCTTCCGTCGAGCCGGAGAACCCTACGTACATCTCGCCGTTCAAGAACGGAGAAAGATCGATGCTCACCGACAAAACAGGCTTCTCTGGCTTCTTCGTGGCTTCGTAGCTCAAGAAAACGTTAAGCAAACGCGCATCGTTCTTGTAATCGATCCAGGAAGTGATCGATCTCCCGGATTTGAGATCGATGGACGGATCCGACGTGGCGATGGAGTTCAAGCTGTCGACGTCTAAGCCGACGTGGTTCCCGCTCGGGTCGTTGAAGTTAGGGTCGAGTTTGGTGTCGAACTCGATCGCGACGAATCGGTTCTTCATCGGCTGAGAGGAGTTCACGAGTCCGAGGAACTCGCCGGGGCTTCCCAAGGTGTCGTTGTCGTGGGAGAGGAAGAAGGAGAGTCCGTCTCCGAAGGAGGAGGAGGAGTCTGGGTTCGCGTTCTGGACGGAGAAGGAGAAGTGCGTGGAGAAAGACGCCGTGGTGTTCGAGGCTGGATCGTAGAAACGGATCGGTGTGTTGTAGATTACGGTTCCGGAGCTCGTGTCGGGTACGCCGAGCTCGCGCGTGAGTCCGACGACGCCGTTTCGGAGGTGGGAGTCGCCGAGGAACGTGAGGTTGCGGATGGTGAAGGATTTGAATGTGAAGTTGACGTTGTTATCGGAGGAGACGGAGATTGGTTTCGATATGGAGAGTAGGAAGAAGAGAGCAAGAAGCTTTCTTGAAGAAGCCATTAGAATGAGAGAGATGGTACGGTGGGAAAAAATGGATTCGAATTGATTATGATGAAGAAGGTGAGGGTATACTTGTAATTTCTGTGTGATAACGGTTATTTGGATGGAGTTTCAACGACGTTTTAAGGATCAGACAGGAGCGGGTCGGGTGGGGCCTGATAAGTGGACGCAAAAATCAAAACTGACCGTTTTAATGGCACATATATGGCGCCACCACGTGCTTTTACAATACGATGGAATGTTATCTTTTTACTTCATTTAAATCCACTAGGGATATAGCCCCGCGCAACCGCGGGATGGTGAATCTCTAAAAAAAATTTCAATTTGTGTTCATGAATTGGACATCTAACAACATTTTTTTTTAAAATATGTCAAACATAGACCATATACCCACTCAGATTCAACATCTGATACGCTGACTAATTGACATCCTCATTAGCTATCCACTAAATCAGCAACCTGTGTAAATGTAAGAAAATAATAATCTATCCCAATTTAGAAACCCCACACAATAGTAAAACACTTTATTAAACATAGCACAATAATATATACATACCCAGATAAATAGTCAATGCGAGATTTTTTAACAGAAATAAAAAAATAAATCTCCATGAGCTCTTCTCAGATTTATGTGAACTCTCTCGCTCCGTCCAAAAAGTTTTTTTTTTCATTGGTTTTTCCTGTAGTTATCAGCTGTGTAAACAATTTTGTTCGCCTCCTCTTTGAAACTACCTGTGTGTTCTAATTCAAATTTGAAGTATGAGAAATTAGTGAATCCCTCCATGGCGTACAGGTCTCAGCGGACAACTTCAGAAAGTAGAACAAAGAACATAGAAAAGTTATACTAATGAAGTTTTCAGTAGGACTATGAAATTATATAAATTTAAGGAGTTTCAATGATATGTGACACTGAATAGAGCGGTTTAGAGCGTAATGGTTTATCATTGGATGTGAGAGTTGAGCGACAAAGTGGGAGAACCTTATGCCATATTCAAAGACAATGCAAAAGAAAAGACGATTAGGAAGTTTTTTGGGTATGTCTGACGCATCAGCCTCACCTTTTAAAGGTTATGTAGAAACTGAGTGCCATAGGCCGCAAGTTAATTTAAAATGACCCACAATCATTAATTCATTACATAATCACGTTCGAAAACTCACTGTCGAGTGCCGTAAAATCACCGGAAAAACGTAATTCGGACACCAACGATGACGATTAAAATGACTCAGTCCAAAAACCGAAATTCTTAAAAACTTAATTTTCACTCATTTCATCCTATAATCGAGTAATATATTTAAAAATTCATGAAGTTTTCATGAAAATGGCAAAAACGAAGAAACTGATGTATAACTCTTGAAAAATTATGAGATGTCGGAGTCAATATTGCAGAAAGTCTAAAAGTCTAAAAAAGAAGATGACTTATAAAAATCATAATTGCCTTTCATTAAATCTAATCATAAAAAAATGCAAAATGCACATGTTCTCTATTCGAACCCGGGTTGTGAGCTTCTTTAATGATACATAAACCACTGCACTAAGTGATATTTAGTGATATTCATATGAATACATACTATTTTAAAACAAAAATATAAAGATGGGTCCCACAAACATTTATTAAAATCTGATGTGGACACCTTAAGAAGAGAAGAAAATTTTTTATGTATCTGTCTGTCTCTATTAATAATGACAAGGTCAAATTTGACTCACCGGCTATGGTTGACTGTTTACTGTTCTTAACAGCATTTTTAGATACATCTTGATTCTCGGATCACAAAATATATATCAGTAAACATACTTCACTAGTTAATCTTCATTTTTACTGTCTTGTGCAATAGTAAGTACTAATACCCTATGACCAATATTCTATAACTTTGCTGATTTACTTTAGTATAATAAGAACTGATCGTGTGATCCTAAAAGTGGAGTATTCTAACATTAAACAAGTAGTAGTGAGAGTTTGGTCATGTTGAAAAGGTACAAATCTCTTGCTTTCAGCACCGCCTGGCTCTTTCCACTAGGAGAATCCACATAACCTAAGAATCTATAAATAATTAGAAACTAGCCGTTTAGTATGAAAGTGAATGTCAGTGCGATGACTAGTTGATTATTATATTACCCATACACCAATCCTTACAAAAACAGGGAATCTTGTCGGATTCAATTTTAATAATAGAGGATCATTTGATATAATAGGTTAAGCACAAAGAGAGTGTATACACAAACTACTCTATTAATCTAAGTTGAAGTCACTAAGGTTTCTGTTCCCTCATTTCCTGCAAAGAGAAAAGGAACTTGAACACACAACGTTTTACTGCCTCTGAGAATCTGAGTTTGGCTCCTCGTAGTTTATGCTATTGAGAAGGGAACTTTAGCGGTAAAAAGAACTGCTCATTTGGAAAATAAATTACTGCGAAAACAAGGTAGCTTTTTTGAATTGGAAGACTTTTTGCCAACTTTTTTTTTTTTTTTTTTTTTTGCCAACTTCTATACTATAACTCTTAGTGAGAGTGGCAGGAGGGATTCCTATCACCAGAAAAAGACAGAGACAATCAGTGTGTACATATTTCCTGTATAATCATTCCTATAATTTATTGCTACCTTCGAGATTCTGACTGAAATCATGCTATCAGTTGAAACGTACTGATCCAAAGTTAATTTTTCCATTGAACTTAAATGTTTTGGTCAGATGTAATGATGGAGTGGTCCTCTGCTCTATCAAGATTGCTCTTTCTGCCCGAAAAGATTTTTCATCTTTACATTCGGTTATTCTCCTCAGATTCTCCCTTCCAGGAAAACATCGCTCACTCTCTAGATTGATTCAGTGAGAGAGACTGTTAGCAACGGATTTGAATTTCAAATTTTTGGAGATAAAGATTTGATTTCATTTTCTCTTTTCCTTTTTCTAATCGGTTTTTTTTTAAAATACAGAAAGACAAAAACAGAGTAGAAGAAGAAAGCATATATTAAATTTATCAGATGATAACAAAAAAATTGGTCGGCGAAGACAAAACAAAAGCTTAATTATTAACTCAATTTATGGAGATGGTACTGAGAAAGAAAGTCTTGATATGGAGTAGAACGATCTTGCCATTGAGAGACGAGCGCCTTGCACATAAACAAAGCCTTCATATCGAAATTTGCATCACGGTGGTCTTCGAAGCAAATCTCTACCGGAGACATATTGTAACATCCCGAGTTGTGATATGTGAAAAGGCTTAACAGAATTGATTTGGCTACCTATATCACCAAAAGTTGACTTACCTTTTCCGGAGCACATCCTGAAAGAACTCCAAAGTTAAGCGTGCTTGAGCTGGAGTAGTGGAAGGATGGGTGACCTATCGGGAAGTGATTCGCGATAGCGTGCGAGTGAGGCCAAAGCACGGAGAAAGGTCATGTGGTGATTGCAGGGTCAGTAAACGATGATTTCGAGCCTTGGAAAATTAACGACCGACCGACGGATGGGATGGGGCCCACGGGCCGAGAGAGCGGGCGTGGGTGTCCCATTAGCCGTGGGCGGGTCGAAGCGTTACAAGTGGTATCAGAGCTGGTTAGCCGTCTCAGTTCTGACCTGAGAGGCGTCTTGAGACCTGTCGTGGGGCGCAACGAGGACGTTGCGTTCTTTGAGAGGGGGTGAATTGTAACATCCCGAGTTGTGATATGTGAAAAGGCTTAAGAGAATTGATTTGGCTACCTATATCACCAAAAGTTGACTTACCTTTTCCGGAGCACATCCTGAAAGAACTCCAAAGTTAAGCGTGCTTGAGCTGGAGTAGTGGAAGGATGGGTGACCTATCGGGAAGTGATTCGCGATAGCGTGCGAGTGAGGCCAAAGCACGGAGAAAGGTCATGTGGTGATTGCAGGGTCAGTAAACGATGATTTCGAGCCTTGGAAAATTAACGACCGACCGACGGATGGGATGGGGCCCACGGGCCGAGAGAGCGGGCGTGGGTGTCCCATTAGCCGTGGGCGGGTCGAAGCGTTACACATATCATCCAAAACCTCAAGGCCACCTGATCTTCCTCCACAAACATCAACATCACCGTCTTTGCGACGCACTTTGGAGACAAACTTTGTGAGTTCTACTTCATGATCCCTGTCTGTCTCAGTGATGGGAGAATAAGCAATGAACCGCTTCTTCTCCTTCTGTGAATCGCTATTGAGCCACATGTCATCATCGTCTAGTGATATGGTTGCCTCGCTTGAACCTGAGTTTGCCATTTCCCGAGCCGCTTTGGAGATTTGGTTGCACCGGTCAGACAACTCTAAGTGCTCTTCTTGTTGTGAATTCAGACAACCGTTGCGGAGCTCGTGTAATGTGAGGAGGACTGGGAGCGGGAGAACAGGACCAATGACGTCAACACCAGGTTGTATCTTCTTTGACCATTTGCTGCTTCGGCGTGAAGGTTTCCTTAAGAGGAAAGGTGGTAACTGAGGAAACTCCGGAACAGATAAGAACTCGAGGGACGGTTTCTTCTTGTCTAACAGAACACCTTCAACCTCAGTGTAGTTTGAGAACGCAAGCAACAGAAGCTCCATAGGTAAGCTTGACCAAGTTTCTGTCAACGCAATATCTAAAACGCTTGTTGGTGAGTTGATGGTGTTGAAGACTGCAGTGACTGTGGAGGAGCATCTGTCTCTACCAAACCCGCAGAGATTGGCATAGCTCCTCGTGGTAGGTTAAGCTAAGAGGATCACTGATGGAGAGGCGGAAGCTATATAGGTCAAGGTTCGAAGTTTTGAACCCTAAATAGATAACTTGGAGCTTAAGGTAGCTCGAAGAAGATGATAATGGTGGCGAATACTCTTCGTAGTGTTCGTTAGAACTCTTAAGGGCGCGAATACTCTTCGCAGTGTTCGTTAGAACTTTTAAAGACTTTCAAGTTTTATTAATCAAAATCCAAAGGTGCCTAATTACACAAACCTAAGCCTCTTATTTATACTAAACGATTGAAAGCTAAAAAGGAAACTTAACTTTTATCAAATCCTAACAATAAAAGGAAAAACAACGATGACTTGTAACCTAAGTAAAGTTTGTAAAAAAGGAAGCCATAACAATGGCGGTGAATGTGTTGATACGCTGCATCAGGTTCCTCCGGGTGGAGAAGGATTCGACCACGAATCCGAGACCTCGTTATCGCCATGGAAATGGGAAAGGTGTTTGACGTTGAAGACATCGGACGTCCGCAAACCAGGAGGAAGCTTGACTCTGTAAACATTGGGATTGATACACTCGACAATCTCCACTGGTCCTATCTTCTTTGATTTCAGTTTGTTATATTCTCGTAGAGGAAGGCGCTCCTTAGTAAGATAAACCCAAACCAGATCGCCTGGAGTGAAAAGAACCTCTCGACGCTTGGAATCTGCAGCCAATTTGTATTTCGATGCTGCTTGAATCAAGTTCTGTTTAGCAGACTGATGTATCTCCTGCAAATCAGTGACAAAGTCGACTGCTTCACCATGATGCCGAGATAAGTCAGGCACGGTTGCTAAGTCCAACGGACATCGAGGGATGATACCGTACACGACTTGAAAAGGGCAGTAGCCTAAACTCCGGTTAAGCGCATGGTTATGGGCGAATTCAGCTTGGCCGAGCTTGGAGTCCCATGATTTGATGTTGTCGCCAACAAGACAACGCAGTAGATTACCAAGGGAACGGTTAGTCACTTCAGTCTGACCGTCCGTCTGTGGATGATAAGCAGAACTCATATCAAGCTTAGTACCCAACAATTTCCAAAGAGAACGCCAAAAGTGACTAATAAATCGAGTATCCCGGTCTGAAACAATGGAAGAGGGTAACCCGTGCAAACGATAGATTTCACGAAAGAAAAGAGTAGCCACGGTGACCGCGTCTGTCGTCTTCTTACAAGCCACAAAATGCGCCATCTTCGAAAATCGGTCGACCACCACCAAAATAGAATCATGACCTTTCTGTGTTCGAGGTAAGCCTAAAACGAAATCCATACTCACGTCTGTCCATGGTTGTGAAGGGACAGGTAGGGGAAGATAGAGACCCGCATTGGTCGCTTTCCCTTTCGCGTGTTGGCAGACTCTGCAGCGAGCCACAAAACGCTCAACATCTCGACGCAGTGTAGGCCAAAGTAAGACGATGACACCAGATGAAGGGTACGATCTCTGCCCACATGCCCTTCATTGTGTAACTCACTGATGATCTGTAGACGGAGACTACACTCAGGAACGCACAAACGCAACCCTTTAAATACAAAGCCGTCAAGTAACATATAGTCATCATTAATACCGAGTTGCAAGTCGGCATGAATCTTGGCAAAGAAGGCATCGGTGGAATATAAATCTGCGAATGACTCAAACCCTGTAACCCTTGTATGCATAGTAGTAAGCAAAGAATGACGCCTACTAAGTGCATCTGCGCCTCGGTTGGTTGCGCCGGATTGATGACGAATGGAGAACGTGAACTGTTGGAGATACGAGATCCAACCAGCATGCCTGGAAGACACCTTAGCTTGACTATCCAGATGGCGAAGGGCATCATGGTCGGTGAAAAGCACGAAGTCGCGATGAACTAGATAGTGACGCCAATGCTTAATAGCCTGAACAATCGCATAAAACTCAACATCGTACGTGCTATAGCGACTGCGAGCACCGGCGAGTTTCTCACTAAAATAGGCCACTGGACGCCCGTGTTGACTGAGAACCGCTCCAATGCCAAGTTTTGACGCATCACAATAAAGTTCGAAGGTAGCCGAGAAGTCTGGAAGGACAAGAATAAGTGCCGGTGTAAGCTTCTCCTTAATCAACTCGAAGGCTGCGGTTGCTGACGGAGAAGGTGTAGTGCTGGCTGTCTGGTCTTGAGACCGCGGGCGTGTAGAGGAAGCACTCCAGTTAGCTGACCGAGATTGTTGTTCAAAAGATGCTGCACGACGATGAGCTTCACCGATAGTCGAAGGATCGAACTGGGCCATTTCCGTCTGTAGTTGAGGTTGGAGACCTCCAATAAAACGCGAGACCAGTTGAATTTGACTGTCATTAATCTCATTACGAGTTAACAACAAAGCAAACTCTTATGCGTATTCATCTACGGTGCGTGATCCTTGACGAAGATTCTGCAGTCTGGTATACATGGTGCGTTCGTAGTTGTGCGGCAAGAAGGTTTGACGCAAGTGTTTGGTGAGCTTGTCCCACGACTGGATTGGAGTTTTTCCCGTGCGTGAACGAGTTGTTTTGAGTTGTTTCCACCATGTCGCGGCGTGTCCGCGAAAACGCATAGCAACGAGAGAGACCCGCCGGTGAGGAGGAACTTGCTTAAAGTCGAGAATTTCTTCAACAGAGATCAACCAGTCAACAAGATCATCACCTTTAAGACCTCCGTGAAATTCAGGTATGTCAACCTTAAAGCTGTTTTCCCATCGATTGTTGATGATATCCCGTTGTCGTATGTCTTCTCGATAAACTCGTCTATGATCTTCTTCCTCTTCTTCGTACATATCCTGAGCTCGAACATCACCGAACTGGTATTGGTTTTGTAATCGATGTTGGTGTTGGCGAGGAGGGTGAACAGGTGGGAGTTGTTGTTGCTGGAGAATTGGTGCCGGAGGATGAAGGTGCGCGGGTTGGAGTGGGTCGTGAACGACCGGCTGGGCTGGAGGGGCCAAGCGAGTTGTTAAGACCGTCGTTAGAGTCGCGAGTTGTTCTGTTACCGCAGCTAAGGCAATAGAGATCGTATCGCTTTGTACTTGTGACGTCGTTTGCATCTCGACGAGTAGGTCTCGCAAATCTGTCATGCTAATAGCTCCTTCTCCTGTTTTCTTTGCCATGATAACGAAAGAAGAAATCTAGAAACGTACTGAATCTGATACCAACTGATAGAGAGGCGGAAGCTATATAGGTCAAGGTTCGAAGTTTTGAACCCTAAATAGATAACTTGGAGCTTAAGGTAACTCGAAGAAGATGATAATGGTGGCAAATACTCTTCGCAGTGTTCATTAGAACTCTTAAGGGCGCGAATACTCTTCGCAGTGTTCGTTAGAACTCTTAAAGACCTTCAAGTTTTGTTAATCAAAATCCAAAGGTGACTAATTACACAAACCTAAGCCTCTTATTTATACTAAACGATTGAAAGCTAAAAAGGAAACTTAACTTTTATCAAATCCTAACAATAAAAGGAAAAACAACGATGACTTGTAACCTAAGTAAAGTTTGTAAAAAAGGAAGCCATAACAATGACGGTGAATGTGTTGATACGCTGCATCAATCACTCTTCTTCTTCTTCGAACCTGATGGTTTCTTTTTACTCATCCTAGATTCTAAGAACTTGGCGAGGTTCCCTTTTGTGTAGGCAGAGAGATAGTCCAGTTCGAGGTATTTGAACCGTCTTGGGAGTTTGTATATGTTATCATCAGGGAAGTACAATAAGTTCACCTCCTCAGGTGGAATCTCTGTGAGGAGATGCTAATCCTAAGCTAGGAGAAGCATTGAACTTGACTGCTTCTAGCTTCCCTGAAGATTTTAACTGAATCAAAGTAAACCCGTCTGATGAACTAAGTGATGGAAGGTACTTGTTCAAAACTCCAACCCCACTCATCAACATCATCCATTGTTTGTAGAACTATCACCAACAAAAAACCTGACAACTCGAGCAGCTTCTCTTCTCGAGGAAAGGACCCCAGTGGTTTTTTTCTTTTTCTTTTTATTCCACACACAAACCCCTCCCTACGGCAACACGGTGCGTTTTGACTCAACTTAACCCAATGGAAACGGCGTCGTAACGGCAACTTTATATACGGCGCCGTTTCATAGTTTCTATTTATTCTTGATTCTCGTTCTCTCTTAGTTTCGATCATCAATTCCGATGGATGTCTCCTTACCAGTCGATAAGCTATCTTTTGGATCACAACCTGAGTAAATTACATAACTTTGTTCTTTAGTTTGACTTTATCTCTCGTCCCTTCAATTATCTCTCTCAGTGAATTCTATAGTAGATGGTTACTTACTTATGGTGATGATAGAAAAGATATTGACTTTTCTTTTTGTCTTTCAATCGTTTGTATGTATGTATCAGGGACAAAACATGTGTAGTTCTTGTGGCAACTGGGAGTTTCAACCCTCCTACGTTCATGCATTTACGCATGTTTGGTAACTTCTTATATTAACTACTCTACAATTCAATCTTAAGAAGTTCGCACATTTTTTTAGGCATTAGGATCAGTGTAGTGATTGGTTTCAATGGGGAATATTCAAGTCTCAAGTATCTGATTTGTGTTTTGCTTTTTTTTTTTTGTTTTATAGTAATAGAATCAGCAGGAAATAACAGTAGAGTTTAATTTAATGGTTTCTGGAAATATTCATGTTTTCCAATTTCCACAGTTGATGGATCTTTTGCTTAAATGTTTATGTGACCTTATATTGAGCTGATGGGTTTATCTTTCTTGTCTTTAGAGCTGGCCAGAGATGCATTACACTCGGAGGGATTTCATGTTCTTGGAGGCTATATGTCCCCTGTTAATGATGCTTACAAGAAGAAGGTAATAATACTCTTCCAGTAATGACTCTAATTTGATTGCTAATTTCCCTTTGTAAATTCTGTTTACTATTTAGGTCTCCTTTAGAAAAAATAAATAAATAAATAGTCATTAGTTTCTCTTCTAGGGACTTTTATCTGCAGAGCATCGTTTAGAGATGTGTAATCTAGCCTGCAGAACCTCCGACTTTATTATGGTTGATCCTTGGGAGGTACTCTCTCTCTCTCTCTCCCCCTCAAAATGCTTTCTATAAGTTTTGTGTCCTTAAAAAACTGTGTGAAAGCTGTTTCTTTAGGCATCCCAAGACAGCTACCAACGAAGTTTGATGGTTTTATCAAGGGTCAAGACTTTGCTTACAACAAATAGACTTGTACCCGAGGGTAAGATAACTGCAATCTTTATTAGTATCATTTTTCATTTTTTCTGGATCGTCTCGTCTCATGCCATGTATCACATCATACGTGCTAGTTATTCACGCAACTGACAAACTCAAATTTATAATGCTAGAATCTCTCAAAGTCATGCTACTGTGTGGCTCGGATTTACTGCAATCTTTCTGCACTCCTGGTGTTTGGATCCCTGAACAAGTAAACAAAGGCAGCATCGTTATATAAACTGAGATTTCGTTTTGACGATTCTACTCACAGCTATGTCCTCTTTTTTTTCATGGATTGTGTTTTGGAAGGTAAAGGCCATTTGCAAAGACTATGGGATTGTTTGCATCCGTAGAGAAGGGCAAGATGTTGAGAGTATGATCTCTGGTGACAGAATCTTAAACGAAACCCGTGTAAGTGTTAACCTTAGTTCCTTGTTTCGGTTTCTCTGGATCAATCAGTCCAGTTTAACACGGTTTTCTTTTGCCAGGATAACATCAGAATAGTCAACAATTTTGTTCCTAATCAGATTAGCTCAGGTAGATTAAGGTAGTTTGATACTTACTCATCCTCCTTAAGAACTATTCTTTCTTTCTTTCTTCACTACTGGAGAAAATGGCTTCTCTTGCTCATCCCTCCTCTTTGCTTCGTACAGGAAATGCATTTCGGGAGGATTATCAGTTAAGTACTTGACTGAAGATGGAGTAATAGACTATATCAAACAACACCAACTTTACACTCACCTCGAATGACAAAAGCTGAGACATTATTTCTTCACCAGATTAATAATATTAATACACAAGATTTTCAAATAATCGTGTCATTAACCGATGTAATCATATCATATCATATCAAATATAATTTATTGAAATTAGTATTTTTGATTTCTTTTTTATCAAATCTCTGTATCACATCCAAAATTTCATGATAAAGTAAAGAAAGAATCAGTCAAAAAAAGTAAAGAAAGAGAATAAAAAAGGAAATAAAAAAGGGAACGCTCTCTACTCGGGTCCGGTTAGTTTTTGTTCTTGTTGTGTAATTCGATTTTCGGTTAATTTGAAAACTGGAAAGTCTGTCGAATTAAGCCAGATTTATGGTTTGGTTTTGGTAAATTTGGTTTTCAATTTTCTTACCAAACTAAACCGAAGGTTTAGACTTTTTTGGGTTTTTTCGAAAAATTTACTAATATTATAAAAAATAGACAAGATACAAACACAACTACACAAGACAAGACTTTACACTGGGCTCGAGTGACAAAAGCTGAGAAAGGATTATTGATCCTTCACCAGATCAAATATTAAAACACAAGCTTTTCCAAATCATCGTGTGTGATTAAAAGATGTAATCATATCAAATATATTTTCCAGTTATCATATTTAACCGAAAAATCTGTCGAATTTGGTTTAGGTTAATTTGATTTTCATTTTTAGTCAGAACAGAAGTTTTAGATTTTTTTTGTTCGGTTGAACTCTTATTATTTTAATTAGTTGATTCGAAATAGCCGTAAAAAAAATTAGTTGATTCGAAATACTGGTGTAAATCACTTTATTTTAAATTTTAATACAAAAATAAACTAACCGATTGTGGAATCGAATCATTAACCAAAAATAATTTTAGTTTTGACCCATAGAAAAGTGTCGATCGGTTTAGAACTAATCGAATATGAACATAAACCGGAGATTCTGATCCGGTTCAGGTGAAAACCGCAGGCCTACTCTACTCTACTATCTCTTTCGTCTTTAATTCTCTTTACAGAGAACTACCGCAACTCGAAAGGAGGTTAATGTCTCTAATTCGAAACCCTAGGTTCTTCTTCTCCCTTCTCAAACGGGTGTCACAAGCTCCTTTAGAAACTCAGACGAAACCCTTGAATTCGAGATGTCACGCCACCGCCATCGCTGGCGAGAAACTGAGCCTTAAAACCCGAATCGAGAATCAGAGAAAGGCCCAGGCGGCGATGTTAGATTACTTCTACATCACGAGAGGGTTACAGTTTCTAGTGGCAGAGAGTATGAGTAAGAACGCGCCTCTATTCAACGCTAACCTCTTAGAGAAGTTGGATTGCGACACTCCCCATGATGATCCTGACATCGCTCTATCGATCACCAGGTTTCTACGGTTCCATCCCATAAACGAGTTCGAGCCTTTCTTCGAGAGTCTAGGCTTGAAGCCGTCGGAGTATAGTCACCTGCTTCCTAGTGATAAGATGTTTTTGAACGAAGATGCTTTTCTGCTTGAGAATTACAATACTTTTTGGATATATGGGGTTGGTTTGAAGCAGATGGGGAAGATCTTTAAGGAAGCTAGGGTAGTTTTCGGGTATGAGAGAGGGGTTTTAGCTTCAAAGATTAAAGCTTTTGAGGATTTGGGGTTGAGTAAGTCGTTTGTATCGAGGATTATCGTTTGTAGCCCGAGTGTACTCGTTGGGGATATGAATGTTGAAGTGGCTAAGGCTTTAGAGATTCTGAGAACTATAGGGGTTGGGGTTGATTGGGTTGATGAGAACTTGTCAGAGGAGGATGAGGATGAGTCTTATGATTGGAGGTCTATGCACAGGGTGTTAAGCTTGCTTAGAGATCTCTTTTTGAATGATAGTGAGCTGTGTGAGTTGATCAAGAAGCGTCCAAGACTTGTTTTTGAGGATTCAGGGGAATGGACTCTGTTTCTAGCTGGGTTTCTAACCAAGCTTGGCTCATCCAAGAGTGAACTCTCTTCGTTTTTTCTTAAGTTCCCGGGAATTGAGGTGAAGAAATGTGTTTTGAATCTCAGGCATTGCTTCTTGTTCCTGAAGAAGATAAATATGGAGTGTGATGAGATGGGTAAGGTTTTTCGTTCTCACTCCTCTTGGCTTGGTGCATGTTCTTTGAAGAAACCCAGAACCTTGCTTGATAGACTGAACGTTGGGACTAAACGGCTTTGTCAAGTCATTCAAGAAAACCCGGAGGTGATGAAAAAATGGACGATGGGTTTAAAGGTGCAGCCACTACCTCCTACAGGGGAAGAGGAAACGTCGAGGTTAATGAAGACACAGTTCTTGATCAACCTGGGATACGAGGAGAACTCAGAGGAGATGGAGAGAGCTGTCAAGAAGTTCCGCGGCAGAGGGTCAGAACTCCAACAAAGATTCGATTTCCTTGTGAGTTTGGGTCTGAACGACAAGGATGTCCGGAATATGGTGAACGCTTTCCCTCAGATCCTATGTCAAGCGTCTGATCTCCTGGAAGCAAAGGTTAACTACATTGTCAACGAGCTTGGTTATCCGTTTTCGATCTTTGTGGCTTTCCCTTCGTGTCTAGTGTTTACACTCCAGCGGATGAAGCTCAGATTAGGGATGATTCCGTTTATGGAAGGTAGAGTAAAGGCAATTAGCAGTTTACTTGGGTGCTCGGACCAACATTTTGTGTCTCACTATGTGAACCGTCACCCTGATGGGCCTAAGCATTGGGAGGATTTGAAGAAACAGATTCTCTACGAGTAAACCAACTAATTTTCTTAATTCTTTGTGGTCAAGATTGACAAGATCAACCAAGGCTTGAGGCATCTAGATATAGGATTCACAACAACAACACACTGAGCAATAAGTACGATGGCCATCCCCATGCCACTGTTCATACCATATGTGATATTTGATAGCTCCCAGTTGGGGGGGGCTTGAGGATATTATCTTAGGCTGATATTAAGGGAGTAAATTAGATTTATCATCATGACCTAGAGTATCAGAGCTGGAGCAGCTAAGCTACTACAAGTCATGCTCTTGGCTAGTTTTTGCTCCAATCTTTCTGCATTCTCAGTTTCTTTGGATCTGTGAGAAGGTAAACCAGTACATTCCCAGACCATATATATATGTAGTCTCTTAAATGACCACTTGGAATGCTGCTTCCTTACTTGTTATATGAACTGAGTTTTGTCTTTGATTCAACTCATTCTATATGCTTTTTGAGAAGTCACTCTAGAATATTACATAAAATTGCTAGTCTTCCTGGATTGAATGATAAAGATATGTTGGTCTTCTTTTATTTCTTGCCAGTTTTGTTTTCTTTCCTCTTCACAGGAAAAGAAAAATGTTAGTCTGATGATGTTTTTCTGCAGGAGAATTCATTTCATCTGTTGATTGTCGTGTTCTTCTTTTATGAACTGCTTTTCTGAAGATGCATGTTTAATAATAATAACTTTCTCAAGTTTGAGACTAGAGGAAGTTTGTGTAATGGATTGTTTTGTGTTTAATCAAGAGTCTTCAGTTTCTTTGTTTATCTAAGAGAAGATTTTACTTAACAGTCGAAATGATTTCTCATGTCGTTTTCTATTTTGTTTTAGGTAATATATCTTTTTGCCGGGATTGCCGGTTTACATGACGGAAGATGTAGGTAAGGTAATAGACCATCAAGTTTACCTCAGCTAAGGGCTTAAAATGACAAAAACAAAAGGTAAAGATGATTACTACTTTGTCTCTCGAGTTGGACGATGTTCTTGATTTTTGGGGGGTATTTAGTTTTGGAGAATAACATGTTGAATTTAAAAACCATATTTTGGTTTGGTTCTGTCTATCAAATTATAATTGTTGTATCAAAACTGCTTTCTCCGCCTCGGTTTTGGTCATGGTTAATACTTAATAGTTTTGGTAGACTCCGGTTTAGATGAGTATACACACACTCGATGATCCTATAGTCCATAAGTCCACTGACTAGGACCTAACACATCTTCTTTTCACACTCATCTTGAAACTCAAGTTAACCATAACACATCTTTTTTTTTTTTGATCAGTTTGGTACAGCTATACAAAAATCCACTTCATTACATGACAACATTTTTGTCAACATCCCAATTAAAAAGACGTAAGCAAACGGTTCTTCAGAAATTCTCCAAAACTTATGACATGTGTTATGCCATGCGGCAGATAATACGTAAACACAGCAACAAAATCAGCTATTTTTACTATAATACCGATCTCATATTGTGCAACCCAAAAAGATCAAATTCATCTTCTCAAGCGAAGTCACCACCATGTTGTCTCTCCAAGCTTCTTTCTCTATTACCTTTTATATATCACTTGTGATCAGCTTTGTCAATCTAAACTCAGCTTCGGATTCAAACTCTGGTCTCTGCTCTCCTTACCCATGTAACCAACCGCCTCAGCCACCTTCCTCTACAGGCTACTCTCCATACGGTAATCCTCCTCCACCACCATCGTCACCATCTTCACCGCCTCCACCGCCACGTTCTCGCTGCCCTCCTGTTCCTCCAGCAGGCTGTTGCGACCAACCACCACAGTCTACGTATTATTCTCCTCCGTATCCTTATTTTTACACTCCTCCTTATCCTTACGGTACTCTCGGCGGAGGAGATCAAAACGGTGGCGGCCAAGGAGGAGCTGGAGGTGGCGCAACTGGAGCAGCGGTTGCTTACTATGCTTCTTCTTCTGCGCCGGTTTATGCTCTTATGCTTGTGTTTTATTGTGCTTTTGTTGTCTTCTAGGGGCATGCATAGGGTTTAGATAAATATTAGTTCTATCAAAAGCCGCCTTCTTTCTCCTGTTGTTATCTCAGACCTAGGAACAAAAAATATAAATAAATCAAATGCTTTTATACGTTTTGGCTTGAGACTTGTATATCAAGAAAAGAGGCAAATATATATTAAAATTTTGTAGCAAGAGGCAAATTTACTCCACTATGAATCAACTTATGATCTTTTTACATAAACATTAGCTTTTAAATGTTGCAAAATGATCATATTATATGATTTAATTTTCACTTTCATAGATCCAATTAAGATCTTTTCCCAACCAAAAACTAAACCGGTTGGGACAGTGTGCATTGTGTGGGAGTAACAGATCACAACCGTCCACGTCATTCTTAATTACACAAGGTGAAAATCTATCAAGGCTATCCTTCGCGAGATAAAAAAAGATTAATTACGTGGACTGGAAAATAGGATAAAAAAGAATCTATCATCATCACTCTACTCTGTTATGGACTCTGATCTAGAAAGGGACAAAGGACAAAAAAAAAATCTGCAACCACCAAAATTGATCTATCATGGGACAAATGGGACACAATGAGTGTCAATTATCAATATACCCTTAAGATCTCAACCATTAGATCAGATTCTTCACGTTTTAATGTGAGCCATCGATTTTTGAGGGATGAAATATTCACAAAAATGCCATTAATGAAGCTCACATTTTGGCCGTCGGATCTATTGTCTTTGTTTTAATCTTGACCTTTGAATTTTACACATTAATTCCCATTAATTCTTCTTCTTCTTCTTCACTTCTCCTACAACCATAACATCACGAAAATTTATTCTCCTCACCAACCAAAGCTTTCTTCTTCAACTCTTCATCCACAAACCTTCACCTCTGTTTCTTGGGGTCTTTCTACAGGTTAGGACGCCGTGAAACAGGTTATGTACGTCGTCCTTAGTTCTGAAATCGGTTGGTAAGTGTAAACTCTCTCCTTCACTCTTTTTTCTGTTTCTCTCTCTCTTTTTATTGTTGTTTGTTTCAGTTTAGTCAAACAAAATGTGTGTTAACCATATGAGTCAGATTATAAAGTTTAATATATTTTGGTTAAAGTATGAAGCATGATATTGTAAAATAAATCGTTTTTGTCTATGGTACAACAGGTACAACTCGTAGTAACACATTGAATATGTAGTATTGGTACAACTCGTATAACTTACAGTAGTCATGTGCAAAGTTGATATAGTATAACTGATCTTACTAGTATAACTGATAACTACTGTTACATGTAAACTAGTCTAATTGGTAATATTAATATAACTAAAATTATTGTGGCCTTAGAACTGGTACAACTGGTATAATAAATAAATGATAATGTTGGTTTTTAATCATTTTCAGAAACTATGGATAGCAATGGGTCTGTGGTGATATATTTTGAACATGGTGAAGAGCAACATATTTCTACACTAGTGATGAAAGGAAGATATGAGGAGATTACTTATTCTGAGTTGGTTGATAGAATAGCCAAGAAAATGAAGATCAATGTAGTTGTGACGAAGCTTCAATTGAGTTACTTTCCGCTGGCAATGAATAATAAGAGGCCTTGCTATATCTTGGATGATGAAGATGTTTTAGGATATTTAATGAAGGTAGATAAGAAAAACCGACGTAGTGTCTTGCATGTGGAGCTTAAGGAAATCGTCTCAGAAAATCAGAGTAACGAGATGTTTTCTATGAATGAGGAAAATCTGAATGATGCCAGAGCTAATGATGACATGGCTGGAGTTGGTGAGTTGGAAATTGTTCCACATATTCTCCCTCATGTTCAGGAGGATGAGTTAGAGCATGAGAAAATCAATGAAGAGGGTGATGAAATGGATGATAGGGAGGAGTTGCCGGCAGTTACAGCAGTTGAACCTCCTGTTGTCAATTCAGAGTGGGATGATGGCATTGATATGAGTTTGCATCAAGAATTTGCGACTAGAGAAGAAGTGAGGGATTTAGTGGACAAAGGTGTGCATTCTAATTGTTTTGAGGTTGATATAATGAAGTCGAATCCTCGGGTTTACATATTGAAATGTCGTGGGGCTGGATGCAGATGGTATTTACGAGCTGCAAAGCTGAAGAACTCTGCTTTTTTCTCTATCAGAACTTATAGAAAGATGCATACATGCTCGCGTGGAGATGCAAGTGTCATGAAGAAGAAGAAAAGAGGTACACCAGGCTTGGTCGCATCAGTGGTGCACAATGATTATCCTGGCAAATACAAGACTCCGGATCCAAAGACTCTCATAGATTTGGTGAAGAACAGACTGGGTGTTGTGGTTTCATATTCTACGGCTTTGAGAGGTAAAAATAAAGCTTTGAGTGATTTGCGTGGTAACCCGGAGGAGAGTTTTGCTAGGCTGCCATCTTACTTGTACATGTTACAAAGGATGAATCCTGATACCATTACACGATTAGAAGTGGATGAGAAGAACCAGTTTAAGTATATGTTCTTTGCGCTCGGAGCTTGCATCGAAGGGTTCAAAGCGATGAGGCAAGTGATAATAATGGATGGAACTCACCTGAAGGGTGTGTACAAAGGAGTGCTTCTCATTGCCACTGCTCAGGATCCAGATCATCATCATTATCCCCTCGCTTTTGCAGTAGTAGATGGTGAGAAAAATGCGAGCTGGGAGTGGTTTTTAACCATATTAAAAACTTTGATACCAGATGATCCTCGGCTTGTGTTTTGTACTGATAGAAACCAGAGCATCATCAAGAAAGTACACGAAGTGTACCCGTTGGCGATCCATGGATATTGCAATTATCACTTATCTAATAATGTCAGCGGAGCATGCAGCAATGTTAACAAGAAAGGGGTTGCCAGTAAATTTCGCCAAATTGCTGGTATATACAACGAGGTGGAGTTCCGAAAATGCTACAATGATTTCAGGAGAACGTATCCTCAAGCGGCCGCATATCTTGATGACAGTGTTCATGAGACCAAATGGGCAAGATGTAAATTTCCGGGAGAAAGGTACAACATAGACACAACCAACACTGTTGAATCTATCAATGGTGTTTTGAAGGAACCAAGGAAATATGCACTGTTGCCAATTTCCGTTTTAGGTTTTAAAACAAACACATACAAGTTCCAAAAACACAACATAGTTCAACATTTCACCAAATTAGTTTGGCGTAAAAGGAGACCTCAACAAATGAGAAACCTTGGACACCCTCTTTGGCCTCTCACCAGCATCCTGTGAATATGTCTTGTCCGCAGCAGCTTTTTCCGCAGCAGCCTTCTCAAATCTCTCTGCAGTGTCTGCCATAATCTGAAGTGTAGATTGCTCATCTCCATCCTCATCAAATCTCTCTTCAGTATCTACATTGAACAAAAATACATCCTGACTTAGATCATCATCATTAAAAATATAATTTGAAATTATATGTTAATATGACTTACCTTGCACTAACTTCTCAGCAGCTGTCTCACCATCCTTCTCAGCCTCAATCTGTTTCTCACCATCCTTCTCAGCCTCTGCCTCAATCTGCTTCTCACCATCCTCGTCGTCCTTATCAGCCTCATCATCATCACTGTCAACCTCATCACCATCCTCGCCGTCCTTATCAGCCTCATCACCATCCTCCTTATCAGCCTCATCATCATCCTTGTCACCCTCATCACCATCCTCCTCATCACCCTCCTCCTTATCAGCCTCCTCCTTATCAGCCTCATCATCATCCTTATCACCCTCATCACCATCCTCCTCATCACCCTCACCATCCTCCTTATCAGCTTCTTTATCACCCACCTTATCACCATGCATCTCGCTCTCCCTTCTTCTGCCTCCTGAAACATAATCAGTTTCAACTTGGAATGACCAATTTTCTCTCTGAATCTTGTCTTCTTCCAACTCCTTTACTCTTGCTGTCAGAAGACGAATTGTTTCGTCTCTCAATGCAAATCCATCATCCATGCTTTTGTTCAACTTCAACTCTAATTCTCTTAATCTCTCACGACCTGCCTCGCCTCCTGGCTCGCCCCCTGCCTCAACACCTGCATTTCCCCCTGCCTCTAATTCTCTTAATCTCTCACGACCTGCCTCTCCCCCTGCCTCGCCTCCTGCTTCCTCTTGTTGCTCTCGGGTCCTCACATCCATCTCATATAGATCCGGCCAGAATATTTTACTCCCTGGTTGAAGTAGGATCCTGTTCCAACTGTCAACAGCTATGTCTGGCGTATCCCAATCATCTTTCAGTTCCAAGTCTGCAAAAGTCCCTTCATCCATGATTTGATACAAAAGGTCTAGTTCATATCCTACTGGTTCCAAAATACTGATAATCTCCTGAAATATGACCAACAACAAATTACACATTTAATTAAATATGAACTTGAAGAAAATGACATAAACAACACTTAAAAAAATTATAAGCTTTTACCTTTGTCTCTCCTAGCGTCCGATAAATCATGTCAAGTGGAAATCCTGTTGTGCCGGTCCTCTTGAACCTCCATTTGCACATTCTTGGACAACCATCAAGACAGTTTGGAACAGGCTCTCTGAATTTTTCTCTAAGGACAGGGATACATTCAAATGCTAATATCTGCACATCATTTCACACAATCACATTAGTTATATTATAACAAATATGCTTATGAAACCCAGGAAATTGATATACCTCCAAAGGGTTGATAAACCCAGGAAATGGCCATTGTGCCTCCTCTGGGATCCCATCACGAAAATGATCCCTCACATGAAAAATCTCTTTCATGCAATCTTCAAATGTGTAACGGCCCCATGGAAATTTGGTGCAAAACTCTAGATCTTCTACTGCTTGAAGAAGGAAATACTCAATGAAGTAATTTGCTTTTGACCTTCCTCTTAAAACTCTAGCCAAAAAGTAAAGAACCAACATCCTCAGACGATCGCCACTACCATCAAACTTCATCTTCTGAAGTTTCTCTTTGACATCTTCTTCTGTCACTTGCAGACCCTTTTCCTTCCCATCCTTTGTCTTCTTCACTTTAAAATACTTTCTCGCAAACTTCATGCTCCCTATCTTCTGATAGTTTTCTGGATATGAGTGGCAGTATAAACCAGAGATAAGGCTATGCTCCCTGATGGAGTATCTAACTGGAACACCGTTTACTCCAAACCAAGCTTGTCTACCCTTTCCTGTATGCATAGTACGAAGTAGCAACATCCACAATCCCATCATTTTTCTTGTTGAGGTACAATCCATGTGGAATATATGCTTGAACTGAGGATGATCCTGAAACCAACTCTTCTCTGAGGCATCAAACTTATCAACCGCGTTCAGCATGGTCAGGAAATCGTGTTGCCGGCACCTTGAGGAGAGCTTGCAACCCTTTTGATAGTCGCTCGGATTGAAGAAAAAACCAGCAGGTCTGTCAGCTTCTACGGTCATATCCCTCTCAACCTGGAAAACAAAAGCAAAATACTCAGTTGTATTGGTTAGACTTATTATACTTTTCATTGTTGTACCAGTTATATTAGTTATAAGAAGTGTGGTTGGTGTTGTTATAGTTATACTAGTTCCATTGATTCTGTTTTACAACATGTTATACGAGTTGAACTAGTTTCATTCTTTTAGTTGTACTAGTTATTCAATACTCAGGTGTATTAGTAAAACTAATTATACTTTTGATAGTTGTACGAGTTATATAATTTATAAGAAGTTCGGTTATACTAGTTATACTAGTTCCATTGATTCTGTTTACAACATATTATTACCAGTTGAACTAGTTTCATTCTTTTAGTTGTACTAGTTATTCAATACTCAGGTGTATTAGTAAAACTAATTATACTTTTGATAGTTGTACGAGTTATATAATTTATAGGAAGTTCGGTTATACTAGTTATACTAGTTCCATTGATTCTGTTTTACAACATATTATTACCAGTTGAACTAGTTTCATTCTTTTAGTTGTACTAGTTATTCAATACTCAGGTGTATTAGTTAAACTAATTATACTTTTGATAGTTGTAGCAGTTATATAATTATAAGAAGTTCGGTTATACTAGTTATACTAGTTCCATTCATTCTGTTTACAACATATTATAAACAGTTGAACTAGTTTTATTTTAGTTGTACTAGTTACACTACTTATATAATTACTACTAGTTCAACCCTATCACAAATAATTCTAAAACCATTTTAAATTGATTTGTTACCGTTCTTGGTGCCTCATTATCAACGGCAACCTCGGGTGTGTTTGGATCTCTGTTATTAGATCCAATCTCCTCATCGTTCTGCTCGTCTACACGATGTGAAGGACTCTTTGTGGAAGAGCCTGAGGTTACTCGAGGTTGTTGTGGATTCTCGGCCTCATTCGCTGCATGAGTTGGTGTTGGCGATTTTTCTGGCTGACTCGGAGACACTGGGCGTGGTGTGGTGGGGTCCGGTGTGGGGGAATGAACGCCTTCATTTTCCGGTGGAGATCCTGCGGTTTCTCTCACACGGTTCCGAGTCCTCTTGGTTGGATTCGACGAGGACCCACCGTCCAGACCACTATCTCGCTTCCTCTTTTTCTTTGTGGTCTCACTCCTCTTCGCCGCTTCTCTCTTTTTCTTAACGGCGGCTCTCCTTTTCGCTGCCGCTTCTTTTCTTTTCACGGCGGCGTTCTTCTTCTTCTCCGACGCTCCCGCTTTTTCTTTCTTCTCGGCGAGACGAGTTTTTGGTGACATTGTAGACACGAGAATTGGAGATGGAGATTGTTGTTTTGAGATGATTGTGCTTGAATCTGAGTTTGATTAGAGATGGGAGTTTGAAATCGTGGTGGGTTAGAGATGAGAGTGGTGGTTATGGGAGAGAGAGTTTGAAATCGTGAGTTGAGAGAGTTTGAAATCGTGGAAGTGGAGAAGATGATTTGGGAATTTAGGGTTTCAAAGTTGGGTCGGGTCGAACTAATGGATCTCGGTGGTTGGGTTTGTAAATAAGTTGAAGTTTCTTGGTTACTTAGTCTTTTTGCCTTATTTTCGATTTTGTTTTTTTTTTATTTTTAAACAAAAAAACATGTGGTCCATAATAGATTTTTTTGAACCCTTTTGTCCCTTCCCAGCATTTGGTCCCTCTGTTATCTTCAGAGGATTCTATCAGAGAGAGAGGCATGAATGGCTTCTCTTCCTTTCAGCACTATCCCAACCAAACTCCCACATCCAGTACCAACAAAACCTCACGATGACCAACCGAGCAACCCTTACTTCCACCGCGTTTCGTCTCTGTGCAAAAACGGCGAGATCAGAGAAGCTCTGAGCTTAGTCACGGAGATGGACTTCAGAAACGTACGCATCGGTCCAGAGATATACGGCGAGATCCTCCAGGGATGCGTTTACGAGAGAGATTTCCACACGGGGCGGCAAATCCACGCTCGCATCTTGAAGAACGGCGACTTCTACGCCAAGAACGAGTACATCGAGACGAAGCTGGTGATCTTCTACGCGAAATGCGACGCTCACGAGATCGCTGAAACCCTCTTCTCGAAACTGAAGGTTCGGAATGTTTTCTCCTGGGCGGCGATCATCGGTGTGAAATGCAGGGTTGGGCTCGCTGAAGGAGCTTTGACGGGGTTTGTGGAGATGCTTAAAGATGAGATTTTTCCTGATAACTTCGTGGTTCCGAATGTTTGTAAAGCGTGCGGTGCGTTGAAGTGGAGTGGGTTTGGGAGAGGGGTTCATGGGTACGTGGCGAAATCTGGGCTTTACGGTGATTGTGTGTTTGTGGCGAGTAGCTTGGCGGATATGTACGGGAAGTGCGGGGATTTGGATGATGCGAGGAAAGTGTTCGATGAAATTCCTGAGAGAAACGTTGTTGCTTGGAATGCGTTGATGGTGGGTTACGTGCAGAACGGGATGAACGAGGAGGCGATTCGGCTTATGTGTGATATGAGGGAGGAAGGTGTTGAGCCGACACGGGTCACTGTTTCGACTTGTTTGTCTGCTTCTGCTAATATATGTGGGGTTGGAGAAGGGAAACAGTCTCATGCCGTTGCTGTTGTGAACGGGTTGGAGATGGATAATATACTTGGAACGTCGGTATTGAATTTCTATTGTAAGGTTGGTTTGGTCGAGTATGCTGAGATGGTGTTTGATCGAATGATTGGGAAAGATGTGGTGACGTGGAACCTGCTTATCTCCGGGTATGTTCAACAAGGGCTGGTGGAAGATGCTATCCGCATGTGCAAGTTGATGAGACTTGAGAAGCTGAAGTTCGATTGTGTAACTTTATCGACATTAATGTCGGCAGCTGCGCGTACTCAGAACTCGAAACTAGGGAAAGAGGTTCAGTGTTATTGCATTAGGCACAGTTTTGAATCCGATATAGGTTTAGCAAGTACCGTTATTGATATGTATGCCAAGTGTGGGAGTATTGTTGATGCTAAGAAAGTGTTTGATTCCACAGTGCAAAAGGACTTGATACTGTGGAACACATTACTTGCAGCGTATGCAGAGTCTGGCCTTAGCGGAGAGGCTTTGAGATTGTTTTATGAGATGCAGCTAGAAAGTGTACCACCAAATGTGATAACATGGAATTTGATCATTCTAAGTCTTTTCAGAAACGGTCAGGTAGATGAGGCCAAGGAAATGTTCTTGCAGATGCAATCTTCAGGCGTAGTTCCGACTGTAGTCTCCTGGACCACTATGATGAACGGTTTGGTGCAGAATGGTTGCAGCGAGGAGGCAGTTCATTATCTGAGAAAGATGCAAGAATCTGGGCTGAGACCAAATGTCTTTAGCATCACTGTCGCACTCTCTGCTTGCGCAAATCTAGCATCATTGCATCTCGGAAGATCAGTACACGGATACATCATAAGAAATCAACTGCATTCCTCTTTGGTTTCGATCGAGACTGCATTGATTGACATGTATGCTAAATGTGGAGACATAAGCAAAGCAGAGAAGGTTTTCAAAAGAAAGTCATACAGCGAGTTACCTCTCTACAATGCCATGATCTCGGCGTATGCATTGTCTGGTAACGTGAAAGAAGCAATCACTCTGTACAGAAGTTTGGAAGATATGGGCATCAAACCAGACAACATAACATTCACAAACGTCTTATCTGCTTGTAACCACGCCGGGGATATCAACCAAGCCATCGAAATTTTCTCTGATATGGTTTCGAAACATGGCATGGAACCATGCTTGGAACATTATGGACTAATGGTGGATCTTCTTGCATCAGCTGGAGAAACGGAAAAGGCATTACGGCTAATGGAGGAAATGCCATATAAGCCAGATGCGCGGATGATCCAATCTTTGTTAGTTACTTGCAACGAGGAACATAAGACCGAGCTTGTGGACTACCTATCGAGGCAGTTGTTGGAATCGGAACCTGATAACTCCGGGAACTATGTGACGATATCGAATGCATATGCAGGTGAAGGAAGTTGGGATGAAGTTGTGAAGATGAGAGAGATGATGAAAGATAAAGGGTTGAAGAAAAAGCCTGGATGTAGTTGGATTCAGATTAAAGGAGAAGAAGAAGAAGTGCATGTGTTTGTTGCCAATGATAAGACACATCTTAGGAACAATGAGATACGAAGGATGTTAGCATTGTTACTACATGATATGTGTTCCGATTCCAACTGATGTTTTCTGTATGATAAATTTACTAATGACGGTCAAACTAGTGACGTAATAGTTGAGAAGGAAATAAAATTCACAAAAATATTTATATGAATATTGTTGTAACATCGTCTTCCGCCTTATTTTACAATTACCGTTGTTCTTACATTTTAGAATAGCGAATTTGGAAGCACCTAAATGATTTGATTTATTTATTTTTGTTTAAAAATGATTTGATATTTAATAACAAGAGACGGTCAACACCAGATATCATTAACAAAGTGTTGCTTGATCTTAATTTATGGTTGGAGACTTGGAGGCGCATCAACAAAAAAACAAAGAAGTAACAGCTCTTTTGCATGATATCTGGTGTTGAACAATCTTTTGCATGCAACTAAACATCTGGAAGTAGGTTTCCAAATCTACATTTTTGTAGCAATGCTCATGATCATTATTTGTATATGTCTGGACAATACCGCAAATGCTAGACGGAGTAGGATGGATCTGATATGGTCATAATAGAAGAAAGCTACTCAAAGGGTCGGAAGCCCTACCTCACCAATACAATAGTAAAGTTAAGACTCTGAGATGTGAAGTTAGGTTATTTTAATATAACAACTCTTTTTGAAGATCTTCATGCTTTTATGTGGCCTATTATAGTAGAGGAGCATTACAGAATATTTTCATGGATAGAAAATATGTCTATCTTAATCTATTTGCATGATACATTTAAAGCCACAAAATGTTGTAAACTTTTTCTATAAACAAGTTAGGCGTGAATCTAATATTTTTGCTGATGAATTGGCCAAACAAGCTAGAACTAAATCACAAATGTATGTAATCTAAAATCATGTTTTTTTTGTCAACAATCTAAAATCATGTAATTTTAATGATAATGAAGTCAAAAATAAATTTGTGTTGTCTAGTAATATTACTATATCCAGAGAAAAATAAAATAATATTACTATATCCAAACAAAATATTAGTACCATATAATTAAGTTTGAACTCAAACTAATAATACCATCGTATCACACAATTGACAAGCGACAACAAACCGTTGCATCAGATTTTCAGACAACTAGTTTACTCCAGTTATGTTCAGCTTTGTACATGGACCGACCGATTGTCGGTGGAGAATCTGAAAACTGATCTTCACCATCCACGTGGGACGTATATTGATAAATACCTTGGTTCACCCATCGGTTAATTCCTCAAGTGCCCCTGAAAGACGATGCATCCACGCATTGCTTCAACTTTAGCTTTGTCACCGACACTGCCTCCAGTTAAAGACCCAGATTCCGTCTAATCCAAGGTTTTTAAGTATCAAATAAAATGCTTTTTTTTACAATTATTTTAAGAATATTACTACTTGAACTATGAAAACTAAACGAAGAAGAAGATTCTATGCGTGTGAAATTGTCTTAAATTTTATTAATGATGGAGTAACGAGTTTCCTGATACCTTAATTTATGAAGAAGAGATACTCTTCCCACGTGACATGTTTGAAATTTTTCTTTCAACATGTCATGTTTGATTAAAAAGAAATTAGATAATATAATAATTATTATTTGTACTGTGTGTGGGTGTTTTAGTCTGAAAAGGTATTTCTATTTTGAGCTAGACTTACAAGCAACATCACAACCTTTCATCACATGATAGTTGTGATACGCTAGAAAGATCTCAACAAAGGAGAATAAATAATAAACTTTATTAGCCAAATTAATGGTGACATGTAACAGTGGAGTATTACTGTATTAGACAAGGGTGTTGTAATTTACCAAGGATTCGAAATATCAAATGCATTCTCCCCCGCCCCACATACATTCTATTTTCAGTAATATCTTAATTAAACTCTAAAATTTTGTAAAAAATCATTTGTTCATTTAATATAATATATAAGTATTGATGTTTACACTTTTTTGTTACTTCCTACAATAAATCCGATTAATAAATACTCCCTCTGTTTCATAATAAGTGTCACTCTGAGCTCATTTTCTTGTTACACAAAGAGTGTTATTTTACAATTCCAATGTAAATTATACTAACTTTCAGCTGAAAATTAATTGCAAACTGCATTGATTTTATAAATAATTTTATTTATCTAAAATACTATTGGTCAAAAAGGTATAATTAATTACAACTTATATATATTTCAACAACTTTCTTAATCTGTGTGAAAAATGTCACAACGACAC
Source organism: Raphanus sativus (assembly GCF_000801105.2). Lineage (NCBI taxonomy): Eukaryota > Viridiplantae > Streptophyta > Magnoliopsida > Brassicales > Brassicaceae > Raphanus > Raphanus sativus. The sequence goes on from NC_079519.1 coordinate 8,189,314, forward strand.
TCTTTAAGAAACGGAGGGAGTAGAAATGAAACGTTTTTGGTGTTTTCCATCTAATATTTAATTTCATATACATCAAAAATTACATTACTATTACTACATCAAAAACCACATAAAATAGTCTCTAAATAGGTTTTAATAATTTAATATTTGTAAAGAAACAGTAGGTGGAAAGAGTGGAAGCACAGCGTGTGCAATGGTCTCACAAATCACAAACTTGCAAGCCCATAAGTTTAAATTCGCATTAAATCATCAAAATAATATCGCAAATAAATATTAAATAAATACCAATGGTACAATAGTAATTTTAACCACAATCCCAGTCCATTTTAAGTAAACCCCATCTTCCTCTTCTTTAAGCTCAGAGCTCACTCTCTCTCTCTCAAATCTCCAAACTCACCACACTCTCTCTCCACAGTTTCAACAATGGCGAAGAAGATGAGAGAAACCATATCCTACATTCTCCCAATCCTCCTCCTCCTCGCCGTTGAAACACACGCGCACAACGTCACGCGCCTCCTAGCAAGCCACCCTTCTTTCTCCTCCTTCAACCACTTCCTCACCCAAACACACCTCGCCGGCGAAATCAACCGGAGAACAACCATAACCGTCCTCGCCGTCGACAACGCCGCCATGTCCGCCCTGACCTCGAAAGGCTACACCATCTCCACCATCAAGAACATCCTCTCCCTCCACGTCCTCCTCGACTACTTCGGCGCCAAGAAAATCCACCAGATCCGCGACGGCTCAGCTCTCGCCGCCACTCTCTTCCAAGCCACCGGAGCTGCTCCCGGAACCACCGGGTTCGTAAACATAACGGATCTGAGAGGCGGCAAGGTCGGGCTCGGTCCCGACGGCGGAGATCTGTCTTCCTTCTTCGTCAAGTCCGTCGAGGAAGTTCCCTACAACATCTCCATCATCCAGATCAGCAAAGTCTTGCCGTCGGAAACCGCGTCGGCTCCCAGTCCGGCTCCGGCGGAGATGAACCTCACCGGAATAATGTCGGCTCATGGCTGTAAAGTTTTCGCCGAGACGCTTCTCGCTAACACGGGTGCTTCTAAAACTTACCAGGTACTTTACTAAACCCTCACGTAACTGGAGATGGATTAGTTTCAGTATTTGTATGATTATTCAGTTATTAGATGCATGCTGCTGTATACATGTAGAGATAATTAATTATTCACTACTCAAACCCTGTTTTTTACAGTTAATTAAATGCTTTATTAGGTTTTTCCGTTTTCCAGTTAAAAACAATTAATCAAGAAATCTATGCATGTTACCGTGTAAATGCAGAAAAATAAATAAAACAAAAAGACTCAGGTACATTAATTACACAGATTAAGCCTTAATTACTCGAATTAGAAACGATACCCCAAAATTATTTCCGTTGTTAAGTTCGAATTTAGCTTAATTGGAAAAGATGCATGTGCTTGTTCGGTTGCTAGTTGTGGCCTATAGCCGTTGGTTTTGAAATAAAAGTCAAAAAAGTGATAGCAGTGTTAGGTAGCTAATGAACAAATATTTAGTCAAATATATAGACTTGATTACCTCAATTATCGCAACATTATACGATTCTAAATTCTTATAATCCGAATTTAAAAGATTACCTTTTCAATATGAAAAGTAGCAATAATTTTCCCCACCAACTAAGTTGCAACTATAATTGAGTAATAAATTTAAAAGTTTTGTACTGTGTTAATGTTGTAACAGGAGAGTGTAGAAGGAGGCATGACAGTGTTCTGTCCAGGAGATGACGCCATGAAAGGATTCTTGCCCAAATACAAGAACTTGACTGCTCCAAAGAAAGAAGCCTTCCTCGATTTCCTCGCTGTCCCTACGTATTACTCAATGGCCATGCTCAAATCCAACAACGGTCCGATGAACACACTAGCCACGGACGGAGCCAACAAGTTCGAGCTCACTGTACAGAACGATGGAGAGAAAGTTACCCTCAGGACAAGGATCAGCACTGTCCAGATCGTTGATACTCTGATCGACGAGCAGCCATTGGCTATCTATGCGACTGATAAGGTTTTACTGCCTAAAGAGCTGTTTAAGGCCTCGGCTGTTGAAGCACCGGCTCCTGCTCCGGCGCCGGAGGGCGATGTTGCGGATTCTCCTAAACCGGCTAAAGGGAAAGGGAAGGGGAAGAAGAAGAAGGCTGCACCGTCACCTGATGACGATTCTTTCGGTGATTCGGATTCGCCTGCTGAAGGGCCTGATGGAGACGCGGATGACGCGACTGCTGATGAAGCCAGTGCGGTTAGGATCCTCGGAGGAACAACGGCTGGTTTGGTGGTGAGCTTGTTCTGCTTGTTTGCTTCTTCTTCGCTTCTGTAGTTCACTTCTTGGTTTTGTTCGTTGTTCTAGAATCTTTATTTATGGATTTGAGGGAAAGTAATTGATGTTTATTTTAGTGTCCCTGTTATTTAAAGCTTGGGTGTGAAATTAATTAGCCGGTGGACTTTTTTTGTTTGGAGTGTTTTGGTTCACGTGTTTGTTTGGTTGATGATGTAATGAATGGTGTACTGTTTGGCCGTTGGAATTGATAATAGTTTTCTAGTTTATGGTCCTTCCGCTTTCGTGGTAATACTCTTACTTCTAGTTTATACCACTAGTTCATACTCCTAGATGATATATAGTTAGAAGAATTACACGTAAAATACGTAATAGTGTAAATGAAATTCCTATAGAACAAACAACAGTGAAATAATATATAGAACGACCAAACTAAAGTTGGCATAATATTCCTAGTCGTGCTTATGCGTTTGATAAATAGTTCCACTTATTGCTAGTCTGGTCAAGTTACATAATCGCCACTATGACCCAAGGTCCAATGAAAGCACAACTCCAGAACACAAACGTGAAGAGGAACAAGTATCAGCAACAAGAAGAAGAAGAAAAAAAAAATGACACAATCAAGAAAGGGCCTATCAGGAACAAGCGTGAAGAGAAACAAATGTTTGCATCAAGTTTGAGAAAATCAACCAAAACATTCTTTAAAGGAGTGAATTCAGCAGAATGAGAAAAAGAGGAAATAATAGGTAAAAACTCCGTGAACAACTTTAAGAACCGAAGATTGTACAGATTCATAATTCAACTTTGACACTTGGTTGTTTGACGATTCAATTTGTATTTTAGAGATTATATTACTTGCCAAAAAGAGAAACTTGTCTTGGCAACACATTTTTGTTCCTGGTTGGTTTTATATTGTGCTTGCTCTTAATTTATAGAACTAAACTGAGTTAAAATCCGTTCAATTCATCAAGATTCATGTCAGATAAATAGAACTATCAATAAACTGAAACTTTTAAGAGAAAATGTATTCATTCATGTCAAATACATTCATCAATTAATCATAGTACAGAATCTAAACAACTAAAAATTACTTGAGATAAACCCAACAAAGTGTTGCAAGATCAAACACAACTGTACTAAAACCCTAATCTTGATAATTACAATTCTGACAAGGCACTGGACACACAAACCTACAGAATCGCCTCAAGTAAAAGAAGTTACTACTACTCTGTCTGTCATATGGGAAGGGGAACAAGGGCAAAACAGAGGACTCCTCGGCACCTGAAAGACCAAAGACTAATGGTGTCGCCATATTTCAATCCATTGGCGTTCACCACATCGTTCCACCCACAAACCAAAGCGTAGTTCCAAGAACCGTTCATCTCCCACCTCTTGAGAAACACACCCCACTTCTTAGTGCCTTGATCGACAAGAACCGCTCCCAGACCCATCTTCTCTCTGTTGTTGATGTCGTCCTCGATGATTCTCGATTCAGCTTGTGTCAAGAAGTCGTTTCGGATCAGTTTGTGGAATGGGATCGAGAGACGGCTCTGGCTTGGTTTGACATCTGTTTCGAATAGAGTCTTCTCGAAGATTAGCATCGGGTCTTGCGCTCCTTTCGTGTCTCTCACCAACTGGATCATCCAATCGGGAGTGTCTTTCCCCTCCCATGTGAATAAAGGTGACACCTTTGCTTTCTTGAAACTTCGCTTTCCTTCTTGCGCGGCACGTCTCTTGTGTAGAGAATGTATCTTATTGATTAATGAACAAGAGAATACATCATATATATACAACGGTATTGCCTTATCTAGGATATGAAGTAAATGGAAAATATACAAAAGATATATACACATAATATTTCATATCCTAACACGTCTCCTCAAGATGGATCACCGGAGGTTACTCCAATCTTGACTACCAGATCATGAAATCGTGTACGAGGAAGAGCTTTTGTAAGAGCATCAGCAAGTTGATCAGTTGAAGAAATATGTGTTACACGAAGAGTCTTGTTCTGTATTTGTTCTCTGACAAAGTGATAGTCCAAGGCAAGATGCTTCATGCGCGAGTGAAAAACTGGATTAGCACAAAGGTAAGTAGCACCAATGTTATCACAGTAGATGGTGGGAACATGTGTTGGAGTGAGACCAAGGTCGGATAGAAGATAAAGAAGCCATTTAACTTCTGAAGCTGTCGATGAGACTGTTCTGTATTCTGCCTCTGTGGAAGACCGAGCCACTCCTTTTTGCTTTCTTGAAGCCCAAGAGATAGGATTCTTACCAAGATACACAATGTAAGCACCAGTAGATGAGTAGTCGTCTTTGTCTCCAGCCCAGTCGGCATCTGAATATGCATGAAGGGTAAGCGGAGAAGAGGCATGGAAGTAGATACCGTGTGTGATAGTACCAGCAAGATAACGAAGCACACGTTTGACAGCTTCCCAATGATCAGTCGTGGGACAATGCATGAACTGAGACAGGCGATTTACAGCAAATGCAATGTCAGGTCTAGTGAACGTGAGGTACTGTAGGCTCCCAACAACTGCACGATATTCCGTTGGATTTTCAAGCTTTGTTCCAGCGAGAACAAGTGATTGTGTGGAAGCAATAGGCGTCGCAACTGGCTTTGCATTAGCCATGTTCAGTCGACGTAGAAGATCCGTAGTATACTTCTGTTGTGTTAATTGCATCCCTTTTGATGTTCTAAATACTTCAATACCAAGAAAGTAAGAGAGATCTCCAAGATCTTTTAAAGAGAACCGAGCAGAGAGAAGACCAATGATCCTTGTGATAGTAGTATTGCAGTTTCCTGTGATGACAATGTCATCGACATAGAGAAGGAAGTACACAAACACTGAACCAGTATGAAGAACAAACAATGATGCATCAGCCAGCGAGTTTCTGAATCCAATGGAGCATAAAAAAATGCGAAGTTCAGTATACCAGGCCCGTGGCGCCTGTTTGAGTCCATAGATAGCTTTGCGAAGGCGACATACATAGTCTGGTCGGTCCTTGTCAATGAATCCAGGTGGTTGCATCATGTAGACTTCATCCTCAAGAGTGCCTTGCAAGAATGCATTATTCACATCAAGTTGGCGAAGAGTCCAGTTTCTTGCAACAGCAATATCAAGAACTGTGCGTATGGTAGCATGTTTGACAACCGGGCTGAATGTCTCACCAAAATCAACTCCAATTCGCTGATGATATCCTTTAGCAACTAGACGGGATCGACGTTTGCGAACAGTCCCATTAGGTAGATATTTAGTGCCAAAGAGCCAGCGACAGCCAATAACATTTTGATCTTTGTTTGGAGGAACAAGATCCCAAGTGTGGTTGTCAATAAGAGCATTGAACTCATCTGTTGCAGATCCGCGCCATAGTTTGTCTTTCAGTGCTTGTGTGATTGTCTCAGGTTCTATCTCTGGAAGGATGGCAGTGAGACCATACTTCGGATTAGGTTTCCGAATGTTGTTCATGGAGCGAGTTGTCATGCGCGGAGCTGATGGATTCAGAGCAGCATCTGTAGTCGCTGCTGCTGATGTCGTTGCTGGTTTAGGAGCCGGTGCAGCAGGCAATGGTTCTTGACTTGCCAATGTAGTGACTTGATCACGTGAAGGAGCCTCAGTTCGAGGAGCAGGAGGAGCAACCTATGACAGAGTCATGAGTGGCAACCTGGAAATAGGAACTAAAAAGGCGGAAGGCATTAGATTGCAAGATGTTTCAGAAGTAGTACTATGATGAGATGAGGACAAAACAGGAGGAGAGTAAGGAAAAATGGATTCTTTGAACTCAACGTGACGTGAAACATAGACTCGAGAAGTTGATTGATCAAGACACAAATAAGCACTTTGAGTTAAGGAATAACCAAGAAAGATGCAAGGAGTAGAGCGAGGACTGAGTTTATGAGCAGAGTATGGACGCAACCAAGGGTAACAAAGACACCCGAATACACGGAGTTTGGAGTAGTTTGGTTCCTCTTGAAACAGTAGCGTATACGGTGATTGATTGTCAATGGTCGATGTGGGCATTCGATTGATCAGGTAGACCGCTGCGGCAAAGGCATAGCTCCAATACTTGTTTGGCAAGTTAGCATGCGAGAGGAGGGATAAGCCCGTCTCCACGATGTGTCTGTGACGTCTTTCCGCCATTCCATTGTGTTCCGGAGTGTGGGGAGGAGATGTGTAGTGTGAGATGCCATGCTGAGATAAAAAGGTCCTGAATGCTATGAATTCCCCACCATTGTCCGAGTATAAAGTCTTGATTTTGCGGTTGAATTTATTTTCCACCAGCTGTTTGAATGAAGCAAAGACTTGCATAACCTGAGACTTCAGTTTAAGAGGATAAAACCAAACATAGCATGTGTAGTGATCAACAAATATCACATAATATTTGTATCCATCTACAGAGTACGTAGGAAACGTCCAAACATCCGTGTATACGAGATCAAGAGGTCCATGAGATTGCATAGAGTTGAAAGAAAAAGGAAGCTTATGACTCTTATTACTTGAACAAGCATTGCAAGATAGAGGAGAAGTAGAATCTGAAACAGGAAGTTTAGATTGATAAATAATGCGTTTAAGTATTGCTAAAGAAGGATGACCAAGCCTCGAATGCCAAATGACAAGAGAGGACTTGATACATGAAAAAACAGAAATAGGAAAAACAGAGGAAGATGATTTGAGTGGCCACTCGTAGACTCCATCACTGGTTGGTCCGCTTATCAGCGTTGCTCCCGACTTGAGATCCTTCACCTGAAAGTCATAAGGACAGAGTTGAACCATTACATTGTTAGTCTTGCACAGCTTGTTGACTGAGATAAGGTTCTTTTTAATAGATGGAACACAAAGAACATTTGATAAGTTGAGAGGACGAGAGTTAGAGGGTAGTTGAGTTGAACCAGTGTGTGTAATCTGCGGTCCGGCACCATTGCCTATGGTGACATCATCTTGTCCTTGGTATGGGCTGTGAAGCGAGAGATTTGCAATATCAGTCGCGATGTGATGTGATGCTCTGCTGTCCAATAGCCAAGGATCCGATGGGTGTGGCGATGAAGTTGTGTAGTGCGCCTGAGGTGGATGGTTGTAGTGGGGTGCTGTGTTACGATAGTGTTGTTGTTGCGAGTTTTGCGGGCACCACCTTGCACTGTGTCCAAACACACCACAGAGTTGACACTTTCCTTGATAACCACCACCACGGGAACCACCTTTGTAGCCTCCACGAGCACCTCCTCTGTATCCACCTCTTGATGAGTTGTTGTTGTTCTGATATGGTGGACGATACTCTGCAACATTAGCAATTTCAGGAAGAACCGCAGATGAAGTTGCTTCAACGGTTGCAAGGGCATTTTCTCGGTGAAGAAGCTTCTCGTGGAGCTCCTCTATGCTGATAGGAGTATCTCTGCCGTTGACCATGTCAACCACTGCTCGGTAGTCCTCAATGAGACCATCCGTAATTGTGTCCAGTAGATCCTCATGTTCCATCGGCGAGCCAAGGAGAGCAAGAGTATCGGACTTGCTGATGATGTTTTGCATGTACTCGGTGATAGATAGTGTTCCTTTGAGAATCTTCTTGAGTTGCTGCTTGATTTGTTTGATGTGAGCACGAGATGGTTGGCCATAGGTACGTGCGAGAGTGGCCCAAACTTCACGAGTTGTAGTTGCACGAGCAACTAGCGGTTGGACAGGTAACGAGAGTGTTCCGATCAAGGAACTGTAGAGAATCCTGTCTTGACGCCTCCATGGCGCAAGCTTTGGGTTTGGCTGAGTAGTGTCGTCGCTATCGATTGTAGCTGCAGGTGCGTGATCGGTGTCACCGATGAAGTAGTGAAGCTCATGAGCCTCAAACAAGGCGTAGACCTGAAGTTTCCACGTGAGGTAATTGGTGGGTGTGAGCTTGGTGATCCTTGACATGTTGAGAGAGATGAGGGATTGAGAGGGGTCCTCGTTGTTGTAAACGGGGACGAGTTCTGCGTTACGTGTTCCTGACATGATGAGATTGACAGAGGAACAAGGAGAAGCTGCGTGAGGGAGAAAAAAAGGAAGGCAGCCGTCTGCGTGATAAGCAAGAAAAGAAAAGAAATTTTTTTAGGTCAAACTATAGATCGTATGCTCTGATACCATGTAGAGAATATATCTTATTGATTAATGAACAAGAGAATACATCATATATATACAACGGTATTGCCTTATCTAGGATATGAAGTAAATGGAAAATATACAAAAGATATATACACATAATTTTTCATATCCTAACATCTTGCGTCGGCTTGTGTCGTTCTCTGTTAGGCACGAAGAGGAAGATGATGATAGGGAACTAGGGTTTGGTGGGTTTTTAGTCTTCTCTGAGGGGATCTTGTTAAGATCGATGAGATGTGAAGAAGTAGAAGCACCGTTAGGGTTTCGAAGAGGTTTCTTTACCGACGATCTTGGTTTTCTTTGGAAAAGATCAAAGATTCTCTTCATTCTCTGTTCGTCTTCTTCTTCTTTTCGAGATGTTTCCTTGCGTTCTTGTTCGTGAAGCAACGCCGCAGTATCCACCAACAGAGAGAAATTCGACCACGTTTCCGTGAGATCGCCGTAGAAATATGTATTCATTGTGATCGGAGATAGATAAAACAAATCAAAGTTCTGAGAGAGAGAGTGAGAAAAAAAGCTTGAGGTTGAAGGAAACTTGAGAAGAGAGAGAGAGAGCGAGCGAGCGAGCTGAGTTTTAGAATTATGAGAAGAGAAAGTGAGAGGAAGAATTTGTATGTTTACACTAAATACTATCTGGTTTGTTGCAATCAAATCAAATCTGATCATATCAAATATAGCCGTTTTTAGTTTCCATTTTTTCATTACCTCCAATTACCATCTAGTCCCTGTTTCGGTAATTTCCTTTTTACCAGCCTTGAAAATTCCAAAAAAAAAAACATGACCGAACAATCCCAAGTAAATTATTTAATAAAACAGATGTCAAACCAAGTGTTGATGAAAGTTTAGGGTTTTGCTTCCACAGATAATGAACTTCCTCCTCTTGCTTGTTTAGCAAAGTGACTATGCTGCTTTTTTTTGATTAAATTCACGGATAGATTCTTTTTCCGGGTATTCAAATGGGCTTTAAAACATATGTCTATATCCGTATAAGGTGACCATGATAATTATGACCAGTATAATTATGACTTAGTTTTGCCTAGCAAATAGATCGAATCTGAAACGTGTTAGTGTTACAGTCTCGTCTCCTTACCACTCGACTACAATCACCCGGTCGACTATGCTGCCTATTGTTGTCTATGTTTTCCCTCTTCTTCAATGAGAGGATCCAGCCTTTTTTAAAACTCATAATCAACTTGATATTAACCAACCGAAAGGATACAAGATTTTACATTACAAAAATGCTTGAACCACATTTACAACAAAGAGATTTAGTAACATTTTTTACTCTCTTTTGTAAATCATAAAGTAAAATTACATATTCAACTATGTAAGTTAAAATCACATATTAATATTACAAATTGATATAACTGAATTAAATTAAGTAATATTAAAAATGAAAAACAAGAGATAAGATGTTACTGAGTTTCTTACCGAGACGTTTGACAAGAGATAAGATAAGATATATCAGGGTTTGATAAGATGTTTTAAAAGAAGTTTATTATCCAATCAAGATTTCAAAAACTTGATTCCCTAAAAATAAGGGAAGCAAAAAAAATCCTTTTATAACCAATCAAGATTTTAACAAAAAAATGTTTTAAAATTAAATTGGGAAATAAATTTTTACTTGTTATATTAAATTTTAAGTCAAAAACCAGAATCCATGTTTTTGAGTGACTGATCCTTTTTACTCGTTATATATTTGTTATACTATATTTGAAAATGAATATATATACTTGTCATTTTTCTATGATTTCATAATAAGTCATTTATTTAATTAATATTATTATTTAATATATATTTATATTTCTCATGATATTTTTTAAAAAATAACAAACATCAACCTATTCAAATGATATATAGACTATTATTTTAAAATATATTTTAATATATATACTTTTCATAACATTTAAGACATTTAATTAATAAATAGATATAAACAATCTATACTGATAGACATCATAATTACGTTTATTTTATATTAATTTTATGACTTTATAATTAGTATTGTAGTCACTTTCTTTCATTCTTGTTGAAAATATGATCCAAATAATTATTACAATATTAAATTTAAGATTAGAGGTAAAAAAATTCACTTAAATTATATCGTAAAATATAAATTACATATTTATGTTAAATATTTATATATATATTTAATATTAAACAATCATATTCCTAACTAAAATAAATTTATTTGTACATGAAAAATATTAAAATCACAAATGCATTTATGCTAATAACACAAATATTATCAAAATAATATATTAAAAATAAAATAACAAATACTATATAAACTAAAAATGAAAAATAACTTAAAATGATAAATATATTAAAAATAAAGAAGCATGAAAAACTAGGATTAAAACATTAAATACACTAAAATTTTGACAAATAATAAACATAATATAAATAAAATTTAAAATAATACATAGAAAATATTTTGTAATTCATTATTTTTATGTTTGATCTCACTGTTCTTAATATATAAATTATACAAAATATATAATATTTGTTGACTATTGTTAACGTTTTACGGGCTGTGATTATTATTTTTTCAATGTGTTGTGATTGTTTATAATCTTTTTTTTTTCAGTGTCACTAGAATTCTTTCAGTACACAAATATAATAAGTATATATAAAAATAAGTTTTTAATTCCAAATACACACTTCCTAATTTGATTATTACTATTAAAAAAGATTTTGATGCAACATCTACACCTCATAAAGAAAACTATGAATAGACAAACTACAATTTAATAGATTGGTTACCAGTATGAATATATAAGTTTTATAATTTATAGTATTAGTTTAAAAGTTTTATCTAATTTAATAATTTAACTTTTTGTATAAAATTAAAAATGGTTAGTTATATATATATTAGTCCGCACAATGT